>NC_053149.1:32019919-32325002 GCF_016808335.1 Panicum virgatum | reverse complement strand
ACACAATAGCCTCCCCATTCGAATTGTTTTGCTTAAGATCGGCAATTCTTGCAAGTAGCACAGGGATTTGGCTATTATCGACTGGTTTCTTATTCCACTCAGGCCGTTGAATTGGAGGGCCTGAAGTAATCACTGGTACGCCCTCCCACTAGTTCCCCATGTAGAACCATTTGGGTTTCCAGTCGATTACCTTTCTACTAAGCTTATAGGGGATATACACTTTGTCCTTCCCCTATCTAAGCTGAAGACCCGCACCTCCTACTACATCTAAATCATAGGAATCTAGCTGCGGCATAAGATGGAAAAGAAATCTGAAAAGCTCAAAATGGGGCTCGATGCCTAGAAAAGCTTCGCACAAATGCACAAAGATGGAAATATGAACAAAGGAATTGGGGGTAAAGTGGTGAAGCTGGATTCTATAGTAATGTAGGAGCCTAGAGAAGAAAACTGAACATGAGAGCCCGAATCCCCATTCAAAATAAGTGGAAAAAGCTACAATTTCGCCCGTATTTTAATACGGACGACCCTCACCCAAGGCAGGACGCCATTGAATGACGGATTTCTCCGGCAAAAGACCAGCAGAAACTAGGGTTTCCAGGTCAGATTCAGAACACTTACTTGGCACACATCCCTCCTCGCAGGTTGGCTCCGCAGCTACGCCCTTGCCTTTGCTCGACTTCTTGGGAGCCATTCGGAAATTCACAGGGCGCTTCACGCACATACAATGGCTAAACCCTAATGGATTTGGAAGCAAGAGAGAGCAAGGATTTTCTGAGATTGCAAAAAAGCAGGATTTTCTGAGATATTTCTTTTTTCTAAGATTACATTCTGGAAAAAGAAAACACTCACATCCCTTGACAACTACTCGATTTATCTTCCTTCTTCTGAGATTAGATTCCAGAACAAAGGAAAAGTACTCGACATAGTACAACTACTCGATATTACAACTCTAGTACTTTTTCCTAACTAGCTTTACAATGACTCGGACCTACATGCATACCTCCTGGATCTCCTGGAGCTTCTAGTGGAGGCCTGCTGCAGCTAGATCGGCTCGAGGCCGTGACAAAGTACAAAATTGTTATTCCCACTAAGGGAATAATGATATTCGTATTCTGGGAGAAAAGTTTCAAGAGTAAGGAGGTAGATTATAGTAATCACATTGCAAGATCTCTTGTAGCATCTTACAAAGGAATTTCTCCTTCTCCCTGAATACGTTGTGATAAGATTAAGTCTCCTTACCAGATATGCAAGTTCTTGGGCACCCAGAAACAGGGAACCCCAAGAGTATGACACAATTAGATGCCACTCATCCCCTAAAACCCTACCTCATTGGAATATGCAAGGACATGATGTCCAAAATGGATCCGCTAAGAGAAGCAGGGTTGCAGGATGAGGTAGCAGGGACTTCTCTTGTCACTCACAAGTTCTCTTGTAGCATCTTTTGCTGGAAAGCACTATACAAATCTCAGGAGGGCGAGAGCAAGAACACCAAATGCAAGCCATAGCTTCAGATTATTGGTGCTTCTGGTTACACGCTTCTCACCCACCTTTTATAACCGCATGGGACCTTGCTGGAGGACAACCTGTGATGATCCAGTGGCAGCACTCACGGGTGTAATAATGTAGATTCTCCACACAGTAAAGTCTCATGTGAGCGTACAGTAAAGAGATAAACATCCCGGGTTTTATTTTTGAGGATATTGCGGGTGCAATCAGTGTGGCATATCAAATTGTATCATTTTTCTAGGATTCTACCCGAAAAAGGGGGCTTTTTGGATATCCGATCTGATTAAACCTGCAAATATTCTTAGGAATAAAATCTGATGCCACGTCTTAGATCCTTAATTCCAAATCTTTGCTAGGGGGCTACCCGCAAGATACGGAATTTTGATTTATGGCTCGGGGGCTGCAGGGTATGTGCATCAGAGAGTTATTTTTCAATTTTTTTTAAAATAATGAAGAAAAAAGACTGAAGCGACCCTCAGCCTAATTCTACGATTCAACCTAAGGCTCGGGGGCTTCTCCATATGGAGCGCGAGTACTTCTCGCACCATATATGATCAAGATTTCGCGGCTTGAGCACCTCACAGCCTCGGAGCAACCGGAACTACTTGAAGGACTACTCGATGTATCTGAAGGAAGGCCTAAAAGCAGATAGGGGACTTGCAGGCAGGACTTGGCTTCGAAGAGCTCGTGGGCTTGTCAGACCTGGGGCAGCGGGACTGCTTATAGGCATAGAATGTTCTAGAGTAAGGGATAGCCCATGGATGTACCTTACCTCTCTTGTAACTACCCGAATAGGCGTAGAACTAGCTGCAGTACAAAGGAAACTACCTGTTGTGTTGTAGTAGGACTCCAACTGTCTAGGTTAGGACTTTCCATGTAACCCTGTCCCCCCGGATATGTAAGGGCGGGCAGGGACCCCCTCAAAAGACATCAACACCTAAGGCAATACAAACAACCACACAGTACGTAGGGTATTAAGAAACTTATGGCCCGAACCTGTCTAAATCTTTGTGTCAGACCCGGGGCAGCGAGACTGCTTATAGGCATATAATGTTCTAGAGTAAAGGATAGCTCATGGATGTGCCTTACCTCTCTTGTAACTACCCGAATAGGCGTAGAACTAGCCGCAGTAAAAAGGAAACTACCCGATCGTGTTGTAGTTGGACTCCAACTATACTCGGCTAGGACTTTTCATGTAACCCTGTCACTCCAGATATATAAGGGCGGGCTGGGACCCCCTCAAAACATCAACACCTAAGAAAATACAAACAACCACACAGGACATAGGGTATTACGCAACTCGCGGCCCGAACCAGTCTAAATATTTGTGTTCCTTGCACCATCGAGTTCCAGAGCAGTCGATCCCTACCTACAAACCGTACTGCTAAGGGTATCCCTGAGCAGGCTTGGCGGTAAACACCGACAGCTGGCACGCCAGGTAGGGGATTCGGTAAGTTTATCGGCGAATTTGATGGCCGGATCAAGTGACGCCGACAATGTGCCCAAAGGCACAACCCTTATTTTCGGTTCTTGGGCATGCACGGGTGATGGATCGGGAGGCTTCTCCAACCACCTCGTCACGCCCAACTCGCCTAAACCGAATACCACCTCCCAACTTGCTGACATCTGCAAATCAGCGGATCTCGACGAAAAAGAAATTCTACTCGAACTCGATTCGGATAACACAGAAAACGTGTCAACTCCAACTCGAACTCTCGGGTCAGTCGAATTCGACACAAATTCTGATTCCGAAAAACCCCACTTTTTCGAAACCCTCGGAAAATTCGTGACTGATTTAAAAAAAATCAAACGTCCTAAGGTCAACAACTCAGAACTACTCAATGGAGTAGATCGAGTTTCACGATCAATAGAGGACTGCATCAAACTTGCAGAATCTGCCATTGGCTCATCCACATCACAGCAGAACCCACCACAGAAATGGTCGGGTGATATGCTCTCAGGGATCGATCGAGTGGATTCCAAACTCGTCGACTGCATAAAACTGGTTGAAGGCACTTTGCAGAACATGAAGCAAAAATTGGGAGGAGGAATCTGTGGGGGATCTGGTGAGACAAACCCCCGGCTTGTTTTGTTGGGGCCGTCTATCTCCAGGAAACCTCAGAGCCCTTCACCGAAACCTGCTCACATTCGGACTCCTAAACCAGCCGAATCCCCGTTTGATCAGGACTTTGATCAATTCATGAACAGTCTCGACAACTTTGAACCATTCGATGATCTCGAAGACTGGTCCGACAACGTCGACTTCTTCATGGACGCTATGGCCAATCCACCCGAATACGCTGACGCTCTTTTGGAACTGGCCAAGCTTAAAAAGGGAAAAGCCAAAGCTCCAGAACAATCCAGCAAATCGATCTTTGATAAACCCTGGATTAAGGAGCCAGAAGGACTAACTGCTACGCAATCATGGCTACATTGGATGAATGAGAACGCCCTCCGTGTAGAGATGGGCATCCCGCTCCTCGCTCACCCAAAGCACACATACTCTAAAATCGGTGGACTAACCGATTCTGAATCCGAGTACTCTTCCAACTCGAAGGACGAGCTGGATAACCTAATCCAGTACAGCAAACAAGTCGAGTATAAATTGACTAAGAACTTCAAGTCCAATCAGGTCTCCCTCCCAAACTTGGTCATATATGCAACACCTCAAGGACAGACAGTGCGCCTAAAGGAGACACAAGATCCTAACGCTTCCGGCTCTTAGCCAGCAAATCTACCTTTCCAGCAAAGCACTCCGTTAGAGCCGTCCTCCAGCAACCAAGACCAAGAGATTCAAGATCTTTGCCGTGAAATCCTCATGGTTCGCATCTCCGAGGTCCACAAACCTGAGGACAATCCCACGGAGCGTCTCAACCTCGATGACTACAATTCTGATGATTTCGACGAATACCTTTCCGACAACATGGAAACTACTCCTCCCACAATCACAGAAGTCCAAGCTACTACCAAGCAAGATCCGCCTGCACCTCCTCCAGCAGTGACAGTCACTGTGCAATTGGAAGAGCAACACTCAGCAGAAGATCTCTACGAGCGTTGTCGCCTGCTAAACCAGAAGAGGACGTTCAGGCACCAACGCATTGCCAACAATCAACAGGAACAGCAGGGCGACAACTACGACTACTCCAACTGCTACCTCTGCAACGTGATCAATGTTGTTGGTCATGACACGCGCAATGTCATTATCTCGAGGAGGAAAGAACGCGAGGAAATCGAGGCTTATAGCCCTTCTTCCAACTACCGCATACCAGCACAGGCTCCTTCATCCTTCAAGAAGTATCCGCCCTCAGGGTAAACCGCGCACCCAACATCAAAGAGAATCATCCCGCGGCGGAGACAGGATCAACATGTCTCTGCTACGCAAGTGCTTCATCCACCCGAAGAGCTCTCACATGATCTTCGAGTGTGATTCACTCCGCAAAGCCCTTGGGGCACCCCTCCTAAAGGAGACTCTACCCAAAATCTAGTCGACCACTGTATCGACTAGTTTTACCCTCGAATAATTTTATTCAGTCATGTAAACCATTGCTCACATCTAGTGGGCAAGGGGTAGGTTCTAAGAGTCAGAGTCTGTCATTTTACAATTACTATAATTTTGGCAAATCCAAAATAAAAGTTGATTTCCTTCACAAATCGACTACTTGGCTCTCACTCATATGACAAATAGCCCATCGTAAACACTACTCTGAAAGTTGTGCTCAGCACTAGAGCAGCAATCGAGTAGTTTTTAAGCTTTACTTCGAGTCTTCTTACGACATTTTCATCTTGGGTAATCCGACGGGGTTCATCCTAACAGATCTGTCCTAAGAATTACTCGTCCTCGGATGAGGACACCTTATTCGCCTCGCTCGAGTAAGCTTTGGATACTCTTCCGACATTTTCGTCTTGGATAACCCGACGGGGTTCATTCCTAACAGACTTGTCCTAAGAGTCACTCCAGTCCTTGATTAGGACACCCTACTCACTAGCTCGAGTAGATTTTGGATATCCTTTTGACATTTTCGTCTTGGATAACCCGACGGGGTTCATACCTAACAGACTTGTCCAAGGGATTACTCCAGTCCTTGTGTAAGGAACATGGCACCATTTATGCCATTTCGAGTGATTTTGGTGATCGAATGACAACACAACACTTGGACTAATATGATTGTTAAGATAACCATTCTTAGGCTTTTAGGTTCAAGTGATGACAAAGAAAAAGAAAAGATAGGTGTAGCAAGGCCCGAAGGGCCGCCCCTACGGGGGTTCCGCTACCCGGTCTTCCGCTCTTCGGTCTGAAGCACCGGAAGAACCGACGCATGAAGCATCGGTGCTTCCGATGGTTGTCGGAAGAACCGACGCCATGGCAGAAGGGAATAAATGCCAAGTCAGCTTAGGGGAACCGGATGAACCGACGGGTCAAAAAAAGGGGCATCGGTGCATTGGGCGTCCTATGTTCTAGAGATGATGTCGAGAGCCCAAGAGAAGATTCTTCAGCACCGGTTCAACCGACGGTGCATCGGAGTATTGTGTCGGTGCAATGACGTCAGCGCCCAGGAGAAGATTCTTAAGCACCGGATGAACCGGTGATGCATCGGTACAAAGCATCGGTTCAACCGTTGATCACTGCGTCAGCTGTCAGGAGTTCAACGGCTACTTCGGGTTATGAGAGACCGGAAGAACCAACGCTACATCAGCCAGAGGCATCGGTTCATCCGATGGTACGCCGATTTTCAGCTGACCATTGGAGCAACGGCTACAAAACTTGGTGGCCTACATATACGCCTCACCCCGACCATTTGAATTGTGCTGGAGTTGCTGGACATCCGAAACACACCCAAGAACATCTCCAACCACCATAGAGCTTCATTGTACATCATATAGGCTTAAGCACACTTGTGAGAGTGCTTAGTGCTTGTAATAGGGATTAGTTCTTGCGAGAGCTCCCTTGAGAGAAGTCTTGCTACGGCAAGCAACTTGTGATCCGTCGTGTGACCCTCCGTCTTGGTGTGGAGTGGCAACGACACTTTGTGCGGGGGAAGAGGAGGCCCCCTCCTTGGTGGAGAAGCTCAGTAGTGGATTTCGGCCGGGTGACCGAGAGACTTAGTGTCTTGTGGGCACTTGCCTTTGCTTGCAGGCATCGCCTTGGTGGCGTAGTGCAAGACGTGATCGGAAGAGCCTCGGTGTCCCGTGGACGTAGGCGTTTGTGCCGAACCACGTTACATGACCGAGTCTACTCGGGAGTTTGCATCCCTCTTGCACTTACCTCTTTACTTATCGTATTACGCTTCCGCATTTACTCTATCTTACATGCCTTTACTTTCCTAGTTAGTTTGATTAGGATTGGCTATAGGTTGCAAGCTTTTAGGGTAAGTAGAGAGTAGCATAGATAAACCTTAGTCATAACTAGCATGTGTAGGACGTGTTAGGTTTATCTTATGCAAGTAGTTTGAGCCCTAGGAAAAAAAAATGATTAGCGACCCTATTCACCCCCTCCCCCTCTAGGGTCGGACACCCTAGTGATCCTTACAATTGGTATCAGAGCTTGGTCTCACACCTCTTACGAGGATTAGCCAATTCTATTGGTAAATTTGTGAGGAAGCTCGTAGGAGACCCGTCGACTTAACCGTCGAGTGAGTATCATGTCCGGGGAAGGGATGAGTACCGATAGGGCTCTGTTTTTCGATGGCACGGGGTTTCCACGGTGGAAAGTGCTTATGCAAGCACATCTTCAAGCCCGGGGGCTTGATGTTTGGCGTGTCACCGAAGAGGGCAAGAAAAATGAGAATAAGGCCGAGAGACAATATGATGCCATTGCAAAATCAATTCTATTGTCTTCTCTATGTGATAGTGTGTTTAATCGTGTTTTTGCAAATGAAAATGCTCATAAGCTATGGAAGCAAATTGTCGAGAATCATGAGGGTACAAAGGATGTTGCCAATCAAAAATATCATATTCTCGGCGAGGAGCTTAGTAGCTTTAAGCAACTTTCAAATGAAAATGCTCATGACATGTACTCACGATTAAACACTCTTGTCAACGAAATTAATGCCTTAGGTCTCAATCAAGTTAAATATGAAGATATTAACCGCAAGATCCTTCGAAGCCTTCGCAAGCCCGATTATGACATCATCAACACACTCTTGCAAAAGGAAGACTTGGTCAAGCTTACACCAAACCAAGTCATCAATCAAATCATCGCCCATGAGTATAGTATGGGGATGACGAAGAAGAAAGAGCAAGAGTCCACCTCTTCTTCAAGCAAAAAGAGTCTCGCCGCCAAGCACTCATGCAAGCATCAACCAAGGTGACAAGACTCATCAAGCTCAAGTGAAGAAGAAGAAGAAGAAGAAGAAGAGGATGAGAGTGATGATGAATCAAGTTCAAGCGATGAAGAATATCCAAGGGCTGCGCTATATCATCACCGCAAGATAGTCCATCATGTATTTGAGCTCAATGAACTTGGGTACAAAACTCTCATTAGAGGGAGTGCGGTGGGGATGGAGAAGAGGGCAAAGAAAAAGAGCAAGTCAAGGGATCAAGCTCTCTCCGCCATCCACAAGCCCAAGAAAAGTGGTGAAAGCTCAAGTAAGAAGAACAACAAAAATTCCAAGAGCTCCACCACTCATCACCCTCGGAGGACATCACCACCACCAATGTGTCTTATGGCACTAGGTAATAACGATGTAAGTGATGACTCCTCCTCAAATGATGAATCCGATGTTGAAACCAATGAAATTTGTGAGATGATGACACTCCTCCATAATCAACAAGAATACCTCACTAAACAAAATAAAGAAATCAAAACTATCAAGGCTAAAGAAAAACTTCATGCTTCATTTGTCTCAAGATATGAGAACTTGTTAAACAAATTCAATTTGTTAGACAATGAGCATAAAGAACTTAAAATGAAATATGAGAGTCTTGAGTCTAAAAGTGAATCATCATCGGATAAATCATTTCCTTGCAATATTCCTTGTGCTATCTCTGTTGACAAGGTAGATGCATCTACCTCTTGTGATCTAACCCCTTGCAATGAGAATGTGATTGTAGAAACATGTGATGATCTCATTGCTAAGGAAAATGATGAGCTTAAACAAGAGGTAGAAAGGCTAATGGCGGACTTGAGGCGGCTCAAAGGAAAATACACTCAAGAGCAAGTCCAACCTTCTCAAGATAACACCTCCGCGGGCGTGAAGAAGCTTGAGAAGGGAGAAACCGTGACTTGTTTCAAGTGTCACAAAGAAGGCCACAAGTCCTACCAATGCAAGGACAAAGAGGGCCAAGCAAAGGGCAAAGAAAATGGCAAGCCCAAGAACTTGAACAAGAAGGGCAAAAAGAAGGCTAAGGAGATCAAGAAAAATACATCTCCATACTTGAAGGCTTCATACATATACACCAAGCCCACACACAAGAACAAGCAAAAGAGCAACCACTACATACTTAAGAAGAAGAAAAACGGCAAGGTGGTAGCTCATGTCATGGGGTGGAGAACATATGGATGGAACTAACCTATTTGGGTGCCCAAGGATATTATTCATACCATGGATGGCTCTCAAAAGGTTTGGGTTCCTAAGACTTAGGCACCAATCAAGTGCATCGGGGGATTTGGATGCTTAGCTTACAAGTTAAAGTGAAGGTTCAAGCCAAAACAAGCTAAGCTCACAACTTAGAAATTTGTTGCCCAAGTCCCCCATAAGGTAATGGTAGCTAGATTTCAATTCAAGCATCATGTAGCTCCATTGCTTTAGCTTGGATGTTTGCTTGTTTTGCATCTCCTAGTGTTATATATGGTGGGTTGCTTGTGCCATGACTCTAACCCATGAGCAACCTACATGGTTTGATAAGTGTGTAGAAAGCTACACAAGGTTACCTTTCATGGTACACGGACTTCATGAGGTATGTATTTCATATGTGTACCATGAACACAAGCTATAGGGTAAACTTCCCAATTGTGTCAAAAATCAATGTGCATACATTTGCTTGGTGATTCAAACACTAAATACACACATTTAGGGGGAGTTCATTTTATAGCTTGTGATTTAGAGACTAATGTGTTTGCTAAGTTTATCTTTTGTAGTCTCACGTGGAGTTAACACTCTAAGAGAATGTGTTTCACGCTCAATGTGAACAAACAACTCTATAAAAGTGATTAGATAGATTGTGCTTTCATGCATATTGAGCCATGCTCTATTGAACTTAAATGCTCATATCTAAGTTCATAGGCTATGTGCTCATACATTTGCTCAACCTTGGTGTACCAAGTGCTTTTCTTCAAAAAGACTTTCAATTGGTTGCAAGTCACTTTCAAATTGGTACAAGCAAGGTAAACAAAAAACCCCGGAGGTATGCTAGGTTCTAAACTCATTCAATTGGTATAATTGTCATTTTCTTATCCTTTTTAGAGCTACCTCCGTGCATGATATGATCTAAGCTTTCTAGTTATAACATCTAGTTGTGCACTTGATTTTCACATTATCATTTTGTGCACATACTTGTGGAAAGCTTAGCTCATGTCATGCTAGTTTCGTTATTTTGTGATCCACCATAGTGAAAGTTTTCAATTGGTATCATCATTGATATCATACAATTGGATCATGAGTCATGGAACTAACTCCCTAGGCTACTAATCTTCTCTTGAGCTATACTATTTTACAAGAACTTTTTAGGAGCAAGATCTTTTAGGTGATTTGATTCCAAAGGGGGAGAAATGTGGATCAAAGCAAGGTATTTTCTCAAGAAGAAGAAGGATATCCCAAAGGGGGAGAAATACCTAAGTGGGGAAAAATACCTAAGTGAATCAAGTCATGAGGGGAAGTAGCGAAAAATGGGGAGAATCAAAGGGGGAATCATGGTTTTAGGGGGAGGCCAAGTCATCATTGGATGGTGGTAAACATCCAAGCAAGCGTAAGCTGTTTTCAATTGATTTCAATTGGTATCAAGTGGTTAAATTTGTCAATTTTTGTAAATTTATGCTTGCTTTGATTGTGTTGTCATCAATCACCAAAAAGGAGGAGATTGTAAGGAACATGGCACCATTTATGCCATTTCGAGTGATTTTGGTGATCGAATGACAACACAACACTTGGACTAATATGATTGTTAAGATAACCATTCTCAGGCTTTTAGGTTCAAGTGATGATAAAGAAAAAGAAAAGATAGGCGTAGCAAGGCCCGAAGGGCCGCCCCTACGGGGGTTCCGCTACCCGGTCTTCCGCTCTTCGGTCTGAAGCACTGGAAGAACCGACGCATGAAGCATCGGTGCTTCCGATGGTTGTCGGAAGAACCGACGCCATGGCAGAAGGGAATCAAAGCCAAGTCAGCTTAGGGGCACCGGATGAACCGACGGGTCAAAAAAAGGGGCATCGGTGCATTGGGCGTCCTATGTTCCAGAGACGATGTCAAGAGCCCAAGAGAAGATTCTTCAGCACCGGTTCAACCGACGGTGCATCGGAGTATTGCGTCGGTGCAATGACGTCAGCGCCCAGGAGAAGATTCTTAAGCACCGGATGAACCGGTGATGCATCGGTACAAAGCATCGGTTCAACCGTTGATCACTGCGTCAGCTGTCAGGAGTTCAACGGCTACTTTGGGTTATGAGTGACCGGAAGAACCGACGCTACATCAGCCAGAGGCATCGGTTCATCCGATGGTACACAGATTTTCAGCTGACCGTTGGAGCAATGGCTACAAGACTTGGTGGCCTATATATACGCCTCACCCCGACCATTTGAATTGTGCTGGAGTTGCTGGACATCCCAAACACACCCAAGAACATCTCCAACCACCATAGAGCTTCATTGTACATCATATAGGCTTAAGCACACTTGTGAGAGTGCTTAGTGCTTGTAACAGGGATTAGTTCTTGCGAGAGCTCCCTTGAGAGAAGTCTTGCTGTGGCAAGCAACTTGTGATCCGTCGTGTGACCCTCCGTGCGGGGGAAGAGGAGGCCCCCTCCTTAGTGGAGAAGCTCCATAGTGGATTTCGGCCGGGTGACCGAGAGAGATGGTGGCGGTGCACGAGACTTAGTGTCTTGTGGGCACTTGCCTTTGCTTGCCGGCATCGCCTTGGTGGCATAGTGCAAGACGTGATCGGAAGAGCCTCGGTGTCCCGTGGACGTAGGCGTTTGTGCCGAACTACGTTACATGACCGTGTCTACTCGGGAGTTTGCATTCCTCTTGCACTTACCTCTTTACTTATCGTATTACACTTCCGCATTTACTCTATCTTGCATGCCTTTACTTTCCTAGTTAGTTTGATTAGGATTGGCTATAGGTTGCAAGCTTTTAGGGGTAAGTAGAGAGTAGCATAGATAAACCTTAGTCATAAATAGCATGTGTAGGACGTGTTAGGTTTATCTTATGTAAGTAGTTTGAGCCCTAGGACAAAAAGCCATTAGCGACCCTATTCACCCCCTCCCCCTCTAGGGTCAGACACCCCGGTGATCCTTACACCTTGGTTCAAGGACACCCTACTCGCTGGCTCGAGTAGGTTTTGGATACTCTTTCGACATTTTCGTCTTGGGTAACCCGACGGAGTTCATACCTAATAGACTTATCCTAAGAGTTACTCCAGTCCTGGGTTAGGACACCCTACTCGCCGGCTCGAGTAGGTTTTGGATATTTTTTCGGCATTTTCATCTTGAGTAACCTGACGAGGTTCATCCTAACAGACTTGTTGTTAAAACCACTCCAGTCCTTGGATGGTACACCTTACTCGCCTTGCTCGAGTAAATTCGGGATATTTTCTAAAATATTTACGTCTTGGCTAACTCGACGGAGTTCACCCTAACAGTTCTATTTTAGAAACCAATCCGGTCCTGGTATAGGACATACTACTCATTGATCGAGTAGTCTGGGATATTGAATGCTACCTGGATGACCAAGCGGGGTCTATCCTAACTGATCAACTCTGAAAATCCCTCAAGGAGCACGAATAAGTTCTTGATACTCTAAAATAAGTGGACACGAGTCTCCTGCTTGCTTAGACTACCAAGGAAATTTCTAACTACGGAACCCCTTTTGCCTTGAGTACTTGACGGGTGTTACTCGCTTGCTTGAGATGCAAAAAGAGTCTTGTTTTCCTTAGTACTCTGAGTAGTTGTCGAGAGTCTCATGTTCACCTATCTATCAAAGAACATCTTAAAGCTCCTAGTTTTACAAATACTCGATAAGAGTTCCCCCTCATCTAGTAGGACATTCGAATCCATAAGAGCACCGCTCTAATGAAGCATTTATTTTCACAAAGAAATTTGCACTAAGCTATGGCTTGTGATCCTAGTGCTTTTCCCACTTGGTTAATCATGCGGGATTCAATCCTAACCGGTCAGCACTAGAGTTCTGATCAGAACCTCATAACTCAATCCTTTTCGAGAATACCTTGCCTCTTAAGGAACCTACGTATACAATTCTTCGTATCTACTTCACGATTGAGTAGGCGCGATGCTGCCAAAACTCATAACATTCGAGTACAATTACTCGACACATCAAAAGGATTCTACAATCCTACAACAGAACAAGTACTTAAACATTACACAAATATTCAACATTTGTTCAAAAGTACTTGCGGCCCACACGCCAACTTAATTACCAACAAATTCAAGGGGACTCCGGCTTGTTTAGGGACTCCACTATTTGATTGGCCACCACGGAAGTTTCTTCCAAATATTGACGAAATTGTTCTTCAGCACAATCAGCTTTGGCTCCCTTCGCAAGTGCATCAAGGCGAGTCATTGGCCAGTAAGATTTCACCAACCCGAGTACATGATCCACGTACTGACAGGTGGCTGTGGAGACGTACCTTTCAAAGGCTTCGGGTACTTTACGAAGTTTCCCCGCCAGCGAGAGCAGTTCATTTTTGTTCCCTTCCTGGATCTGCATAACCTCGGCTACTTCTTGGGCAGCATCCCTGACTTCCCGTAGCGCAACAAGCTCTTGTTGCATCTGACTCTGATAGCTCTTTCAACTGCTTCATGGCTCCCACCATCTCCTGTCAGAATCCGCCTTGATCTTCTTGAGCTTTTTAATTTCATCTGCGTTTCGGTACATAAGTATCTTTAGATCCAGTAACAAGCTTTCCTCAATCTTTAAAGATTTTGTACAAGCTGTGTGCTCGATTCAAAGAAAAATCTTATAAACACCAGGCGGATCAATTAGTCGACTGCATCATGTATGCCAAAGACTAACCTTTCTTGGCTTTGGAGAGCTTTTTAAGCTTCTCATGAAGGGCAGCCTTCTCGGACGAGAGCGTCTTCACTCGCTCTTTTAGAACATTCAGCTCTGTATCGTCCTGGGTCTGACCACCCTCCTGCCCTAGCACCTCCTGCGAAAATAAAAAGATCAGTACACTACTCGATCTATATTCAACAACTCGAAGTGTTCGACTACTTACCCCCAGTAGCTTGTAAGCAAGCTCCACCTTCTCTCGCGGCAAGACACTTTCCGATGAGACCAGGGAAGTACTCGCCTGCACCTCGGAAATCGCCTTCCTCGGTGCATCTTCAATTATCCTCACAGTATTCCCTGTATTCTGGGAATCTAGAGGAAAAATACGGTACTTAATCAAATTAAGAGCAAAGAAAAGGTATTTTCTCAGTACAAGGTGGTACAAGTTTATCTGCAGGGGTTTCCTCAGGCAGCTTCCCATCACCTCCCTCAGGAAGCTTCCCGCCATCCTCCTCCTCCGGAAGCTTGTCGCTTCCACCATTCTCCGGGAGCTTCTCATCGCCCTTCTCGGTATCTGGCAATGGAGAATCTCAAAGCATGGAATCCACCATGGCTTCAGTCTCATGAGCACTCATCTCAGGAGTACTCGGGGGATTCTCCAGTGCCGATTTGGGGGCCGAGTCATCTCCAGTCTTCCCACTCGCTCCCTATGGTAGAACCACCTGAATTATCCTGGCTCAAGTGCACAGGCCATCACCATAAAGTCAACACCGGCTCAAACGCACTTCAAACGGAAAAATTCTTGGTCTGTCGGGTAACGTCCCGATACAACCACCGATTCTCGGATCGAACAAGCATACCCCGCACGAAGGCGAGTCCAGAGATATTACAGCCACAATTTTACAACACAGGCAAAGTAGTGATTACAAACCAGTTCAAACCATTATTACAAAACCAAACTTTAGTAAAACAGTTATAGAAACCATAACTATAAGTTTAGAGTTTGTAAAGCAGCGGAAAGAGAAAACGACGGCTACAACACGTCGCAAAGGTATACCAAGCTAGCCCAAGCAAGGTATCACTCGTCAGGGTCATTGCCGGCTGAAGACGAATCCCACTCTATGGACCAGCCAGGAGGCAAGAGCAGGGATAGGTCAAGCTAGCGATCTGGTCCTCCAAACTCATACCTGAAAAAGGGCTTCAACAGCAAGGCTGAGTATTCTAATACTCAGCAAGACTTAACCGTCAACGGGTATACGTAGCACACCTAACTAGACTATGTAAGGTTCTGTGAGGCTATGGTTTTCCTTTTGCTGAAAAGCAATAAAGAGTAGGCCCTTACTTTCAAGTTTTAGCTTCCAAGATTCTAGTTGATTAACCATTCTATTTAAGCAACTACTATCCAATCATGGTAGAACTCTAAGCAAACATCAAGATTGATCATAATATTGTTTCTCTTATTACTCTGTGTGGCAAAGAGATCAAACAATCCCAAACTATGGGAAGCAGATGATTCGAATCAAATTTGTTAACCTGGCCAGGTAGACCTAACACACACGTTTGGAACACCGACGGGTCGTTCCCAAACAACCATTTACCTTTCTTTCCGGCTTGTGGATAGAGTCACTCTCCCCGGCTACAGGGCTCCAAGGTCCAACCTTGTCCCTCCTAGCCGTAGTGTTGCGCAACATAAAAATAAAACCTATCCCTAAGAGAGAGTGAGAGGTATATCCACTCCCGGTCCAATCGGCTACTAGGCTTACCGCGTACCATATTTACGGCATGTGGCTAGAACTTTCAAAAACTTAACCACCACTACCACATACCGCGACCTTACCAAGTTCATCAACACAGACGGGGTCTCACACAAGGTCATGATATCGAACACAATCCCGTCCGTCGTCCTTATATTGATAATAGAAAGTAAACAAGCAATTCCTATAGAGCTCGCGAGTGACAGGCAATCACTCAACTTTTACCGGTCCTATAAGCTTAGCAATTATTCGAACTCAGGTCTAGTGTTCAGTACATAGGTTCCTAGCATCATGCATCTAGGGTTTCAATTCAAATCCTAAGAACTATAAATGCACAAGTAAGTAATAACAATAAATGATAATAATTTGAAATATAGGTTATGTCCGGGGCTTGCCTTCTCGGTAGTCACTAACTATTTAGCCCTGGGCTCTTCCGAACTTTGGTCCGGGGCTTCAGTTAGTACAGCAGTGTTCACTTGAGCTTCGAGATCACCTCCTTCGGAATCCGGGATCAGCTCGTACGTCCCGTCCGATAGAGCAGACGTATCTATATGTGATGCAAGAGATGAAATTATAAACACGCTCACGATGTGGTGAAGCTAAGCAAACAAAATTAATACACACATGGACAATCGTTTATAGAGTAGTAACTCAACATATCTAACTACACAAGGCATCATGATCAATGGCACAAAAGAAGCTTACTAACTTCATAAAGTAAGTTGTAGTGGTTTCCTATAAGAAGTAAACTATGGTTTGCTAATAAATAAACAACTCAGTACACATAGAGTAGTAAATTCAGAAAAAATTACATCAAATAGAAGGTAAACATAACGAGCTATACTGCAAATTTCATCCGAAAACTTGTAGCCTATTATCCAGAACAATTCATGTAATCAGAGAACTCCTAAAACAAGATTGAATTATACAGGTTAGACCATAGCAGAACAGAAGCTATAAATTAAACAGCAGGTCTACACAGAGCAAGCTTAGCTATTATAAAATTTTAAGAAATTACTCTGCATAGGATTAATTCTGAGAAAATAAACAAAACAGACATCAATCTAAAAAGATTCATTTTTATCTCCTGTTCTAGTCATGAACTAGTGCTCAAATTTCACAGTCATGAAGATAAGACTAAAACAAGGCATAAAAAAAATTATGAGGAATTTTTAAACAAGGAAACCATTTATCATGATTAAATCTCACTTACAAAGAATTATATCAAATAAATAGCTACACAAAAGGAATGACCACGAAATTTTTATAGCAATACTAGAGTTTCATGAGAAAACCTTCATAAAAATTTTAGAGCATAACAAGGCTTCAAGCAATAGTTAAGAAAAAGATAATACAACTAGCCTTTTTGTACCGAGTAACATAAATCTACTTCTACAACAAAAACATTCAACTAACACCCATCATATTATGATCCTACTGCATAGAGCTACTCTCAAGGATTCCAAAACATCAAGGTTTACATTTTTCTGAATTTCCTACGAATTTCTATGGAATTTCAAAGTACACAACAAAAATTACAAAGGGGTCCCTAAAGGCACTATTCACTTGAGTCTATGGCTATTCAAATAACCCCTTGGGTTTTTGTTTCTTTTCACCCGAGGTCCCTGGCCGGTGGGGAAAAATAGAGCAGGGGTAGCCGGCCAAATCCCGGCGAAAGTGGGGGTCGCCGGCGACGAGGCTAGGGTGGAGGAGCTAAAGGGGTTCAAGCCGCACCCCTGGGTACCCTTGGTTCGCGAAGAGGTGGCCGGAGGAGGCGGGTCAGCTGTGAGCGGCGGCTGTTGGAGCTTGAAGCACGGCGGCGGGGTGGCTCCGGTGGGTTCTGGGCGACGAGAAGCGATCGATTAGCTTCGTGGGGACGAGGCAAAGCTTTTGGCGGGGTCTGTTGGGGTGGAGCGGTTCTGGAATGGTGGGGCGACGGCGAGGGTGAGCTCATCGGCGTGGATATGGGCGGCGGCGGCGTTCCGAGGCATTGGAGTGGGGAAAAAGCAAAAGGACGAACGGATTAGCTAGCTAGGGTACTTGTAGGGCTACTGCGCGCGAGAGGAGAGAGCGGCGAGCTCTATCCCGAGCTCTCCACGGCGGCGTCGAGGTGGCGGCCGCGGGCGGTTCTAGGCGCGTGGCAAGGAGAGGAGAGCGCCAGCGTGAGGGCAACGGGCGGTGGAGGAGGTGCAGCGCGACGCGTGGGGCGGTTCTGCAAGCAGGAGGTGGCCGGGGTGGCCATCCACGGCGGCGTTGGCGCTGAACAGCGGCGGCGATGAGCAGAGCAGGCAAGCAGGCAGGAGGAAGGGGAAAAGGGACCGGTTTGCTATTTCCAAAAATTCCAGGGACCTAACTATAAACCAGCAATAACTTTTAATCTAGGGCTCAAATGAAAAAGTACCCAACATAAAGTTGTTCAACTTTTGAAGATCTACAACTTTGATGTTGTGCAAAAATTGATTTGATCAAAGGATAAAGAGCTAATTATGAAAACATAGAAGGGATTTTGAATTCAAAGGACTTTTGTCTTTTTCAAGGTAAATTCACTTTAAACTTAGGCTGAAATGAAAGATTTCCTGCCAAGCAATGATTGCACTGAATTTTGCAAATAAACCCTCCACAAAAGCTATAATCACACATCCTATTCAAATATAACTATAGAAATGACCCTGGAACAATTCATAATTACACAAAGGTCCTTAAAATTTTCAAATAGGCCCTTGCTCAAACAATTTCACACATGAAGCACTGGAATAAATGTAGATTTATTGTGCAGACACCTAGGGTTTCACAGCCTTCCCCCCTAAAAGGAAATCTCGCCCCGAGATTACAGGAAGAAAAGGAATGGTAAGGTTGGATACCTAAATTTGCTCTAAGAAAGTCGGGAAAGTTTCTTTGGAGAAAATTTTCAGTCTCCCAAGTGGCTTCTTCCTCAGTATGATGATTCCACTGGATTTTGTACATTTTAACTTTCTCCCTTCTAGTACTTCTTTCTTTGGTGTCAAGAATCTTGATTGGATACTCCGTATAGGATAGATCGGATTCAATCTCGATATCTTGTGGTTCAAGGATCTCAGTAGGTACCTTGATGCACTTCCGGAGTTGTGATACATGGAAGACATCATGAATGGCGGCCAACTGAGAAGGAAGACGAAGTCGGTAGGCAACGGGTCCACAAGTTTCGATGATTTCAAATGGTCCGATGTATCGGGGTGCTAATTTCCCATTTACGCCAAAGCGTTGAACGCCTCTAGTAGGAGATACTCGCAAATATACGAAATCCCCTACCTTGAAATGTAAAGGATCTCTTCTTTTGTCTGCATAACTTTTGTCTTGATTGGGCTGCTTTCAGATTAGTCTGGATAACTTTGACTTTCTCCTCTACCTTAGAGACTAAATCTGGCCCAAAGATTTTGCGTTCTCCAACTTGTGACCAACTCAAAGGAGTTCGACACCTTCGACCGTATAATGCTTCAAATGGTGCCATTTGCAAGCTGGATTGATAACTGTTATTATATGAGAACTCTGCCAGTGCTAGGCACTTATCCCAGTTCTTGCCATATTGAATAGCACATGCCCTCAACATGTCTTCAAGGATTTGATTGATTCGTTCAGTTTGTCCATCTGTTTGTGGATGATAAGCTGAACTACGAATCAATTTGGTTCCAAGGGATTCTTGCAATTGCTCCTAGAAACGTGCAATAAATTGAGCCCCACGATCAGAAATGATTGTCTTTGGAATTCCATGCAAATGGACAATCTGATCGAGATAAATCTCTGCATACCTCTTGGCAGAATAAGTTGTATGCACTAGAATAAAATGAGCGGTCTTGGTGAGTCTATCAACGATTACCCAAACAGAATCATGCTTCTGAGAAGTGTTGGGTAAACCGACAATAAAATCCATACTGATGTCCTCCCATTTCCAAGATGGAATGGGTAAAGGTTGGAGAATACCAGTTACTTTCAAGTGACTAGCCTTAACTCTTTGGCAGACATCACACTCAGAAACATATCTGGCGATCTCTCTTTTCATTCGAGTCCACCAGAAATTTTGTTTAAGATCTTGGTACATCTTGGTGCTACCGGGATGAATCGAAAACTTTGATAGATGTGCTTCATCAAGGATTTGCTTTCTATGCTGATGATTCTTGGGTACAACAAGTCGAGATTCAAACCATAAAACTCCTCTATGATCCACTCGAAAACATTTGTACTTTGCTTCTCCTTGGGATAACTTTTCCTTGATGATTTTCATACCTTCATCATGTAATTGTGCCATGATGATGCTATCATGAAGTGTAGGCTCAATAGATATATGGTTCAAACTTCCTTGAGGTACCATTTCTAGGTTTAATTTCATCATTTCCTGGCATAGAGTTTCATTGAATGGCTCTACAGATAGACAATGGCATTGTGACTTGCGGCTGAGTGCATCCGCAACCACATTAGCTTTTCCTGGATGATAGTGCACTTCTAGATCATAATCCTTTATCAACTCTAGCCAGCGTCTCTGTCTCATGTTGAGATCAGCTTGGGTGAAGATATATTTGAGGCTCTTATGGTCAATGTAAATATTATAATGAGTTCCCATAAGATGATGTCTCCAAAGCTTGAGAGCGTGAATGACAGCTGCTAACTCCAGATCATGTGTTGGATAATTCTTCTCATGATTCCGGAGAGCTCTTGATGCATAAGCAATAACTCGGTTGTCTTGCATAAGCACACAACCAAGTCCCGTACCAGAAGCATCACAATAGATATCAAAAGGTTTGGTACTGTCCGGTGTAGCCAACACTGGAGCAGTAGTGAGCCGTGCTTTAAGAGTTTGAAAGGCTTCTTCACATTTATCATTCCAAACAAACTTCACTCCCATCTTTAATAACTCCGTCATAGGCTTGGCTATTCTGGAGAAATTAGGAATGAATCGACGATAGTATCCAGCTAAACCAAGAAAACTGTGAATTTGATGAACTGAAGTAGGAGATTCCCAATCCATCACTTCTTGTACTTTAGTTGGATCAACTGATATACCATCACTGGAGATAGTATGGCCTAAAAATTTCACACTATCTAGCCAAAATTCACACTTGGAGAATTTGGCATAAAGATGACGATCTCGTAATCGCTGAAGAACGATACGTAAATGCTCAGCATGATCTTCTTCATTCTTGGAGTAGATCAAAATGTCATCGATGAATACCACGATGAATTTATCCAGCTCCGGCATGAAGACTGAATTCATCAAGTACATAAAATATGCTGGGGCGTTGGTAAGACCAAAAGACATAACCAGATACTCATAGAGTCCATATCTGGTCGAGAAAGCTGTTTTTGGAATATCACATGGCTTGATTTTTATTTGATGGTAGCCAGAACGAAGATCAATCTTAGAGAAAACCTTGTCTCCAGCTAACTGATCAAACAATATATCAATGCGGGGAAGAGGATACTTGTTTTTAATAGTGACCGCATTGAGTGGTCGATAATTAACACATAGCCTCAAATTGTTGTCCTTCTTCTTCACAAACAGGGTTGGACATCCCCAGGATGAAGAACTTGGACGTATAAAGCCCTTGTCAAGAAGGTCTTGAAGTTGGATTTTCAATTCTGCTAACTCATTTGGAGGCATTCGGTACGACCTCTTAGAAATAGGGGCGGTACCGGGTTGAAGTTCAATAACGAACTCGATATCTCTATCAGGGGGCATTCCAGGTAAATCATCTGAAAATACGTCCACATACTCACACACAACAGGAATATCTTCAATCTTAACTTCTTTTGTAGCATAGGCACAAGAGTTGAAGCACTCTTGTTGTGGTAGATAGAGTATGGTGGCTCCTTGATATGGTGAATCTATCTCGATAGCTCGAGAAGAAATATCTAATAGTACTTTATGTGTAGTCATCCAATTTATGCCCAGAATAACATCCATGCCTTCTAAGTTCAACAAAATCAAATTTGTCTTTATCAATTTGCTACCCAACTTAATTGGTACTTGTCTAATGATTTGATTGGAAGCAATCTTCCCACCAGGAGTTGCTATCATGTAAGATTTCTTGACATGACAAAAATCCAATCCTAACCTTGCTCCAAATTTAGCACTTATAAAACTATGAGTTGCACCCGAATCAAATAGTATGGCTGCGAGTTTATTGTGGATAGAGAAAGTACCTGACATGACTGGTGCTTCTTCGGGAAGGTCTGCAAGAGTAGTGAAGTTAACTCGCCCCTGTCGGACTTGCACCATTTACCTTTTGCCCTTGCCCTTGTTGTTGTTCTGGTTGGAGTTCTGCCCTGGATCAGACCTCTTGGGTCACGGGCAATTTCTGGCGAAATGATCAGTACTGCCGCAGTTATAGCACTGATTGTTACCATTCCCACTATTGAACTGTGGGGCATTCGTCCTTGGGCCAAATTGCTGCGGCTGCTGCTGCTGAGGCACTGGAGGTCTGAATCCTCCTTGCTGCTGAGGCACTGGAGGTCTGAATCCTCCTTGCTGCTGAGGCGGCCTAAAAACAAGCCTGCCCGTTGGGGCATTTCTCTGTGGAGGTCTGGGTGGAGTGTTCTGCACCAGACGATACCTCGGTGGCTGAGCACTCGAGGGTCCTGTTGGTGCCTTCCGCTTCTTCTCAGCACGATGTGCAGCAATACAGTCCTCTTGAGTAATGGCCAGGTTGACTAGCTCATTGTAGGTATTTGGCTGAATAAGGTTCAGGCGTTCCTTGAGCTTGGTATCGAGGCCATGTCGGAAATAGTCACGCTTCTTGGCATCAGTATCAGCATGATGGCCCACATACTGGCACAAGTGATTGAATACCTGTGCATATTGTAGAACAGTGCGTGTTCCTTGATTCAGAGCCAAGAACTCATTCAACTTTCTTTCAATCAGTCCCTCAGGAATATGATGTGATCTGAAGGCATTTCGGAATTCCACCCAAGAGATGACATGTCCAGCAGGCTGCATCACACAATAATGATCCCACCATATACGTGCAGGACCACGAAGTTGCTGGGCGGCAAAGTGGGCCTTGTTTGCATCAGCACAAGGTACCGCTAGCAAAGCAAACTTGAAATCAATCGTACGGAGCCAAGCATCGGCATCCAAAGGTTCCTCCATTCGGCTGAAAAGTGGAGGTTGGGTACCAAAGAATTCCTGGTAACCCGCGGGTTGTGCATCCCGTCCTCCATGCTATTGGCGTGGCTGATTTTGTTGCCCTTGGACTAGCTGGCGAAGAAATTCAGTTTGCATGGCCATTAATTCGGCCAGATTCGGCGGTGGTGGCAGTGGCTGCTGAGATCCACTGCCAGCCTCACGTCCAAAGCCTTCAGGTGATCCACGAGTATGACCAACCATCTGTAATTATGTAAGACATCCATTAGATACATTTTTCTTGCTCCCAAAATCAATGGTAAGTGCAATGATCATACATTGGATATCAAAATAAAATCAGCAGAATTTAGCTAGATGCGGTGTAACACAATATGCATAACACATATTTGTTCAACCCATATAACTCAGAATTGGTCAGCTGTTAGATGGCTTCATGCTCCATCGTATTGATACTCAACGCTGAGAGCAAAAGGGTAAAGAAGATAATCTAGCAATTCACTCTTCATCGTTCTGTGCTACGCTGCTAATCAACAGAGATCATAGAAGTGGTTGGACTAAAAATATAGTCTCACAGATTCAATAGGCTAAAATTTGATGAGCACACATGCCACAAAATTTGCAACATCTTTAGTATTTATCAAACGGCCAAGAAATGTACAAATGAAGAGATTTGGCAAGTAGAAAGATCATAATTTCCAAACTGGTAGTCGTTACTTATATTACATCCAAAGTAGCATTTTTCTTACAATCTAGCATCACACACCCTTACCACATATGTTACAACAAGTGGTACTCCTCCCTAGGGCCATTTTACAACATTATCTTCCCTATGTACATATGCTACACCAAGAAAAACACAAGCTATCTAGGACAAGCCTAAGGTGCGTAGAAGTCATCGAGGTTGCCCACAGAAGAGGCACTGCCGGAGGAAGAGTCGTCCGGCTAAGGGTTAGGCTCAGCAAGTGCGTGCTCTGAATCTAAATTAGAAACTCCCTCAACTTCCTCTGGGTCCTCTTCTGCTGCTGCAGGCTCGGCTGGAACATCTGGTTTCTCCTGGAGCATACCAATATGGGTCATAGCATCATCCAGATCTGCTTGAAGCTCATGCACCTGCCCCTGAAGAAAACCAATCACTGTATTACGCTGCACTATCTCAGCACCATGCTCCATAGCCTAATGCTCAAACTGTGCAATGGCATGATCTCTTCCTGCAACAGCATCCTGAAGCCCCTGAATCTGAGTATCCCTCAAACGAAGACCTCGCTGGAAAGTCTGGGCTAAGTCTATCACCTGCTCCATGTGTAACTGCTGAAGAATCTGGTAGTGGGACTGAGCATTCATATATCTGGTCATAGCCTGAATAGTCTCATCCGCTACATCTCCAACTAAGTGCCCGAAGTGTGTGATCCTGAAAAGCCACTCTGCATTGCCAGCATTGACTGCTGGAAACAAACCAATAGGATACGCAGCTACCTCCTCGGGATGGTGCTCACAAAAAGTAGTGATAGCTTTGAGAGTTGCTGTCTCAAAAGCGTCCACAAGACGGTACCCAATCACCACAATCTCAATAGGTGGCCACTCCAAGGTGGGGTGCTGAGGAATGGTCATGGTAACTCTGTTCTTCTGAACTCCATCCTCAGAAAACTGGCGTCCCTTATACCGGGGCGGGTCTGGGTAGTGAAAAATACAGAGTGTATCCCACAGAATCCTCGGAAAGCCCTCCTAGTATAAGCAATCAGTATGAGCACATCCCTCCTTATCCCAAAAGATATGGTGACAGCCCGCCATCTGAATCAAAAAGGATTCAAATGTGAGTAATATGATTATCTCAAGACTTCTCAAATATAATTTTAAGAAGACTGCGGAAAAATGTGATTCTAACTCAAAAGTTTACAAGGCTCAAGAGGTAAACAAACCACAATTGGTACTGGTTCATCATTTGAGATTCTATGGAACGAAAAGATCATCAAGACATCAAGATGGAACTATGGATAAAGACATAACTCAAACTCCCTCTCTCAACCCAAGTTTTCATTCAACCCTTTGTTTAACCACACTAAACATATTCATGAAAACAAACTCTAAAGATTCCTTAAGAAGACTCATGTAACATTTTCAAATTCTAAGAATCAAAGCAAGCATCAACCAAAAATGCATGCACGTCCTGTTCATTCCTCACAAGATAAACAATTGCCAACTATGGTTGGGCTTACGTGGTTAGCACGGTGGCATAACATAGATACGGCTCTCCCTATATAGCTAGTCGGTAAATTCTAACCGTTCTTAACTTATCGAATCGCGGTTAGTGTACCTGCAGAAAATTGACAGAACATATATATATCCATTGAACCATTCATGCCAGCACTCATGAAAGCGTCCCCATACATTACCGCTCACTATAGAAGCGGCAGCCATACAATTTCCGCTGTATGGCCAACGTTAACATACGCTACTCAGTGGTGTATTCACAAGTTCCTTTACTCCCAATATAGTCGACCGAGGTCGGTATATTGGCAGTAGCTCAAGTAGGTCACTACTTGAGCGCAGCGTTCGGTTCGCATCGCCGACGGGAAGGTCAGACTCCCTCAACTGACTGAGTACACTTTACTTCCAATATAGTCAACTAGTAGTTGGTATATTGGGAGCACCTCAAGTAAGCCACTACTTGAGGGCAGTGTTCGGCTCGCATCACCGACGTGAAGGTCAGACTCCCACAGCTGACTGAGGATCCTTACCTTCTTATCTTAATGTAGGTGCGTCGTTACAAAAATTAAGGGTTGCTTGTGAGTATGGTTTGATAAAATATAAAGTAATGGAAGTCAAATAACATAAACCATACATAAATAGCCACCTAGTAATTCCCGTAAATTCCCTAGGACTTTACGTTCTATGCATAACCCTTAACGATTCCAACGTAGTTTTCCGAAATACCTTGTTGGTCAAATTTTATACGGAAAGCGATTTTTAGGGTTCCAGCACCTCCGGTGTACACTTGTAGCTCTGATACCAGCTGTGGCAGAACCACCTAAATTATCTCGGCTCAAGTGCGTAGGCCATCACCATAAAGGCAAAACCTGCTCAAACGCACTTCAAACGGAATAATTCTTGGTCTGTCGGGTAACGTCCCGGTACAACCACCGGTTCTCGGATCGAACAAGCATACCCCGCACGAAGGCGAGTCCAGAGATATTACAACCATAATTTTACAACACAGGCAAAGTAATGATTACAAACCAGTTCAAACCGTTATTACAAAACCAAACTTTAGTAAAACAGTTATACAAACCATAACTATAAGTTTAGAGTTTGAAAAGCAGCGGAAAGAGAAAACGACGGCTACAACACGTCGCAAAGATGTACCAAGCTAGCCCAAGCAAGGTATCACTCATCAGGGTCATTGCCGGCCGAAGACGAATCCCACTCTACGGACCAGCCAGGAGGCAAAGAGCAGGGATAGGTCAAGCTAGCGATCTGGTCCTCAAAACTCATACCTGAAAAAGGGTTTCAACAGCAAGGCTGAGTATTCTAATACTCAGAGAGACTTAACCGTCAACGGGTATACGTAGCCCACCTAACTAGACTATGCAAGGTTCTGTGAGGCTCTGGTTTTCCTTTTGCTGAAAAGACAAAGTTTTAGCTTCCAAGATTCTAGTTGATTAACCATTCTATTTAAGCAACTACTATCCAATCATGGTAGAACTCTAAGAAAACATCAAGATTGATCATAATATTGTTGCTCTTATTACTCTGTGTGGCAAAGAGATCAAGCAGTCCCAAACTGTGGGAAGCAGACGATTCGAATCAAATTTGTTAACCTGGCCAAGTAGACCTAACACACGTTTGGAACACCGTCGGGTCGTTCCCAAACAACCATTTACCTTTCTTTCCGGCTTGTGGATAGAGTCACTCTCCCCGGCTATAGGGCTCCAAGGTCCAACCTTGTCCCTCCTAGCCGTAGTGTTGCACAACATAAAAATAAAACCTATCCCTAAGAGAGAGTGAGAGGTATATCCACTCCCCGGTCCAATTGGCTACTAGGCTTACCGCGTACCATATTTACGGCATGTGGCTAGTACTTTAAAAAACTTAACCACCGCTACCACACACCGCGACCTTAGCAAGTTCATCAACACAGACGGGGTCTCACACATGGTCATGATATCGAACACAACCCCGTCCGTCGTCCTTATATTTATAACAGAAAGTAAACAAGCAATTCCTATAGAGCTCGCGTGTGACAGGCAATCACTCAACTTTTACCGGTCCTATAAGCTTAGCAATTATTCGAACTCAGGTCTAGTGTTCAGTACATAGGTTCCTAGGATCATGCATCTAGGGTTTCAATTCAAATCCTAAGAACTGTAAATGCACAAGTAAGTAATAACAATAAATGATAATAATTTGAAATATAGGTTATGTCCGGGGCTTGCCTTCTCGGTAGTCACTAACTATTTCAGGCCTGGGCTCTTCCGAACTTTGGTCCGGGGCTTCAGTTAGTACAGCAAGGTTAACTTGAGCTACGAGATCACCTCCTTCGGAATCCGGGATCAGCTCGTACGTCCCGTCCGATAGAGCAGACGTATCTATATGTGATGCAAGAGATGAAATTATAAACATGCTCACGATGTGGTGAAGCTAAGCAAACAAAATTAATACACACATGGGCAAACATTTATAGAGTAGTAACTCAACATATCTAACTACACAAGGCATCATGATCAACGGCACAAAAGAAGCTTACTAACTTCATAAAGTAAGTTGTAGTGGTTTCCTATAACAAGTAAACTATGGTTTGCTAATAAATAAACAACTCAGCACACATAAAGTAGTAAATTTAGCAAAAATTACATCAAACAGAAGGTAAACAGATCGACTATCCTGCAAATTTCTTCTCAAAACTTGTAGCCAATTATCCAGAACAATTCATGTAATCAGACAACTCCTAAAACAAGATTGAATTATACAGGTTAGACCATAGCAGAACAGAAGCTAGAAATTAAACAGCAGGTCTACACAGAGCTAGCTTAGCTATTGTAAAATTTTCAGAAATTACTCTGCATAGGATTAATTTTGATAAAATAAACAAAACAGACATCAATCTAACAAGATTCATTTTTAGCTCCTGTTCTAATACTTAACTGGTGCTCAAATTTCACATTCATGAACATAAGACTAAAACAAGGCACAACAAAAATTATTAGGAATTGTTAAACAAGGAAACCATTTATCATGATTAAAGCTCACTTAACAAGAATTATATCAAAGGAATAGCTAAACAGAAGGAATGACCACGAAATTTTTATATCAATACTAGAGTTACATGAGAAAACCATCATAAAAATTTCAGAGCATAACAAGGCTTCAAGCAATAATTAAGAAAAAGATAATACAACTAGCCTTTTTGTACCTAGTAACATAAATCTACTTCTACAGCAAAAACTTTCAACTAACACCCATCATATTATGATCCTACTGCATAGAACTACTCTCAAGGATTCCAAAACATCAAGGTTTACATTTTTCTGAATTTCCTACGAATTTCTATGGAATTTCAAAGTTTACATCAAAAATTACAAAGGGGTCCCTAAAGGCACTATTCACTTGAGTCTATGGCTATTCAAATAACCCCCTGGGTTTTTGTTTCTTTTTCACCCGAGGTCCCTGGCCGGTGGGGAAAAAAAGAGCAGGGGTAGCTGGCCAAATCCCGGCGGAAGTGGGGGTCGCCGGCGGCGAGGCTAGGGTGGAGGAGCTAAAGGGGTTCAAGCCGCACCCCTGGGTACCCTTGGTTCGCGAAGAGGTGGCCGGAGGAGGCGGATCGGCGACGAGCGGCGGCTGTTGGAGCTCGGAGCACGGCGGCGGGGTCTGTAGGGGTGTAGCGGTTCTGGAATGGTGGGGCGACGGCGAGGGTGAGCTCGTCGGCGTGGATATGGGCGGCGGCGGCGTTCCAAGGCGTCGGAGTGGGGAAAAGCAAAAGGATGAACGGATTAGCTAGCTGGGGTACTTGTAGGGCTGCTGCGTGCGAGAGGAGAGAGCGGCGAGCTCTATCCCGAGCTCTTCACGGCGGCGTCGAGGTGGCAGCCGCGGGCGCTTCTGGGCGCGTGGCAAGGAGAGGAGAGTGCCAGCGCGAGGGCAACGGGCGGTGGAGGAGGTGCAGCGCGATGCGTGGGGCGGTTCTGCAAGCAAGAGGTGGCCGGGCTGGACCTCCATGGCAGTGTCGGCGCTAAACAGCGGTGGCGATGAGCAGAGCAGGCAAGCAGGCAGGAGGAAGGGGAAAAGGGACTGGTTTGCAATTTCCCAAAATTCCAGGGACCTAACTGTAAACCAGCAATAACTTTTAATATAGAGCTCAAATGAAAAAGTGCCCAACATGAAAGTTGTTCAACTTTTCAAGATCTACAACTTTGATGTTGTGCAAAAATTGATTGGATCAAAGGATAAAGAGCTAATTTTGAAAACATAGAAGGGATTTTGAATTCAAAGGACTTTTGTCTTTTTCAAGGTAAATTCACTTTAAACTTAGGCTGAAAAGAAAGATTTCCTGCCAAGCAATGATTGCACTGAATTTTGCAAATAAACCCTCCACAAAAGCTATAATCACACATCCTATTCAAATATAACTATAGAGATGACCCTGGAACAATTCATGATTACACAAAGGTCCTTAAAATTTTCAAATAGGCCCTTGCTCAAACAATTTCACACATGAAGCACAGGAATAAATGTAGATTTAGTGTGCAGACACCTAGGGTGTCACACTCCCAGGAGCGTGTCACTGAAAAGACAAATTAGCTATTTGATACAAAGGCAAATCCTACAATTACAAGTTTGAAGGAACTTACATGGGAGCTCTTTTCAAAGAAAGCGCCTTGACGCCAAATTTTCGGGTAGGCCTCAAAATGATGGCCTGCTTACCCGCATCATCGGCTTTATCAACATTGGAACTACTCGCCGGAAGAGTAGTCCCAGTCCCCTTTAACGGGTCCACTGTGGTGGAAGGGACAGTTTGTCCCACCACAGCTTCATCCCCAGATGCTGACGTCCGTGGCATCTTAGCCGCCGGACTTGAACAAAGGAAAAAGTTCAAATAAAAACTAGCAAATCGAAGATAGAAGTACTCGGTTTCATTCAACTAGCCACTTACCTATCGCTAGTAGTTTGGAAGGAGCTGCGACGCTTCCTCACCACCGACCGAGCTCTTTTGGAATGCCCGGCCTGGGTATCCGTACTCGGAGTAGGGCTTAGCTCCCTGTCACTCATCTCCTTAGGCACATCCTCATCTGCACAACCAAGGTTTGACATCAGTACTGTTTATATAAGATTTCATATGAACATGCTACAATCTGGTTGACAGTATGAGAGCGCAAGAAGAAATAAAAAGATTGAATAAATGCCTGGTGGTGGAGGAATACTCTTAAAACGCTCCACATCCTCCTACAGAAAGCAAATTCTATCAGAATCGCTCTAAGGTAAAGTACTCAATTACTATACATCGACTACTCTTATCAAGTACTTGCTTCGGAGGACTCGCAGCTGAAAGCATATCAGGAACAACAGGAACTTTCTTTACATCCCTAAGTAGTCGTTGTACTCTACTGTATACTTCCTCATCTGAGATCTCTTCCTCCGAGTACTTTGATGAGTCAGTTGTTACCTGATACTAGAAACCAAGCTTTTCCCGAGCCTGCAGCGGTTGGATTCTTCTTTTCATCCAGTCGAACATGACTGCCTCCCCAGTCACATTCTTTTGCCTAAGGTTGGCAATCCGCGCGAGTAGCTCAGGAATTTGGCTCTTGTCGACTAGTTTCTTATTCCACTCAGGCCACTGAATTGGAGGGCCTGGAGTAATCGATGGGACACTTTCCCACTGGTTCTCTACATAGAATCACTTAGCTTTCCAGTCGATTATTTTATTGCTAAGCTTATAGGGGATGTAAACTTCGTCCTTCCCCAGTCTAAGCTGAAGACCCGCACCGCCAACTACATCTAAAATGTAGGAATATGGCTGCGGGTTCAATTGAAAAAGGAATCGAAAGAGTTCGAAATGGGGCTCGATGCCCAAAACAGCTTCGCACAAATGCACGAAGATTGAAATGTGAACAAAGGAATTTGGGGTCAAATGATGGAGCTGGATCCTGTAGTAGCACAGGAGCCCTGTTGACATTTCTTAGCGCAATCACTAGGAACAGGGTTGTTAAGCCCATCCCCAGCAACGGCGCCAGAAATGCTTGTTGGTATTTCTTAACTCTTACAAAGAAGTCCGCAAGCGCACGGAAATACTGTTGTAGCACTTCACCCAGGAGTATTCAGGGTATCGTATTTTCCACGAGGAACGGAGGTGTAATGGTCTTTGAGCTAGTTCACCCAGGAGAACAAGAGGTACGATAGCCTAGGAAGCATGGTTTATCTAAGGAAAAGGATCAAGGTAGGCTACGCTCTGCTGCTATTCGTTTACTTCGTGCACCGGTTTGACCCTGGTCTGCCAAGGAATATCCGGTATCACTCTATGTCGAACCTAGGCGGGGGGGAGTGCACTAACCACGCAGACTGTCTCCGTAGTGGACAGACAGGGCTGTCACCACCTGCCGTCTACCCCACAATGCCAGCTGAGCTCGAGACAAATAAAGGTAACCTAGGGCCTAGACACCACGTCTAATCCTTCGACTACTACTCTAGCGGCGATCAGGGTTTACCCGTCTTTATCAAGGGCCCTCTACTAGAGTATCCGTCACAAGAACGGACGATGAACCTGCAAATGAATAACAACAGAGAATAACTTTACCAAGAACATAACTAAAAGTTAAACTCAGGTACTTACTCAAATGATTCGTACCTATCGAGGTACAAGCAGAAGAAGGATGCCGACAAGCCCGGCACTCCTCCACACTTCTCCTCACACACTCCCTATCCTAATCTACATCTTTTCCCCACCAAAGTGTATCTTGTATTGTGTTGTTGTGTGATGAATGGGGGGCTCTCCTCCTCCTTATATAGCCTCTCCAAGGGTGGATCCCCGGTTAGACTTGCGAGGAGGTACTATGCACGTTCGGGATGGATGTAGGGCAGCCGTGGGAGACTGCTGGAGAAAGCTGGGCCTGAACGGGCCCAACAAGGGGTCGGCCGAACCCTTTTTGTGGCCTTTTGGGCTCATCTTCGGTCGGTGTATTCCATGTGAGCTCCTCGTGGGGATCGCGGGGTGCATTCCTGTAGATATGTGGGTTTGGCATGTCATTTGGGCCCTAGGATCCTTGTGTGCGCTGCTGTGTTCATCGGAAGTGTCTTTTCTCTTGGGCTTGGGCTAATTTGCTTTAGGATGTAGGCCCTCTAATTCTCGTGCTCGCATAGAACGCTTCTAATGTGTACTTTTCCCTTTGTTTGAGTACGGTTTTCACCCAAATGCAGACATGGCTTCCTATAAACAACGATTCACCAAAACTTGTGGAAATGTTTAGTATCAAGGTCCTAATTCTAGTTTGGTGTTTGTTTTGGCACAGGTCTTTGCAAGAGTTGACGGTCATTTTTAGAACTTAAGGACCATCAACAAGACCCCCACACTTAGCCCTTTGCTCGTCCTCGAGTGAAGGTTGAAAAACTAGGGTGGATGCAACTCCTTTGAATGTAACCTGTATACAAGTTATTCCAAACTTCTTCCAATCCTCGTGAATCTTTTGAGTGGCTACCATGATATCTTGGGTAATTGAAGAATGGAACAACATAGAATTCAGGTTCCTAGGTCTTCTTGCATAGAAACTTGGGTTTTTATTTTTGAAAAGAAAGAATAGTCTTGCTCCACAAATTATTCTCTCGAATCACTCTTTATGTTTCAAATCCTCACCAAGGCAATGTTGTTGCCTTCTTTTCTCCTCTCATTTAATCAGGTTTATGTGGAGCTCAGGATAGGAGTAGAGAGGCATGCTTGCTTTGCTTGTGTTGCTAAGTCAAAGTCTAGATCCAAAAAGAAATGAGTCATAAACCTTGATCAAGATGTGCAAGTGTGTGGTGATATTTTTTTTTCTTTTTGGGTGAAGGATGTATGAACTCCTTTTCATGAACCATATCTCTCCTTTATTTTTCTTGGATGTGGGCTATCTTTTTCTCTTCTTCTTTTTTCTTGACATGCCTTGTGGGCATGTGGCATACCTTCTTTGGGTATGCATCTTTTTTTTTCCATTGTCATGCCTTGTGGGCATGTGGCATACCTTCTTTGGGTATGCATCTTTTATTTCTTCTTCTTTTTTTGTATAGCCCACATCCTTGATGGTAACTTTAGAGAGAGAGAGAGAGAGAGAGAGAGAGTAATGGTGTGACTTGGAGTTTTATTTTGAGGTGGATGGAAGTGCTTGCTATCTTCCAATGTAGAAGTATAGCATATGAGTGGGCGTGTACGTGATCTTGATCATTGGAGTATGAAAAGTTTCTAACATGGGTCGTAGAATTTGACAAACCTCAAAGCAATAGACAAGCTGCAAAAGGTTTCTTCATGATGCTCAAACTTTGGCTCTGGTAGGATTTTATATTAATTTGACGAGACAAGCTATTGCTGATTTTTTTTGGAAAATAAATCCCAAGTTCTTTGCAAGGAAAAACATGGTTCCCTTCATCCAATCATATCACATTAGTCAATTACTTATATAGCATGGGTTCCCTATGAAGATATTGGTTCACAAGAACTAGAAGGAAAGTGAGGAATAAAGAGTATGCAAGGTTATTCATGGAAGAACATGGAGTGCAAAAATAGGGAGCATTAGCAAGGTTCATTGAGTTTAGTTTTTATGATTGGCAAAGAAATTATTTAAACTCAAGAACTTAGGGAGTTTGAGGGAGTTTGTGAGGGGTGAGTTGCACATACCATCGTTGAAGGAGGAAGAAGCGCGAAATGAAGGGAGTCTGCGGTGGCTTGGTCGAACCAAGGGTTCGGCCATCTCTCCCTGGATTCCTTCCGTCCTGTTCTTCAACATGTTGGATCGTCGATGTTGTGCACCATATTTGGGGGAGAGATCTCGAACAAGTTTGCAATTGGTGATTTGGAGAGATCTCCCCCACACTTATTCTTGTACCTAGCTTTATTCAAATACAAAAGTGGAGACAAGGGACTCTACCGGTTTTGAATACCGGGGAGTCTAAACTTTATTGAATAAAAGAATGCTCTTATTGGGAACACTAAGGTTTATTTTATTATTTCAAAACTAATAATTTTTTTATTTTAATATGTATATGTTTTTTTTCATGGCTAGCTAAACATGATTGGGTAACTTAGCAGGGTGGATACATGAGGCAATGATGCACCAGGTGTGTAGGATACTTACCTGGAAGAACTCGCCAAGCAATGAACAATGATGCAAGAGTGAAGCTTTATTTTCATGAAGCAAAGCTTTGTATTTGTTCAGCTTGGTTCCTTGTGCATTTGCCTTCCCATTGGACCAAGGAGCATTGTGTTGAAGTTGGAGTTATGTACGCTGCTCCTAGTGTTTTTTTTTCTCGTCCCTGCAAAAGGTTAGTGGACAACAAATACTCGAGAGATGCATGAAGGACTTTGTTTTTGGATTTGTTGCTCACATCCATGCTTTAACAGAAATTCAAATTCAAAAGATTTATTTGGCATGGATCCCAAAGTGCTTGCCATCAAGTTCTTTCATGATTTTTTTAAGAGAGAGATTTTAGAAAGTTTTTTTTACTGTTCATCATTTTTTTAGAAAAGCTCAAACAAGGCTGAGTTAAAATTGCATAAACATAACAAAGGGGTATTTTGACAACATACTCGCTATGATCCTTGAAAGCTGATCGGTACCTCCCTTGCATGTCGTGCATTTTTTTTGTTTTGAAGTGCATCCCGGGCCTTGTTTTATCTCTAGTATGAATTTAGCTTGAGGACTTACCCGTTTGTTTTGAAATCTTCCTACTGGGGTTAGTCCACAAAAGATATACCTCCAAAGTCTATGATCATATTAACTCTGACGGTTCATTAATCAAACTCGACACCATGTCTTATTTGATCAAAGAAGGCTATTTTAACCTAAGCACCATGCTTAATTTAAAAAGCCTATGGATGCATCTCGCGAGAAAGACATCCAAACCAGAGCATACAAAGATGAACACAGGAAGCATGCACTTATAAGACCAAGCTAGGCTCATGAAGAGATAAACATGAGTAAACGACAGGTGAACATTTTCTTACCCTTGCACGTACCCGAGTGTTCTTACCGGCAGGCATATGTGATGGAAGTATTGAAGTTGCTGCATCGGTGGTGTGGTCACAAATAGTTGTCAATTATTCCTCCATGTTGATGTAGGTTGAAGCGGAGGAAGGCATGTAGACCGTGCCGACTCAAGTGGACAACAAGGCCAGATCTTACGCATGGGTAGTTTGTAGCAGATCATGGGCCTTGGTGTCATGTTCGTGGGCACAATGCTCCAAGGTTGGGGACGCAAAATATACCAGCAAGTGCCAATTGGAATGGAGCAGCGAAGACCTAGAAGCGGAAGAGGAGCAATTCCTCTTGCTTGAATGCGCGCAAGAGCTGCTAGAGCGAGGCTATGCAAAGCTTGAACTGGGTGAGAATTATGCTAAGGCTTTGCAAGTGAGGTGGGAGCAAGGATGTGGAGCTAGACGGCGGGATGATGTCTATTACTGTGCAATGCTATGGCCTAGAGTCACGCACATAATGCCGGCCCCTAGTCCATGTCAAGCCTGCTAGCTCACTCTCACTTTCTGCTCTCTCTCTCTCTCACTCACTCACTCTCTCTCTCTCTCTCTTATTTATTATTTTTTTTGTTTTGTTTTTTATTTTCATTCATGTATTTTTCTCTCTTTTTTTCATCATTTTTTCTTCTCTCTTTTTTTCAGCAAGGCAGAACCAGCACCATCCTTGGTACAGAATGAACCTGTTGCGGGGTGCTCACCGATCTCCCCCACACTTGGACTTTTGTGCCTTACGACACCAGAAGCCAAGTGCGTGATGTCGGTGTCTCCAAGTGTATTCCGCCAACTGGTGGTACCAAGTGTGCAGTTGGTGCAGTTCCCATGTCCTCGTGCTTCGCATGCCCCTCGTCCTAAAAATGGTTAGTGACAAAGAATACCCGAGGGTGCATACAAATCGACAACATGTTCTTGCTTTTATTTGTTTAGTAGAAGAGATTTTTTTATAAGATCCGGGCTATCTCCCAGCAGTGCTTGTTTATGGTCACAAGATCGACCATGGGGGTTTTCCTGTTGCAGCCATGATAGGTGATGTAAACCCCAGTTACACCACCAATTGTTGTTCCATCGATTCTAGCTGCAAGGTTAGTGCCAAAGTGAAACAAGATGTGTAGAAAATTTTGATAACCATGAGCAATTTCATCCAACCATAATGACATAGATTTCTAAAAAGAATGTAAACTTGTTGCACTTCCCTAACACAAGGGGGTGATGAATCCAGAGATTCATGAGAGTGACCTTGGGATTTTTTAATAGATGAACTCTCATGCTCATGAAAAAGGATCTCGTCTTTATGGGGCTCCAGATTCGATCATGAAGATTGTTCATGGCCCTTGAATTCTTTAAAGAACATTAAGATAGGAGTGTGAGGGCCAGAGGAACAATCTTTAGGAGGTGATGGTTGCATGGAGGAGAAAGGGCAACAACGATGGGTGCAAGGACATCACCTCCTCGAGGTGTCACCATTGGGAGTTCTGGTTTGGGATTGTGTGACACCTTTTTGCAAGATCTCGACTCCTCCTAGGATTGCCCATGAAGGTTTTGTTGGTGTTAAAGGCTTATCACCTTAAAAAGGTGACCACAAAATTGGCACCAACAATGAGATCACTCAAAACATCCACTTCAGTTCCTTTGATGCGGCACTGAGTGGTTTGAGAGTGGGTGCGAATCTGAATTTCTTCAGAAGAAAAACTCCCCATCTCTTTACCACTCTTTGCACAAAATGGTCATTAAACCCCTCGAGGTTTCTATTTGGAAGTACTAAGGTCAGGAGGGATTTCTGGAACTGGCGGTTTGTTCTAGCGGGGACAATTCGAGGCATTTTCTAAATTGTCAAAAAGTTTTTCCTCGAATTCACAAGGGGACTCCGAACAAAGTGAGAACGTTCATGGCCCAAAAAATGAAAGAGAATGTGTAACTCTATGGGCCATATGAACAATTCTGAGTTCGGGCCCTGAGGGAAATGAGTTTCAACTCATCCCTTCCTTAGGAGAGAAACTTCGCATGGCAAAGCAATCCATCCTAAGCTCCAATAGAAATCCAAACGATGTGAAGAGTGACTGTAACTTCTATCGGGCATCAATCGAAATCAAGGAGTAAGATGTGAATTTTGAATCACTTGATTCGATTGGCATCGATCGATAATCGAGGATAAGAATGTGAGTTTGTTTCACTCAATTTGATCGGCACAACCCCTATGATCCCTTGACCAAAAGATGAGTCCTACGGACTATGACACGGTGGTCAATGTCGAGGCATATTCCTAGGTGGAAACACCTCGGATGTTACCCCGACACAGGAACATGATGGGCTTCTTCTCTCCTTTTTTTGTTTTTTTGGGTTTATTCCGTTCCTTTTTTTAGTGCCTCTTCCCTGAAAATTTTTGGTTGAGACAGATGAGTCATAAAAATATGATCCTCTTATTCCGACCACCCTCGAGACATGGTTTCGAGGAAAAATCAGGTAGAAGGCACTATAAGGGAATCTGGGCGGTTGGACCTGCATGAAGTACTTTCGGCCCAAGATTCCTGCTGTTCAGGAGAGGTACCCTTAGTAGATCGAGACGAAAGCTCGAATTCTACTAATGATAATCCTCTGTTGCTCAATGCACTTTCCTCCTAACGGGGCATCGTTATGCAGATTGATGAGGGAGTAGTTTCTCAGATAAGATCCAAAATTTCCTTCCCTTAAGTCGAGCAAAAACAATCCTTCGGAGAGAGCGTCAAGCCATAGGCAAGCATGACCAAGCTCATGTTATGCCTAACAATTCCTCCTCGTGAGGGTTCTCATAGCTTAACCCTAAGAAGGAATTTTCCTGAACTAGCGCTATGAGAGTGGGATGAATCTAGTAGCCGGATGAGGAATGAGTTCCTGAAATGATGGCTCTGAAGATTCACCCCAAAGGGTCGAAAGGTCTGTACAAAGATAACCTTTCTGGGGTACCAGTGGTAAAGGTAGAGACAAGAAAATAAAAAGGAGACGAAGATAATTTGGTAGCGGGGTGATGGTAGAAGAAAGAAAAAGAAAAGATTTTTTTTAAGATACAAGGGTGAACTAGGTTCGGAGACAACTACAGCAACCGTTCCTCGGCAATGGCGCCAGAAATGCTTGTTGGCATTTCTTAGCGCAATCAATAGGAACAGGGTTGTTAAGCCCATCCCCGGCAACGGCGCCAGAAATACTTGTTGGTATTTCTTAACTCTTATAGAGAAGTCCGCAAGCGCACGGAAATACCATTGTAGCACTTCACCCGGGAGTATTCAGGGTATCGTATTTTTCACGAGGAATGGAGGTGTAACGGTCTTTGAGCTAGTTCACCCAGGAGAACAAGAGGTAGGATAGCCTAGGAAGCATGGTTTATCTAAGGAAAAGGATCAAGGTAGGCTACGCTCTGCTGCTATTCGTTTACTTCGGGCACTGGTTTGACCCTGGTCTGCCAAGGAATATCCAGTATCGCTCTATGTCGAACCCAGGCGGGGGGGGGGGGGGAGTGCACTAACCACGTAGACTGTCTCCATAGCGGACGGACAGGGCTGTCACCACCTACCATCTACCCCACAATGCCAGCTGAGCTCGAGACAAATAAAGGTAACCTAGGGCCTAGACACCACGTCTAATCCTTCGACTACTACTCTAGTGGCAATCAGGGTTTACCCGTCTTTATCAGGGGCCCTCTACTAGAGTATCCGTCACAAGAACGGACGATGAACCTGCAAATGAATAACAACAGAGAATAACTTTACCAAGAACTTAACCAAAAGATAAACTCAGGTACTTACTCAAATGATTCGTGCCTGTCGAGGTACAAGCAGAAGAAGGATGCCGACAAGCCCGGCACTCCTCCACACTTCTCCTCACACACTCCCTATCCTTATCTACATCTTTTCCCCACCAAAGTGTATCTTGTATTGTGTTGTTGTGTGATGAATGGGGGGCTCTCCTCCTCCTTATATAGCCTCTCCAAGGGTGGATCCCCGGTTAGACTTGCGATGTGGTACTATGCACGTCCGGGATGGATGTAGGGGAGCCGTGGGAGACTGCTGGAGAAAGCTGGGCCTGAACAGGCCCAACAAGGGGTCGGCTGAACCCTTTTTGTGGCCTTTTGGGCTCATCTTCAGTCGGTGTATTCCATGTGGGCTCCTCGTGGGGATCGCAGGGTGCATTCCTGTAGATATGTGGGTTTGGCATGTCATTTGGACCCTAGGATCCTTGTGTGCGCTGCTGTGTTCATCGGAAGTGTCTTTTCTCTTGGGCTTGGGCTAATTTGCTTCAGGATGTAGGCCCTCTAATTCTCGTGCTCGCGTAGAATGCTTCTGATGTGTACTTTTCCCTTTGTTTGAGCACGGTTTTCACCCGAATGCAGACATGGCTTCCTGTAAACAACGATTCACCAAAACTTGTGGAAATGATTAGTATCAAGGTCCTAATTCTAGTTTGGTGTTTGTTTTGGCATAGATCTTTGCAAGAGTTGACGGTCATTTTTAGCACTTAAGGACCGTCAACAATCCCAGAGAAGAAAAACTAACAAGGAAACCCCAATCCCCGTTCCAGATAAGGTGCAAAAGCAACAAAATCCCTCGTATTTTCATACTGATGATCCTTACCCAAAGCAGGACGCCATTGGATAACGGATCTATAGGCCAAAAGACCAGCCGAAACTAAGCCTTCTAGGTCAGATTTGGAGCACTTACTTGTGTTCCATCCTCCTTCATGGGTCGGCTCCACAACTGCGCCTTTCCCCTTGCTTGCTTTCTTGGAGGCCATTCGGAAATCTACGGAGCGCTTCACGTGCATACACTGATGGAAACCCTAAGGGAGGATGGGGAAGTAATGAAGAGCAAGAACTTTAGATCTGGGGGCTTAAAGACAAGTACAGATCTAAGCAGTAAAAATGAATGGCGGCCAGTGGGGTAAAACCTAGTTACCATTTCATTTTATAATGGAAATGGCAACATGGTAAAACACTCCAAAGGCTAACAGTCCGTTGCAAATTGCGGAAAAAACGAAATTTTTTGAAACATTTCCTTTTTTCTAAGATTACATTCTGGAAATAGAAAACACTCACATCCCTTGTCAACTACTCGACTCTTCTTTCCTTGACTGGGATTACATTCTAGAACAAGGAAAAGTACTCAACACAGTACAACTACTCAATATTACAACTCGAGTACTTTTTCCTAACTAACTTTTCAACGACTCGGGTCTGCACGCACACTTCTTGGCTTCCTGAGTAAAGCTTGCTACAGCTAGATCGGCCCGAGGCCGTGACAAAGTACAAACTTGTTATTCCCATCAAAGGGAATAATGATACTCATATCCTGGGAGAAAAGTTTCAAGAATTTGGAGGCAGATTACAGTAATCACCTCGCAAGCCCTCTTGTAGCATCTTGCAGAAAATTTCTCCTTCTCCCAAGGACACAACAAGACTCAACTAGTCCACAGAGAACCTGCCTCATCGGAATATGCAAGGACATGACGTCCAAAATGGATATAATGAGAGCATGGGAGTGGCAGGATGAGGTAGCAGGGACTTCTCTTGTCACTCGCAAGTTCCCTTCTAGCATCTTTTGTTGGAGAGGGCTACACAAACTTCAGGAGGACGAGAGCAAGAACACCAAATGCAAGCCATGACTTCTAAAACATTGGTGCTTCTAGCAAAGGCCTCTCCTCCACCTTTTATAGCCACAAGGGACACACTGGAGGATAACCCGTGATCCTACAGTGGCAGCATTCACGAACGCATTCAAGGACGCAATAATACAGACTATACATACAGTAAAGTCTCACGTGAGCACACAGAATTTTCAGTGACCAGAGAGCTAGTAAAATGAGTTCTGAGGACAAACTACTAAGCCTAAAATTACCAAATTTTGAAAGAAGCTCGGTGAGTAAATTTGGCACAAGTTTTGTGTTGAACACATCTTCAGAAAACATCTCTACAAAGGCCTAAAAATTCGTGCAACCGAAGTGCTCAAAACTGACAGAAAATAGGGGTGTCAAGGTTTCTAGTGTACCCCACTGTATACTAGTCGAAAAATTCTCAAATTTAAACAGCAGCTAGAAAACAAGATTTGGATCAAAATCCTCCAGAGGAAGAACTACAGATAAGGATATTTTATAGGTCCAATAATTTCATCTCTTAGTATATAGCAGAAAGTGACAGATTTCTAGTCGATAACCATACTCAAAATGAACCTATCGCTCCCAACCCAACCATAAGAGATTTATTCAGTTTCAGTGACATGATGCATGCACGACCTATTCACCCTCACAATCAAAATAATTGCCAAATTACTTTGGACTTACAGGGTTAGCACCGGTGGCATGGCACAATTTACGTCTCTCCCTATATATAACTAGTCGAATGCTATTCGTTCTTAATTTACGCAATCGTGGTTAGCGTACCTGCAGAAAATTGTCAACAGATATATATATATATATATATATATATATATATTCATTGAACCTTTTATGCCAACACTCATGAAAGCGTCCCCATACATTACCGTTCACTATAGAAATGGCAGCCATACAATTTCCGCCGTATGGCCAACATTAACATACGCCACCGAGATAGCGTATTCACGTGGTTCATTTACTCCCAATATAATCAACCGATGGTTGGTATATTGGCAGCAGCTCAGGTAGGCCACTGCCTGAGCGCAGCGTTCGGCTCGCATCACCGACAGGAAGGTCAGACTCCCTCAGCTGACTGAGGATCCTTACCTTCTTACCTTAACGTAGGTGCATCGTTATAGAATTTAAAGGTTGATTGTGAGTCAGGTTTGACAGAAATGTAAAGTGCTGGAAGTCAGATATAATAAATCATAAATTAGATAGCCACCTAGTAATATTCTCATAATTTCCCTTAGGGCTTTACGGACTAAGCACAATCCTTAACGAACCAACACATTGTGCAAAGCAATTCCTGTTGTCAAGTTTTAGGAAAACAGGTTTTTCAATAAAATTTTTATTCTCTGGTGTGCTTTGTTGCTCTGATACCAGCTGTGGCAGAACCGCCCGACAAAACCGGCTTAAGTTCGCTAACCACCATCGCAAAGGCAAATGGGGTTTAACTCGCACCTCGGACGGCTCATATCGACAGTGCCTCGGGTAAAATCCCAATAAAAACCACTTAGCTTCCAGGATCGGCAAAGCAAACACAGCCCACACGAAGGCGGGACCAGAGATTACAACATTGATCAATTCTTACATAACAGAGTCTCAACATAAATAAGATTACAGACCAGGTTCGAATTTGAAAGACATAGTTCAACACATATTTGAAAACATAAAGTTCAACAGTTCAACTTGAGACATAGTTCAGAGTTTCTTGCAACAGAAAATAAAATGAGTTCAACTAAACAATGATACAGGATGTCACGATAAAGCCCATACATGACATCACTCATTGTAATCACCATCGGCCTGAGTCGTGTCCCACTCCACCAACTAACTAGGAGGCAGAGTACACGGCCAAGTCAAACTAGCAATCATGTCCTCAAAAGTATCACCTGAAACAAATTGAGCCACAAGTAAGGCTGAGTATACTAATACTCAGCAAGGCTTACCCGACTAGGATATACTTAGCCCTCTAACTAGACATGCAAGCCTTTTGGCATGAGGGGTTTGTTTTTGCCGAAAAGCAACAAAGAGTAAGTCCTTATTTTCAGATTTTAGCTTTCAAGTTCTAGTTCAATTAACCATTCTACATTAGCATCTATCCAATAGCATACAAGGTGGAAACAATTATCTTTCATCATCCAACAAGATTCATCATCATACATTCCATTTGTTACTCTATGCGGCAAAAGGGTTAACCAGTCCCAATATCCATGAGAGGCGGACGATTCGAATCAAATTTGTTAACCTTGCAAGGCAGACCTAAACACACGTCACATGGTTACTCCCAGAGTCACACGTGCAACATTTCCCCTTTCTTTCCGGGTTGTGGATCAGGGTCACCATCCTCGACTACAGAGTACGACGACTCTACACCCGCATGTGCGTGCATGAGAAACGACGTTCAAAAGAGGGTGAAAGTAGAGTCCACTTGCCGGGCCAATCAGTTACTTATGCTTACCGATTACCATATTTCTCGGCATATGGTTAGTACGTTCAAACGCTTAACTGCCACTACCACACACTGCGGCCTTGTCAAATTTCACTAAACAGACGGGGCATCACAAGTACCACAGCCCCGCCCGTAGACCTTATAGTTGCAGCATGTAGTAAACATCCAACTCCTATAATTCTCGCAAGTGACAGGAAATTCCTCGACTTCTACCGAACCATTAGCATAGCCAACTAGCGACCTACACATACTAGTATTCAAGCATAGGTACCTAGGATCATGCAACTAAGGTTCCAATCAACTCCTGTAAACTTAAATGCACAAGTAAATAGGAATAACAATAAGTTGCATAAATTTAAAATAGACGGGACATGCTCCGAGGCTTGCCTTCCTGAGCGGAGCTAGCCTTGGGCTCTTCTGAACTTTGGTTCAGGTCTTCAGCAATTTCAGTTAGATTAACTTGAGCTTCATGCTGCTCACTCTCGGACTCCGGCACCAGCTCGTACGTACCGTCAGCGAGAGTAGTCGTATCTATATAAAATGCTCATGCATGAGTTGCATTGATGGTAAAAGGTATATAACTATTTACAACACCACTCAAGTTATAACTATGGAATAACCTTACTATCATTACAGGGGCATTCATTAACTGAGTAGTTAATAAATTTCACTAAACTCATTAAGCAAGTAGGAGTTGTAATTTTAGAATTGCTATTTTTCAAAAGTGAGCATGGATTAAATAAAACTGCTACTAAGGATAAATTCTAAAGGTGAAATTTTTATGCAAAGTACACTACATGAGTACAAACTTGCTGTCAAATTTTCAGCCATTTTCATCAAGTATATTAATTATCAAAACTAGCATAAGTTGCTACTACTAGAAACAAAAATAAATTGTACAGGTCAAACCATGCAAGTACTGGTAATGAAACTTAAACTGAGTGTTGATGATCCTATTATGAAGCTACTGCAAAAATTTCAGATTTAAGTGTACATTACACAAGGCATGAGAAATTAAGCAAACATATACTGGCATATATCAAGATTAATTTATACAGATCATTATGCTGAGATACTGAGCCTCAAATTTTTACAGAGGGATTAGGTGAACATAGTAGACCTATGGTCAAAATATCATGTTTTTCCAGGCATAGGAACTATTTTCCCTGATTTAATGTATTTTTCCTTACCAAAAATCATTCGGTCCAGCTGGGGTTAATTAAAAATTCTCAAAAATTTTCTGTAGAAACTGGGAACCAAACTAAAGGTACTGCAAAAGTTTAAACCCATGAATCATAATAGAACAACTTGGATAAATAAAACTGTTTATCCTAGGCATACATCGAGTTCTAAATAAAACCTATAGCTAGGTGTGTCAAATGATGACCAAACTTTTACACAAGGCTAACCTTCTAATATGAAACATACTGACAAAAAATGGTAGCCATGCAGTTTATAGAACTTGAGATCTAATTAAGTGCCTAATAAATTTGTATTTAATCTAGAACAAAAACCATTGAGCAAATGAAAAAGTGCATATAATGAAAGTTGTAGATCTAGTAACAAAGAACTCAGATCAATTGAGTTTGCATTTTTACGATTTTTCTGTGAATTTATGTTGATTTTACAAGTTCACTGCTTTGAAAACAAAAAGGAATAAAAGAAATGTAGACAGGCCCCTAGATTCGTGTGGAAAACCCCCTGGGATCCTAAAAATATTCACAGGTAGGTCCCTGGGCGGAGGTTGAAGAAGGGGAGGGTAGGGGCGGCCTTTCCCGGCCGAAATCCGGCGGCTCCGGTCACCGGCGGCGATGGGGAAGTGGCGGAGGGGCTAGAGGAGACTGAGCTCTACCCATTTGTGGGCTCGGACGGGCTGGGGGTGGCCGGGCAGGGGTCGCCCATGGCGAGCGGCGACGGCAGGCCGCGGCAGCGGCTTTCCGGCGAGGGGAAGCGGCGGTGGGGTGGTCGGGGAGCTTCACCGAGCCATGGGGAAGCTATCTAGGGGGCTTGCTCGGGCAGAGGAGGGACGGAAGGGAGGGCTCCGCGGCAGCTCAGGTGATGGCGGTGGCCATGGTGATGGCGGAGGTGTGCCTGGGCGCAGGGGAGGCTGGGGCTTGGTTCTTGGGCAAGAGAAGTGAAGAGTGAGGGGTGGGGGAGCTTCGGCTCGAAGAAAAGGGGAGGGCCAGGGTGAGCTGCAGGGGTTGGGGGTGTCGGTGGCGTGTGGCATTAAAGGCCGGCCGCGGGCAGCGACTCGGGCAGGCGTGCGCGCCATGGCGTGCGGCATCGGCACGTCGTCACGTCGAGTTGGGCAGGGGCACATCAAGGAGAGCGCGGCGTCGCGGGGGTGACGGGACTAGGAGCTGGCGTGCTCATCATGGAAGGCCATGAGTAGGAGCGCAGCCGGCAAAGCGGCATCGACGAGCGGCGGCAGGCATGCCACTCTGCTCCGCTCCTTGGTCAACTGCGTGCGTGCGGGAGCTTGGCTGCGCGTGGTTGTCGTCGAGCGTCCGTCGGGGCATGCAACAGCAGGCACTCATGGACGGGGCAGTGGTCGTAGTGACGGCACATGCAGCGGTAGTGGCAAGCGGCGTCGTAGCGCTGCTGCTCTGCTTTGTCGTGCAGAAGCAGAGAAGGGAGAGAGGAGGAAGAAAGAGAGAGAAGAGGGTCAACCGATATTTGACTCAAATTGATTCAAATTTTTGCATTTGAAAAATGGTGAACATCAAAGTTGTACAAAATTCAAAGAGCTACAACCTTCGTGTTGGGCAAAATTTCATTCGAGCAATGGTTTGAAGGTTATTTTAAATTTTCAAAAACTATGATTCAAAAATACTTGTCATTTCATGTGGAGTTATTATTATTTTGATCATGATGTCAACTAGGCTTTTGTAGACCCTGTTAAAAGGGATGTGTAGATGCATTTTACTAGCCAATTTTGAGTTGTTTATGAAACATTACAAAGTCACACTATACTGGCACACATACACATGTACACAGACATACATACACATGCATTTGTAGACATACAAGAAATGCATTATTTACTCTTGATGATTAGATGATTATGCTCGATGACCTAGTTAATGACCTTACTATTTATTTTTAAACACCTGAGGTGTTACAGAAGTACTCGAAGACACCCAGCCAAGTACTCGACGCCTGTAGGACTCGGCTACAAAGAGCCGGGGCCTTGTCAGATCCAGGGCAGCGAGACTGCGATAGCTCATGGATGTACCTTACCTCTGTTGTAACTACCCGAATAGGCGTAGAACTAGCTGCAGTATAAAGGAAACTACCCGATCGTGTTGTAGAAGGACTCCAACTATACTCGGCTAGGACTTTCCATGTAATCGAAACTATCCATTCGTGTTGTAGAAGGACTCCAACTGTACTCGGCTAGGACTTTCCATGTAACCCTGTCCCTCCGGATATATAAGGGCGGGCAGGGACCCCCTCAAAACATCAAAACCTAAGGTAATACAAACAACCACACAAGACGTAGGGTATTACGCAACTCGCGGCCCGAACCTGTCTAAATCTTTGTGTTCCTTGTACCATCGAGTTCCAGAGCAGTCGATCCCTACCAACAAACCTTACTGCTAACGGTATCCCTGAGCAGGCTTGGCAGTAAACACCGACACTTTGTGTTCCTTGTACCATCGAGTTCCAGAGCAGTCGATCCCTACATATAAACCTTACTGCTAAGGGTATCCCTGAGCAGGCTTGGCGGTAAACACCGACACTTTCCGGAGTAGCAGTATTCGCAGGAACCAATTCGTAATCGCCGTCGATCAGATTTACCATTTCTATATATATGCATATAGAGATGATATTGGTAACAACATGATATCACTTATTCTTTTCCTCACTATAAAGATGTAATCCAACAAAAGAAGTGATTTTAGTGATTAGTTTGTCAATTCAACTTTCTGGGTAGTCATTTATAGAGCAGTAATTATACGTACTTTGCTTCATAAAATAAGTTGGGTGGCAGGTTTTAATTTCTAGACTAGAAACATAAGGATACTTGACAAAAATTACATCAGAAGCTATAGACCCAAACTGGTGCTGCAAATTTTACATCTAACAGATAAAATGTTCTAGAATGTACAGTAAACTTTTCAGCAAATAACAGTAAAGCATTTAATCATGAAAAATCTTTAACTCAGAATGTGCTAGAAATAACATAAATTTGTACAGAAGGTTGGCATGGATTCTGGAGTTCAACATTTTACACCGACAGCTATACAGGCTATTCTCAGTACTATAATTTTTGTAGCATTAATCTAAGCATATAACAGGAGATATAAAATTGACAAGTTTAACTTGCAGTTAAAAACTTTTATTTCTACAGGGAGTTTTACAATGTTTCTGGGAACCAAAATTTTAACAGAGCTTAGTTTCTACCTAAACATGCTTCAGTAAAAATATAGAGCATTTTAACCAATAGTACAATTACCAGTGAATAAGGCTATGCATAAGCATACATAATTATTCAAAAAATAAACAGTCTAGTATAGTATGCCAAACTTTTTCTACAGCATGTTTTTAACAAGAACAAAAAAAAAAACTCTAGTCATGGTATAACAAGCATAAAATGTAACTATAGCCCTACTCAACCAATGGATCTCAAATTTTGCAGACATGAATATAAGACCAAAATGAAGTTCCACAATTATCTCCAAATTTTGCTAATCACAGGAACTATTTATTACAAATAAAGCCTACTTAACAAGCATTAAATCAAATATATAGCTACACAGGTCTAAAAATTCCCAAACTTGCGCAACAATAAGGTTTTGTAACATGCATTCACACCCAGCACTCTATAATTTCTTCAAAATAATACATGAAGTATACTAGTAGATCTAGAAATCTTGGGGTTTTGACCTAGTTATAAATGTCCATTTGTTGTCAAATTTTTACCAGAAGCTAATAACAGGAGGAGACACATTCTAGCCAAAAACCAGATATAGTTACTGAGCACAACTCCTAGAACAATGATTCTCTATTTAAAATTTTATTTAACCTAGAGATAAAAATATCCAAAATCTGTCCATGCGTCTATGGACAAATTTGTAGATTTTGTCACAAGGATTCCAAAACATTTTAGTTTGCATTTTTCTGATTTTTCTATGATTTTCTAGGCATTTTCAAACTTCACTAGATTAAATCTAAAAGAGTTCATTTGTTTTTGCGCGTAAGTCCCTGGAAAGATTCTAATCCATTAACAAATAGGTCCTTGGCCGATGGAAGCTCGTGCGGTTCGATTCCATCGAGGGTCGTCCCCGGCGGCGAGGGGTGAGGGGCGGGAAAGTATCACGAGTCTCGGGCGAACCTTCTGGTGGCCGAGGCTTTGGTTTGGGGTGGCTGGAGGAGGCGGCTCGGTGGCGGAGCAGTAGCGGCAGAGCAGGAAGCTCGACTCCGGCGAACTCAGGCCGGCGAGATCGGGGCCAACAGCTTCAGTGTAGCTCAGTGAAGGAAGGAGGGTGCTCGGCCGAGGCAATGTGGGGGTGGAGAGGGCACATCGACGGCTAAGCAGAGCTCGCCAGCGAGGGAAAGGGTGGCGGAGCGGCGGAGGCGGCGTCCACGCGCGCGAGAGGGGGCCTGGGGGTATTTATAGGAGCCAATGCTTACTGGCGAAGGGAAAGCAGACTTGGGGAGGCTTCACCGGCCTGGGGGACTCGCCCGGCGTGGTGGCGGCGCTAGGGTGCCTTGGCGATGGCAGGCGGGCGGTGTGGCGCGTCCACAGCTGGCCGGGGGCACGTGGTGGCGGAAATAGACAGGGCGGACGGCAGGGTGGCCAAAACTGGGGGCGCGGGGGGTCCACTTGGCCGCGCGCACGTGGTGGATGAATTCCACCAGCAGTGCCGGTGAGAGAGGCGGGGAAAAACAGAGCAGGGGGCCTTTATGTGATTTCTAGATTCTCTAGGAGCCTCTCCGTAAACAAAAATGTTCTCAGTCTTAATGGACTCAAATGAAAAAAAAATACTAAAGTTGTGTAATTTTTCAAGATCTACAACTTTTGTTTCAACCACTTTTTTATTTGAGATTTAGTTTTTGAACTATTTTATAATTACAAACTTGCATTAAAGGGCTTTATGTTTTACACAAATTTTATTTGAATATGGCTGAAAGTACTATTAGGCACATGTCATTTAAAGTACTACAATCAGCCTACTAAAATTTTTGTGTCACATTTGCTTCATGATTTGAATTGAATTTCATGAATTGTACCCTCACATTTATGTAGTAAATTAAATTGGCTTTTACTAACTTTTGCCTTTCAAACACCTAGGGTGTCACGCTTTTGGCCCAAATATATTAGGAATCTGTAACACAGCTTGATGCTTCCGCTTCCGCCGTTACCACGATCGAGCGACATCTGCACTCTCGCCCAGGCGATCGAGGCATCGAGCGAAGCAGGCAGCAGCGCCCGCCGCCCGCTGCTCATGCATCTCTCTCCCGCTCAGCCCTCGCGTGGCCAGGCCCTGCCGCCCCCGCCGCCTGCGCCTAGCCGCTGCAGACCTGCAGTGCAGGCTGGTGCGGTGCACGGGTCACGGGTGCAGGCTTGGTGCGGACGTGTGGTGGCTGTGTGCCTTGGCTGTGTGTGTCTACTAGCGCCAGTGTCACTTGGGCTTGGATTGAGAAGCCAAGAAAGCAAGCAGCAAGACGCCCTGCCGTTGGATTGAAGCTATCGAAGTAATCGCCATCTCTGAGTCTGACACAATGTTGTTTACATGTACTAAGTTATAATATATATGTCATTTTTATAGTATTTTTATACTAGTTATTACTAGACTACTAGGACCCAGTTTATAGTTTTGCATAGGGCCTCCGAATTAGCCAGTATGGCCTTGCCTTCCTGCAGATGAAGTTGCAAGAGAAACCATAGTCGGAGAACCCTAGCAGCTACTATTAAAATACTCTCCTCAATATACCAGACTTCAATCTATCCAGTGCCGGTGAGGCAACATAGCAGAGAAATCGGACAGATCGACGCTCAAAACGAAAATCACCAGTCGAATCGCCTGGTGCGACTAAGGCTGGATAACGAGCCGGCTCGGCTCGACTCGACCACATTAACAAGCCAGCTCGGCTCGGCTCATTTTCCAAACGAGCAAAACCAGAAGCTCGGCTCAGTTCGTTAGGAGCTCGAGCTAGCTCGTTCGAGCTCACGAGCTGGATGAAGCTCGTTCGAGCTCACGAGCTGGATGAACAACTAAACTTAGATTAAAAATCAAGTCAACTGGCAACTGCAAAATGGTACCAAGCTAGGACGAAAGTTTGAGAGACTCACGGAACACAGCCAAGTAATATAAAAAATTGAACATATAATAGAAAGGGAAGAAATCTATAGAAAAACAAGCAAGCTTGAGAGTATATAGAACTTGCAGGGGCGGAGGCGGGCTTGCTCCTCATTCTGCGTGACCTAGTGGGGGCTGCGGAGGGGCTTGCAGCTCCAGCAAGGAAAGCATGCCCCGCTGGCCGCTCGCACAGCCGGAGGCCAGCCGAAGCACAGAGAGGCTTGCCGCGCGTGGCGGGAGATCGAGAGCGTCGCATGCGATTGGAAAGAGGGAGGGGAGGGAGATGAAGCATAAGTAGCAGCGGCCCTGCGGCGGCAGCGCTCAATCTACCTGTGCCTGAGCAAGACCTAGGGGATGGATCGGAGTGATCGATTGGGGTCAGACTCACAGCCAGGCAGGTAGGGTTGGAGATAGACTTTGAGTATGGAATATGGATAGGATTGGGCCGCTAAGTTTATTTAGCTCTACTCTACCGTTGCATTTGCTCGGCTGCTTACTGGGCTCCTTGGCTCATTTGGCTCGTGAGCGGCTCGTGAACACCTCGAGCGGGCTCGTTATGATTAACGAGCAAAAATCTTAGCTCGGCTCGTTAGTGATTTCTAGTGAGCCGAGTCGAATCGAGCAAAGCCGAGCTCTAGTGAGCCGAGCCGAGTCGAATCGAGCAGAGCCGAGCTAGTCATGAGTTGAGCGAGCTAACGAGGTAGGAGTTTTTTTGTCCAGCCCTAGGTGCAGGCCCTAGGTGCGACTGTGGATGGGGAACAACGGTTCGATTATCGGTGAAGCGGCGGATGCACGTCTCGTCAGCCCAGTAGGGAGTTGGGACTATAGTTATGGCGTGACATGGGCCCTGGCACGTGCTGATCCAAACGTGTGTATGCAGCCTTGCTTTGCTGGCTTACCCCAGGGCACTATGCTAATCCCATTGGTCAACTGAGTACATATTTTAATATGCTTTATATATGAACAAAAAATGAAAAACAATTTCATATCATTTAAAACAAAAAGATAGCATAACCAGAGAGCAATGTTTGCACGGATCCGGCTCGCCCAAGACTGGCGAGACGTCGGGATGGGGGCTGCAGCGGCTTTCGCCGGTGAAGGATCGGCCCTTGGAGTTGGACCCCCGGCTGGCGCTTCTGGTGGTGGCCATAGGAGAGGCTCGCGATATGATCCATCCAACTCAGATCGGCTCGTGGGATTGCGATGGACGTCAGGTGGCTTAACTGGTCGTGGTCACAGAAACTTTGTGCGAAAGCTCTATCTGACTGTTGTGTCAGATCAACATCAGCAGCGTTGTTTGGGTATTGTTTTGGGGCGTTATTGTAATGCTTTCTGCCAAGGACAACAGTTCTGGAGGTGAAAACCTAACTCTAGCTTGTCAGATGAGCGACGACGGCATCTTCAATGTCAGTGTTCTCCATGGAGGCGCTTTGAAGGTCCTCTGCGCCTAATTTCTTTGTCAAGGTGGAGGTTATTTATTTGGTTTCTACATGAAAGAATTTATCAAGCAACGAACAATTCAGAAATCAAGTTGCTAAGCAGACGAGAGATGTTAAATTGGTGTGATGTGAAGATTTGCAAGATTGAAACATGAGTGGAGAAGAAGATTAAAGTGTAGTCTTTTAGCTTTCTTTCTTCGTTTTAGAGCTGGTCATTTAGCTTCTTTCAATATGAAAAGCTGATTTTTAACCTTAATCTAAAAAAAATGTTGGCACGGAAATGCATATCCTGTTTACAAGACTCGTAGGAGTCCTGGCTTCTTTGAGAGTTCTAGGCATCAATCGCTTCTATATGCGATAAGTGATCAACCCTAACAACTGGTCACATCGATTTCGAGCTTAAATCGGTAAAAATCGCAACTACCAGGTCGGCATCTTTTGCAGACAAGGATTGGCTCAGAATATTTTCATTTTTTGCTCCCTCATGCTTCTCTAGTGATGCACTGATGCCAGGGGGTCATTTGCTTCTCATGATTCACCGAAGCTAGCATCATAGACGCTGTTTCTATAACACGCCAAAACAGAATATTTTGATTCTCTCTCACCAAAACCTGTGCTTAACAGCCACCATTTTCGTCAGAATGGGAAAATGGCAACAACCATGTTAACCATCAGACCCGCAGCTAGATTGGATTTCCATCTGTGCTAGAACATCAAACTCAATGGAACTTTGCTGGTTTCAAGCTCTAGATTACGGGGCCAGAAGCTGGTTGATGAACCGACTGGTCATCTCATAGCTGGTAAAAGTAATGATAGCATTTGGGGTGGTTCTCAACAAGTTGGTAGCACAGCCTCGGTAAAAGCCAGGAAAACCTTCCTTTCTGTAAACTTGCTTGATACAGTCAGCTACACCACTATACCGCATAGAACCATCATGATCACGGCCTTGTTGTTGCAACTTGCATCGTACAACCTACCAACATAAGTCAACATCTAAATGTTTAAAACTAGGAGAGAGAAAAGAATACTACCTTTTAAGTGCCTTATACATCATGAAAACAAGGAGACACTGACATGAACAGTTTGTTACTTCACTTTAACCCCCTCTATTGGCAAAAGCCCAAGTTATCCTATCATAGTGACAAAGTAAAAGAAACTAATGACATTTCATGTGCTAAACTACCTGATCAAAATTACAAGATGTACCATGAGCAACTTGTGAAAGAGTAATATGTTGGTAGGAAATGCATTGTTATTATCGAGGATGGAGAAAAATCTCCGTTTATGGAAAGATGGTAGGAAATGCACTGTATCAATGAATCAATCAACATACCTCATGTGGGTATGTTATTATCGAGGCAGCTACTTTGGATCCTGATGAACACATAGCTACTTGTGTAGGGCTGAGTTTATCAACTGTAGTATTGTCTGAAAAAAATGTACACACTCAATCTTTTACTTGTAGATGGTGGATGATCAATCTTCATTCATATTTTCTGTAGCAAATATTGTTACCTCTTTTAGCAAAGTATAGTTTCACCTTTTCATAGACTGGGAGCTGGATGGCTACATGAGCAACCCCAACTACAGAAGGCAGGAGACCACTATCATCAGGGAGAAAAGAATCAAGGGCACATTAGGTCAATGATAGTTAGATGAAAACTAAGAAATAGAATGAACCAGCACAATGTGCATTGCAATTAGATGCACAATCTACCTGTACAATCCATGGATTCCTTCTTCCTCTGCAATCCGCTGCAAAGCAGATATGATGCTTTGGTAAGGCACTACTCCAGGTCTCATCCCTTGTGTCTTCAACAGAAAACATGGAATACAGGTTAGATATCATCCAAAGTGGCACAGAAATGCTAGTGTGAAAGATAACGGAGTATTAGCTACTAACTCAATACCAGCAGACTATAAAAAGCTCAATTATTTTATGCAAACTGTACTACCAATCATTGCTTAAAAAGCATTCAAGCTTTTCTCCCAAACTACATTTAGACTATTGACGGAAGCAAAATGTTATATAAGAGTGATGGTGGGGTTTTCTGGTTACATAAAAAGACTGCATTTTTCAGCCAGTCACTATGTTTTGTTCACGTCTTAAAAAATCCTTCACTCAAAAAAAAAATTGACAGTCACATTATCCAAAGCAAACCATTGGTTCTATCAGGAAAACACCAATTCAAACCACGTCTAGTTTGGCAGTCTGATCCGACTAAAAGATCTCTACTTGTCCAAAAAATAAAGAGGCATGGTACTGTCGCAATCCCATTCATTGTTGCAGGATTCAAACTACCAATTTGCTGTCCTTTGCCTCCATTTAAATAAAGATTCCAAGTTATATATCCAAAGTTAAAATTGGCATATGTAAATCAATGTGAGTTAGCATTTTTGACTCTGTTCGAACAGACAAACCAGTGAGCTGATGAAATGATTGGTTTTTTCTCACCAGACCACCTGAATGAGTGACAACATGATTAGGAATGCAATGCATTTTTATGTATAATAAGCTGCATTCGGCCTCAAAACATTCAGGGACTCGTTAGTTCATTCTTTGCAACAAGAAAAAAATGGTACTCTGACCTCTAAAGTTTATGGCATACCCTGTTCAAGTCTCATACTAGATGTTATTGTGCATTTAGCTCTAATACCTTTCTGATGTCTCAAAAGCAGAATAATTAAGGCGGTCTCAATTTTTAAATTTAACGATAAAGACAAAGCAGGCACTTAAAGAATGAACAAAACATGAGTTAACTCATGCATGGTAATGTTATGGACAGTTTTGTTGGGTGCAAATACTATAGGAAAAAGAAGAAGCCAGTGGCGCCGGCAAATCAAAGTGCCCAGGATAACACCCAAGGCGCTGTAGAGAATAAGCACTGCCTGTTTGGGCGGGGCTGTTCTTCGACGGTGGCATCCTCGGCCACTGGTGACGACAGCTCGCCGCCGCAATACCTACTCCGTTCCACCTTCTCAAGCCCACCTCTTCCTATGTTCTCCACTTCGTTCTCCTCATAGACTCCAGCGCCATATCAAGTAATCACAAGCATCACCCTTCCACCAATCTCAGACTCATGATTCTTGACATAGAACAAATAAGATGCCTCAAGTGAAATAATTTGGAAGGGATCCCACATAAACTGTATATTGTGCTAACAATGCCTTTTATTCTTTGCTAAGTAGAAACTCTACAATTTTTTGTGCAATGTGTCCAGCATGCAGATTCAAAGGCAGAAATTATAGTTATTGCAGTTTATGTTATGGTCCAAACATATGAGGGCCTATTAACAATGCATGCAGAAAAATGGTGCTAAGTATTAGAGTTAACTATGGTTAGTTGTTTATTATTTTTTTCTTATATACCAAGTTATTGTCCCCATCTACACTATGAGCTGGATTGCCCACTAAAGGGCGTACCTAGTGTCGTAGGCTTCCCGCACTGCGCGGGGTCTGGGGAAGGGTCGTTTTAAGCACAAAGCCTTACCCGCACAAATGTGCAGAGAGGCTGGGGCTCGAACCCGGTTACAGACGGTAGGATCTACTGCTGCACCAGGCCCGCCCTTATATAACAAAATTATTACATGCCACAAGAAAGTTTTGAAATTTCATACCACTAAAGCAAACTGCAAATGGCATGCTTCCACACCAGTTCTCATGCTCAACTGCCAAGTGTTAGGTTTCATGCACCAACCAGATGAACCCAAAAGCTTAAGCTCTTGGGAAGAGGTGGGCAATCCACTAATACTTCACAACACTCCCACTTACATGCAGCCAGAACAAGTCGCAAATGTGGAAATAAACAAGGGAGCGGAGAACTTAAAAGATGCCTCTACCAAGACTCGAAATCGAGACCTCTGGCTTTGATACCATGTTAGGTTTCATGCACCAACCAGATGAACCCAAAAGCTTAAGCTCTTGGGAAGAGGTGGGCAATCCACTAATACTTCACAACACCAAGCACCCAGCTATGCCAGCCCCAGGTTTTATCCTACTCCCCTTCGTTGCATCCTATTTTGATATTGTACATTATTAAAGCAAGATTGTTTCTGGAAGCAATAGCAAGTACGAAAACGCCAATTGTTCAGTGGCATCAGAGATCCAATCCAAGAGCTTTCAAAATTTCCTGTTACAGTGGCATCTAAAATCCATATAAAGGATTTATTAGGGGAATTCAAGGGCAAGTAAAAAGAAAGAGCCACTACTAGACTTACTTATGACTAGAGGATCTGGAGGGAGTGTTAATGAAAATGTTATTGTTTAAAGATGCGATCTTTCCATAATTGTATCGTATCATAAAAAATGCAAGAACCAATCTACTCAAAATAAACAAAAATGCAAAAGTTAAAATTGAAGAGTTCAAATGATGGAATCCTAACTATTAAGTAATCAAAGGATACTACATAGTAATTTAGTCATCAGAGGACTTAGGCCAAAACTACATAGGGCAATACTACATAATAATCTGGTGTTAACTTTTAATGTTCTCTACAAACAACAGAATTAGTTAACAGGGATACTAGTGCAGGAGACAAACTTCTACGGGTGCTTGTCAAGGGCGTCGATCCCCAAGACAGCAAGACCTCGGTTACGGAGCTCGTAGCCGCGGCGGGTAATGGCGTCGTGGTTTTTGCCCGGCTGCCCTATGGTGAAGGAGGTGAGATTAGAAGAGAAGAGGGAGGATTAGGATGGATGATTCTTCATTGATCATCCAAATGATAGTGTTCCCATACATGTAGGTGCCATTTGCCGCTAACAAGGAAACTAAATAACTGAGATTCTATATTCTAGGCAACTAATCAGCCACTAGTTGGCACTGTGGCCGCCGGTGCGTGTGGGCGATGCTGGTACTGGCGTCCCCACATGACATCTCTCCCCCTCCCTCGACGCACAGCTCATCCTCGAGCTGGAACGCAGGATAGCGAGCGACGAAGCTGTCGAAGTCTTCCCATGATACGGAGGAAGCAGGTTCGCCCTTCCAGTGGATGAGTCGCTGGCGAATGCCCCGGGCCACGAGAACATGCGAGACGCGGTCGGGTTCTGGAACAGTGGCGCCATGGTGGATCGGCGGCAGGGCCGGTGGCGACGTCGGGGGCGCACCGATGAACTCCTTCAGAAGACCGACGCGGAAGACGTCGTGCAGACGGGCGCGCGGCGGTAGCTACAGGCGGTAGGCGACGTCGTTGATGACGGCGACGACGCGGTACAGTCCGTAGAAACAGGCCTTGAGCTTGCCCGTCGTAGGAGCATGTAGGGACGCCGCGGTGTGCTGATGAAGACGGAGCCAGACCCAGTCATCCACGGCAAAGCGAACCTCCCTATGGTGCTTGTCATAGTATGCCTTGTACACAGCTGGAGCTTGCTCCAGCCGGTAGCGGACGTCGGCGAGCAGCTCGTCACGGTCCTCAATGGACTTCGCCATGCCGCAACACTACTGTCGCCGGGCTCATACGAGCGGATCATGGGCGGGTCACGGCCGTTGATGATCTAGAATGGCGTGTCCTTGAGCGCCGTTTGGAACACCGTGTTGTAGATGAATTCGACCCATGGGAGCCACTGAATCCACTGTCTCGGACGGTCACCAGTGAGACATTGGAGATACATAACGATGACCTTATTGGCGGCCTCAGTCTATCCGTCTAATTGCGGATGGAACGCGGAGGTCATGTGGAGCTTGATGCCCGTGAGGCGCATGAGCACGCGCCAGAACGCCGAAGTGAAGATGGGGTCCACCACTGTCAAGATGACGAACTTGCCACCCACGCGCGGCAGCGCCTCGATGAAGTCGAGCCGGACGTCAGCCCAGACCGCCGTAGGAACGGGCAGCAGTAGCAGGAGACCGGCTGGATGCAGGTGCTCTGACTTGTACCTCTGGCAAGTGATGCAGGCGGGAACATAGTCCTATACCATCTTGCGCAGGTTCGGCGAGTGGAAGTCGCGTCAGAGCCAATGAAGTGTGCGCTGAACACCCTCGTGGCCGTCGTTGAGGATGACAGTGATCATCTCCTGGAGCAGCGGCGAGGCCGGTGGGATGTAGAGGCGCCCCTTGAACGCGTGTGCCCGCGGTCAGCTCATCCTTGAGCGCCACCAGTGCAGGATCAGAGGACGTGGCTTGGCGGAGGCGGTCGACGAAGTCGAAGTGAGGCCCCGACACAGCCATGGCCACGGCCTCCTCTGTGTTGTGGCGAGACAACGCGTCGGCGACGGTGTTCATACTGCCCTCCTTGTACTCGACGGAGAAGTCGAAGCCGAGAAGCTTGCCCACCCAGTGGTGTTGTGGGATGGTGGCCAAGCGCTGATCCAACAAGAATTTAAGACTGTAATGGTCAGTCCTTAACACGAAGTGGCGACCCCAAAGGTATGGTCTCCAGTGGCGGATGGCGAGGAAGAGGCCGATGAACTCATGCTCGTACGCGGCCAGGGAGGCATGGCGTGGAGCCGCCGGCCTGCTGAAGAACGCCACAGGGTGCTGGTCCTGGAGGAGCACGGCACCGAACCCATATGTGGACTCGTCGCACTCCACGACGAAGGTGCGGTCGAAGTCCGGTAGTGCGAGAAAAGGGCACCGTCGTGACCGCGATTGAGGGCCGCGAACGCCGCAGCAACCTTTGGCATCCAGAAGAACCCATCCTTGCGGAGCAGGGCAGTCAGGGGAGCGGCGATGGTGCCGAATTCCCTGACAAACTTGCGGTAGTACCCGGCTAGGCCAAGGAAGCCCCAGACCGCGCACGCCGAGCGTGGTTGTGGCCACTTGGCCACGGCTTGGATCTTGGGCGGATCCATGGCGACACTGGCAGCAGAGATGATGTGGCCGAGGTACGAGATTGACTCGACCCCGAAGACGCACTTGGAGCACTTGGCGAAGAGCTGATGCTGCTGGAACGTGGCGAGGACGATACGCACGACTCGCTGTAGATCAGGATGTCGTCGAAGAAGATGAGGACGGTGCGATGTAGGTACGGCCGCAAGACGTTGTTCATGAGCGCCTGGAATGTCGCCACGTGTTGCAGAGGCTGAAGGGCATGACGAGGAACTCGTACAGACCGTCGTGAGTGCGGAAGGTGGTCTTGGAGATGTCACCCACGCGCATCCGCACCTGATGGTAGCCTGAACGTAAGTCGAGCTAGGTGAAGAAGTGGGCGCGGCGCAGCTCGTTCAACAGCTCGTCGACCACCGGGGTCGGGAAGGCGTCCTTGATCGTGATGGCGTTCAGCGCGCGGTAGCCTACGCAAAACCTCCAGGAGCCATCGGGCTTCATGACCAGGAGTACCGGTGAGGAGAGCGCCATGCGTAAGCATCGCGGTACATTGGCGTTCCAACTCGTCCTTGTGCGCCATCGGGTATCGGTACAGCCTGACCGCCATCGGGGCGGATCCCGGCAGGAGCTTGATGGCATGCTCGCGGGATCGCGCCGGCGGCATGCCGGAGGGCTCGGTGAAGACTGTCGCGAACTCCTCGAGGATGGCGCTGATGAAGTCACTGGCGAGGCAGGACTGGACCGCGGCCCCTGTAGTGGACGCTGTGCCGCTCCAGCGCAACTGGCGGCCGCCCTTCCAGGACATCGTGAGGGCGCCGAAGTCCCACAGCACCGGTCCCAGCGTCGCTAGCCACTGCGTGCCCAGGACAACATCATAGCCAGCCAGTGGTAGAGCATAGAAGTCCGCCTGGAACTCTTCTGTGTTGATGGAGAACAGCGTGTTGCAGAACACACCCGGGCATTGGACGCGTTCGCCGTTCGCCATGGTGACCCACAGGTGGCCTTGGGTGAGGGTCGGAAGGGTGGCGCAGCTAGCCACCTCCTCGGCAATGAAGTTGTGTGTCGAGCCGGAGTTGATCAGGGCGAGGAGGGATGTGCCTACCATCGTGATCTGCATCTGCATGGTCTCACTAGAGTGCACGCTTGAGATCGCGTGGAGAGAGATATGCGGCTCCGCTGGTGTGGCGTCGTCCGTCTTCGAGTCGGCATTTTCCTCGGCTGCGGCTAGGTCGAGGAGGAAGATGCGCTACCAGACGCGGTTGTGGCCACTCCCGAATTTCTCATTGCAGTTGAAGCAGAGGCTGAGTCAGCGCCGTTCCTCCATCTCGGCCTGGGACAGGCGCTTCACTGGACGTCCCTTGACGGTGGCCGTAGGTACCGCCGGGTGGCCGCCGAGGGCGGTGCAGGCAGCACCAGGCGTGGCGGTGGTGCTAGGAGGATGCCCTTCTGTTGCTCATGGCCGGCGCGCGGGGTAGTGGTGGTCGCCGCGGCGCACTAGTTGTGGAACTCCAACTTGCGGGCGAGGCTCATGGCGACGGCGAGGGACTGCGGGTTGTGGATCTCGACGTCGAGGCTGTGGGGCGGCAGCAACCCGGTGGTTAAGATTTGAACCTTCTGGGCCTCGGAGAGATGTCCCGTGCGAGGTAGCAGGGCTTCGAAATGGCCCTGGTAGTCGACGACCGATCCCGAGCGCTTGCAAGCCATCAACTGGCCTAGGGGAATCGAGTGGAGCGGCGGCCCGAACCGAAGGTTTAGGAGCTTGGTGAAGCGACACCAAGAGGGAGTGCCCTCCTCCTGTTGGATCTGCATGAACCAAAGCTGGGCGGTGTCGTCCATGTTGTAGGACGCCATCCAGACTTGCTCCTCTGGAAGAATGCGTTGCTGGCGGAAGTAGGATTCGCATCGGTTGATGAAGATGAGCGGATCTGACTTGCCATCGTATTTGGGGAAGTCAAGCTTCTGGAACCTGGGTGGGCGATACTGGTGATGCTCTCCGGAACCGGAGTGATCACCGCCGAAAGACGCCGATGATGGCGGCTTCTGCGTCTCATGGAGGCGCTGGATCGCCTGCGCGTTAGCCTCCACCGAAGCCTGCAGCGCTTCGAGGGAGGCGGCAAGGGTGTCGAGGGTGGTCTGGAGGGCGTTGGGGTCGGCCATGGCGATTGTGCGGCGAGGGGTGGGCGGCGCAGAAGAAGAGCAGGCGAGCGGCAGTGGCGGTGGTGGGCGTGTGGGAGAGGATGGCCTGGATCGTGGAGGATTAGGATGGCTGATTCTTCATTGATCATCCAAATGACAATGTTCCCATACTATAGGCACCATTTGCTGCTAATAAGGGAACTAAATAACTAAGATCCTATATTCTAGGCAACTAATCAGCCACTAGTTGGCGCTGTGGCTGCCGCTGCCAGCACGTGTGGGTGACACTGGTACTGGCGTCCCCACATGACAGTGCTGCTCATACGGCAAGCCAAAAAAAACAATGCCCCTCAATTCCTAGAAAAGAATTTATTTCCCGAATAGTAACAACTAAGACAATAGATCCTGCCACATCTCCAACAAACTGGTACAATCATCCACTATCCAGCAACTGAGGACAATAGTTTATGGTATGACATCTTTTGACATACCCAGCGTGTACATGTAATTCGTAGAGAACATATGAAGAGCAAAAAAGGAAGATGAATATTGAATGAACAAGGCACAGGTTTAATTAGATGCGTTGAAGCTGAGACATTAGTGTAATTTGAGGAATAAAATATGTGCCCACACCCCTTGTATTCTCTGTTACCCGGACACGGCACTCAGGCCACGTATCGTGTATCCGATATGCGCCGGACATGGATATGCCGCGGATACGGCACCGATACGTGTCCGCGGAGTATCGGGATAAAAATAAATGGCAAATAAACGGATACGCGGGCCGGACACGTATCTGGACTTTTTTGGATAACGCCCAGCCCACGAAGCACTCATCCATATCCCAACCCCGTCACGGCCAGCAGCCAGCACTCGACGGCTCGACGCACGCAAGTGCCCGCCCGCCCGCAGCGCACGAGCGCCGCCGCTCGCCGTCGCCGGTGACGAGCCGCCGCCCGCCGGCGAGGAGGACTGTCGGCTGCAATCTCCGGTGAGTTTCCCATTCCCGTCGTCCTCTAGCCTACAAGGAACCGAGCCGCCGCAGGTGGGGGAAGCTCGCGGGCAGCTGGGCCTCCTGGGTCCGCGCCGTCGAGCCCGCAAGAAATCGAGCCGCCGCAGGTGGGGGAAGCTCGCACTACTGGAAGCCGAGCTCGAGCCGCCGGGGAAGAAGCCCTCCGAATCGATCTACGCCGATTCGGAGAGGAAGAAGCACCGCTTGCTCTCGATCCGTGTGCCGTGACTGCGGTCGTGCCTCCTCTGGATCCACGCACCACCACCTGTGGGAAGGAGGGCCCCTGAGCCGGATCCACGCTGCCCGCTGCCCGTGGAGGTGAGCCCGCGCCGCTCGCTTGTTCTTGGCTTCTTCCTTTCTTCTGTAGATGGCTACATCAAGCAGTGCTAGTGCTACTGCCGGTGCTGGTGCTCGCGCAAGTGCTAGTGATTGCGTAGGATTTGCAGCCACGATTTGATATAAAGTACAATTGATCATGACAATTTGGTCTTTGTGCACTCAAATCTGAGACATATGTGAAATATCAGACACTTGGTCATTCTTATTGTTTTAAATTTGCTATGCATTGTTTCTTATTTATTTATTTGAAAAACTGAAACGTATCCACGTATCGGTGGTATTGGGGAAAATGCCATATCCACGTATCCGTATCGGCCTCGATACGGATACGCGTATCTGTATCTGGGTAACTTAGCTTGTATTCATGTGAATACATAATAATTACTCACTGAACCATGACCCATGGTTTTCTCAAACAACTGAATCCAGGCATGTATACAACTGGAATAGTATACTCTTCGCCAAATGATTATGCACCTCAACCAAAACAAATGTAGAAGCAATATTTATTATTACAACCCCTGCACTCACAGGAGCTTGGCTCAGTACTCTCACATAAAGGTTTAAATTGGAAAAGATAATCTATACAGCAGATTGACATAGTGAGGCACATGTCAGTGACACATGGGATGGTATTTTCCAATTTGGCAAACATTTCAGGGTACTCAATAATGCTGTGTAGTGTTGAAATCATATGTAAAACCATAAAACATATACAAGTGACACACATTATCTTACTCCATCTATTGGTGTATATTGAGCCCATGTATAGAGGCCCATCTAGAGGCCCATGCGCTACTTCCTTGTCCCGTCCGTCGTCCCCTGCACCGAGCACGGCGCTTCGTCCTCCCACCAGGCTCCGCCCTCTGGATCTGGACCCCGGATCGACCCGCCCGACCCCCTCCTTGGTGCTCCTCTCACCGGCCAGACCGGGGTGGGGGAGGCCGACGGCGTTGTCGGCGGTTTGGTGGTGCTCGGGGCACTCCGGACCCGACTCCGGCTCCCACTCCTGTTCCTGGCCCTGGAGGTACGCCCTGGTCATCCTTCAGCACCCCATGGCCAGGGCGCATCTCGATGTGGCCGGTTCAGGGTCAAGGGGGGGGGGCCTCGTCCTCAGCACCAGCCGGCGGCCATGCTCACTGTTCTGCTCTTCAACTTCCCAAACATTTATGGTAGACACATCAAAATTCACAGGCAAAGGTAAGGCTTAGAATAATTTGTATGCAGGTGAAGTCGGGTCCACCTTAGTTCTTGCCTTTACTCGAGGACGAGCAAAGAACTAAGTGTGGGGGATCTTGTTGACGGTCACTAATGACCCATTTTGACCGTCAACTATTTTGCAAAAGTCGAGCGTCAGAAGGAATAAATGTTAGCATAGGATGATTATTTGACGAATTCCACAGATGCTGGTCTGAGAATGTGTGCAGGTGAATTTGGGCCAAAACCACATGTAACAAGCATATTATCCAAGGCATAAATTCCTGGGCCAAGCACAAGCAAGCCCAAAGGCCAAAAAGGGCCCACTTGGCAGTTGCACATGAGAGAGAGACGCAGCCCATAAGCAAGGCGACAAGTCATCGATCCGAGGCAACACCTTCTCGACGAATCAGACGCATTCACGAGGATCCACGGGCCCACTAGAGCTACCAAACTGCCTTAAGACAGGCTCTGACCCACATAAATGAAATGGGGGCCCACCTAGCAGCCTCCTGGTGAAGTTTGAGGCTGTTTGGCCGGGTTTTCCGGTCGGCCGACCAACCAGGTCGGCCGACCCAAGGTCAGTTCATCTGGTGCCCATCCTCCACGTGTCACGCCCTCATTGGATGCCAAGGTCGGTTCCAGGAGGCTCCAGGGTGAACTCACGGCAGAAGAACCCATGGCTCCCTCCTATATATATGAGGGGAGGGGTGAGAATAGGAACACACACCACACCATATCTTCTCTTGAGTCCTCACTTGAGGTGTAGAGTTGTCTTAAGGAGTTAGGAGTAGAGGTACTCTGGAGGGGCGCCGGCAATGGCGCTCTTCTCCAAATTGTACCTCTACGAGAGTGAGGGAGATAGTCGGGGGATGTGCCAGGCTTGTCGGCGCTATTCTCCGCTTATACCTCGACGGATGCTTATTCGGTTGTAAGTGTTCGAGACTTTCTTTGTTTATTTAGAATTAGAGTCTAGATCATAAGTTATCATCTTTGCCTTATATTAGTTGATGTGTATGCTAGCGAGTAGCATTTGACTCTAGAGTTGGGCTCCGGATAGAAAAGGATAACCCTGATCGCCTCTAGAGTTAGTAGGGAAAGGCGTAGACGTGGTGTCTAGGCTGGACTATACCACTCAGTTATCTGATAGTCCCACGGTTTGTAGAGGTAGCCGGTAGGTGGTGACAGCCCTGTTCGAGCCTTTTAGTAATCCTCCACGTTCAGATATTGGATAGAGCACATATTGGAGCTACCGGCTTGTATAAGCCGGTCGATACCTTTAGCTCAAAGTATAACGGCGACGTGATCTCTTCTTCTAGGCATAGATTCTAGATCTTAGAATGTCCTCTCTTTCCTATCCTCCTACACCAGTGTGTGTGTCCTTAGACTGTCTAAACCTATAGGTAGTGTACTCATGTTCCCCTATGGATACGATACCCTGGAATACTCTTGGGTGAAAGCTACAGCAGTATCCGTGCACTTGCGGATTTTATTCGTGATGTTACAAAGTACCAACAACTGGATCTAAAGATTCTTATGTACCAAAACGCAGATAAAATTGAGAAGCTCAAGAGGATCAAGGAGGACTCTGACTGAGAGGCGGTGACAGTTCTTAAGCAACTCAAGGACCTGTCAGAGTCCCGAGACTTGATGCAGCAGGAGCTCGTGGAGCTGAGAGGTGCTGCTCAAGAAGTGGCAGGATTTATGGAGATCCCGGAGGGAAGTGGAGACAAACCGCTCACATTGGTGGGGAGGTTTCGCAAAGTACCCGAGAGCTTTGAAAAGTTCATCTCCGCAACCACCCGACAGTACGTGGGACATGTTCTCGGGTTGGTGAAATCCTACTGGCCACTCACTCCTCTTGATGCACTTGGGAAGGGCGCAAAGGCTGACTGCACTGATGAACAATTCAATCAGTATTTGTAGGAAACCTCCAAGGTGGCCGACCAGATAGTGGAGACCCTGAGCAAGCCCGAATCCCCTAGAACTTTGGTTTGAAAACTGTTTTGGCATGTGGGCCAGAAGTACTTTAAACAAATTCTCAATATTTGTGTGGTATCAAGTACTTGCTTTATGGTAGGATTATGCAATCCATTGATGTGTCGAGCAATTGTACTCGAAAGTCATGAGTTCTGGCGGCATCACGCCTACTCAATCATGATAGTGGATATGAAGAGTTGTATCCATAGGTGCCTTAGGAGGCAGAGTATTCTCGAATAGGATCGAGTTACGTGGTTCTTAATCAGAACTTTAGTGCTGACCGGTTAGGATTGAATCCCGCGGGATTAACCAAGTGGGAAAAACACTAACAGGATGTTTTAAGCCGTAGCTTAATCCAGATTTTTTCTGAAAAGAAATGCCTTAGAGCGATGCTCTTGTGGGCTTTTTTGTCCAACGGGGGAAAACTCTTGGAGAGTTAGGAGCTTGGATGTTCTTTGATAGATAGGTGAATAGGAGACTCTCGGTAACTACTCAGAGTACTAAGGGAAAACAGTACTCTTTTGGTATCTCGAGTAAGCGAGTAACACCCGTCAAGTACTCGAGACAAAAAAAAGTTTCGTAGCTAAAACTCCCGTAGTGGTCTAAGCAAGTAGGAGACTCATGTCAATCTATTTTAATGTACCAAGAACTCATTTTATGCTCCTTAGGGAATTTTCAAAGTTGACCAGTTAGGATAGACCTCGTTTGGTCACCCAAGTAGCATACAACGTTTTATGAAAATGCCTCAAAACTACTCGCTCCAGCGAGTAGTATATCCTATACTAGGACTGGGTTGATTTCTAAAATAGACCTGTTAGGATGAACTCCGTCAAGTTATCCAAGATGAAAATATTTTAAAAATGTCCCAAACTTACTCGAGCAAGGCGAGTAAGGTGTCCTACCCGAGGACTGGAGTGACTCTTAGGATAAGTCTGTTAGGATGAACCCCGTTGAGTTATCCAAGACGAAAATGTCCAAAGAATATCCAAAACCTACTCAAGCCAGCGAGTAGGGTGTCCTAACCAAGGACTGGAGTAACTCTTAGGACAAGTCTGTTAGGATGAACCCCGTTGAGTTATCCAAGACGAAAATGTCAAAAGAGTATCCAAAACCTACTCAAGCTAGCGAGTAGGGTGTTCTAACCAAGGACTGGAGTAACTCTTAGGACAAGTCTGTTAGGATGAACCCCGTCGAGTTATCCAAGACAAAAATGTTCAAAGAATATCCAAAACCTACTCGAGCCAGCGAGTAGGGTGTCCTAACCAAGGACTGGAGTAACTCTTAAGACAAGTCTGTTAGGATGAACCCCGTTGAGTTATCCAAGACAAAAATGTTCAAAGAATATCCAAAACCTACTCGAGCCAGCGAGTAGGGTGTCCTAACCAAGGACTGGAGTAACTCTTAAGACAAGTCTGTTAGGATGAACCCTGTCGAGTTATCCAAGACGAAAATGTCAATAGAGTATCCAAAACCTACTCGAGCTAGCGAGTAGGGTGTCCTAACCAAGGACTATAGTAACTCTTAGGACAAGTCTGTTAGGATGAACCCCGTCAAGTTATCCAAGATGAAAATGTCAAAAGAGTATCCAAAACCTACTCGATCTAGCGAGTAGGGTGTCCTAACCAAGGACTGGAGTAACTCTTAGGACAAGTATGTTAGGATGAACCCCGTCGAGTTATCCAAGACAAAAATATCCAAAGAATATGCAAAGCCTAATCGAGCTAGCGAGTAGGGTGTCCTAACCAAGGACTGGAGCAACTCTTAGGACAAGCTTGTTAGGATGAACCCGTCGAGTTATCCAAGACAAAAATGTCAAAAGAGTATCCAAAACCTACTCGAGCTAGCGTGTTGGGTGTCCTAACCAAGGACTGGAGTAACTCTTAGGACAAGTCTGTTAGGATGAACCCTGTCGAGTTATCCAAGACGAAAATGTCAAAAGAGTATCCAAAACCTACTCGAGGTAGACCATAAAAACTACTCGATTGCTGCTCTAGTGCTGAGCATGGCTTTCAGAGTGTTATTTATGACGGGGTATGGGTTAGATGAGCGAGAGCCAAGTAGTCGATTTATGAAGGAATCAACTTTTATTGAAGATTTGCCAAAATTACCAGGATTGTAAAATGACAGACTCTGACTCTTAAGACCTACCCCTTGCCCATTACACGCGAGCAATGGTTTACATAGATTAAAACATATTCGGAGGTAAACTAATCGATATAGTAGTCGATTAGATTATTGGTAAAGTCTCCTATATCAGTGGTGCCCCAAGGGCCTTACGGAGTGAGTTGCACTCGAAGATCGTATGAGAGCTCTTTGGGTGCACAAAGCACTTTCGTAGGAGCGTTTCGTTGATCCTGTCTCTGCCGAGAGATGTTTCTCCATGATGTTGGGTGCGCGGTTTACCCTGAGGAAGGGTACTAGGTGGCTTGCGCTACTTGAAGGATGAAGAAGCCTGTGGTGGAATGCGATAGTTGGAAGAAGGGCTGTAAGCCTCAATTTCCTCGTGCTTCTTTCTCCTTGAGATGATGACGTTGCGCGCATCACAACCAATGTTGACCACGTTGCGGAGATCACAATTGGAGTAGTCGTAGTTGTCGCCTTGCTGTTCCTGCTGGCGGTTGGATAGGCGCTGGCGCCTGAACACCCTCTTCTAGTTAAGTGTTGATGGCCATTATTTCCCATTTTGACCGTCAACTTCTCGGGAATAACATGAGCTTTATACCATGTTCCACACATATTTTTCTTATTTCTAACAAGTGCAGGAAGTTTTGGATGAGTTGTGGTCGCAGGAACTAGTGTACCCAAAATCATGAAAAATGGGCAAAATCCCAGGCCGACCGGCCTACCCTAGGCCGGCCGGCCTGGCACCTCAACATACCATGCCACGAAACTTTGCCAAACTGATCATGAGCACAAATCCAAGCCAATCCAATTTGGTTCCGTCCAAAATTCACAAACAAATATCGAAAGGCTTGAGCAATGGAAGGTTGGGTCCACTTTCAGTGTCCAAACGCAGTTTCAAGACCTAAACCGCCTTGAGCAAGAATGTGCAACCGTTGATTGATGCATCGGTGAAACAGATGGCCGAGAGGAGCCAAACCTAGGCCGGCCAGCCTAACAATCATGTGCTTTGGAGGTTAGAGTCGAGTCGAGCTTGTCTTGGGATTCCAGAGTCGTGATCGGAAGTCTGGTATAAGCTCTTGTATCTTTTCCTTTGACATTTATCAATATAAGTTATCTTCTTTATTTTTTCGAGTCAGCTTTACTTTTCGCAATATTTATCGTTCCAAGTTATCTTACTTGTGTGCGGAAGTAATTCTCTAGCTTAGGCTTTGTACCTATCTTGTTTATCGGGATCTTATCTTATTGGTTTTCTCGCCCACACTAGGGAGGCTCAAGTTAGTTCCCTAGGTTGAGGGGGATTTCTCTTGTTCTCGACAAGATAAATCCAAACACCGAGTGCAGACGTGGTGTCTGAGCTTAGTGTTAGCTAGAAAGTGTGTTCCACCCCACGGAACCGTTGTGGTAGGCGGCAGGTGGTGACAGCCCTGTCCGTCCCTCGTAGTCCACCATGTTCGGGTGTTTTCATAGTAGTAGTTGCAGGTTGCCGTTGGACTCCCCTCCCATCCCTTTCTAAAGTCCTTCCTCTTCCAACCGCCGAAGTAAGCTCTAGGTTCCCGATAACTAGTTAGAAGCAAGGTTTAGTCTAGAGAGGCTAGCTCGATAGTTTAGAAGTGTTTTAGGAGTCTTTCTCGCTCGTTGTCCTCCCAGCTGCTTACCTCTCTAAGGATTAGAGTTTCCAGTGTCAGACGGTCATCGTTGTACATTATCCTATCTATCATATCAGGCTTACCCCCACTAAGTTAGTCGGTTGATATCCCTAGTAAAGTTTGTCATTCGATTCTTCGATACTCTTTATCCATAATGCTTCCCTGAGGAAATATACGATACCCTGGAATACTCCAAGGTGAAGTGCTACAGCGGTGATTCTGTGCGCTTGCGGAATCCATATTCTATTGAGCGTAAGAAACGCCAACAAGCATTTCTGGCGCCGTTGCCGGGGAAGCAATTGGCTAAAGATATCATCGAATAGTTTGATAAAATTTACTAGTTTGTCACCGCTAATTTTAGCGGTATTACCATTGCTCCGGGTATCTTTGTGATTTCTGCAGAGCTGTGCAGGACCAATTTCGATCTACCATATCACTTCAACTCAGATCCAGAAAGAATTGGGTGAATTTTTTTTCTACCAGAAGAAATTTTCTTAGGATCAAGATTTGACAACACCAGCTTTATACTCATGGCTCAGAAGACACTCCGTCAATTCTCAGCCCCGTCCAATAGCCATATCCCTACTGGACAGAACAATTACCAAGGCAATGATGGCTTTGAGATAAAGACTGGGCTTGTCAACATGGTCCAAGCAAGTCCCTTCTGCAGAAAGGCATCAGAGGATGCCCACGCTCATCTACTGAATTTTCTAGAAGTGAGCAGCATAATCAATCCAAAAGGCATTACGATGGATAATGTTCGTCTTCGATTATTCCCATTCTCTTTGCTTGGGAAAGCAAAGACGTGGTTCTACACCTACAAGGAAGCATTCAACACATGGGATGCGTGCTCCAATGCTTTTCTGGTCAAGTACTTTCCGGTGGGCAAAACCAATGCCCTTTGGAACAGGATTTCCAGTTTTGAACAACTCCAGGAGGAGACAGTCCCGAAAGCCTGGGAACATCTTCAGGAATACATTGCAGCATGCCCACACCATGGCATGGAAGAATGGCTTATCATTCAGAACTTCTTCCTTGGCCTGAACCAGCGATCGCAAGATCACATGGACGTAGCAGCGGGAGGAGCATTCCTCTCCCTCGATGTTGCAGGAGCTAGAACACTCATCGACAAGGTTGCTTCCAACCAGAATTGGAAGGAAGATGGGCAGGCGGCTCACGCAAAAGGAATACATGAAAACGACAGTGTCAATATGCTGGCAGCCAAGATAGATCTTCTCATGGAAAAGCTGGAATTTCCACACTAGGAGGTTAACCAGACTATGGAGTCTCAGATGACATGTGAGAAATGTGGCAATACTGGACACTCGGGCAAATCTTGCCCATTCACTCAAGAGGACGAGAACTCCATTGGAAAAAACACTCCCAATGACTCAAACTGTCGTCCTCAGCAAGGTTGGAATTCTAAACCCGACCTCCCCTTCGGCCAACAGCAAGGTGACAATTTTAATAATAGTTTTCAGCCCTCGCTTAAAGACTTCATGTACGGCCAAAAACAAATGAATGACAACAACATTAGTGAGAGATTTCTTGCTAATGATAAAATTCTTGAGTCTTTGGCTATGCAACTAGATGGGTTTAACTCTGTTATTAAACATTAGTTGAGTTTCAACAAATTGATAGAAACTAAAGTAACACAACTGGCCTCATACTTCCTTAACCATGACACGGGGAAGCTATCCGGGCAACCGGAAGTGACCCCGAAAGAAAGCATGAGTGCGCTAGCTGTGCAGGCAAGACAGTCCGTACAGAAACCACATCTTTCGCAGGATGCAGGTACACCATCCTGCCTTAACCATGACACGGGAAAGCTATCTGGGCAACCGAAAGTGACCCCGAAAGAAAGTGTGAATGCGGTAGCTGTGCGGGCAAGACAATCCACACAAAAACCACATCGTCCGCAGGAAACAAGTACACGGTGGAAGACCGTAACCGCTAGGAATACCTATGCTAAAAATAGAGTGTTGGAGGAGGCCGAAGAATCCAAGACCATTGCTACCCAAGAAGACCCCGTGGAACCCCCTAGAACTTCACGTGACTGTCACGATACAACCGCCTAACCGTTTCTAGAGCGGAGAAGGAGGCCGGTGGCCGATGAGCAATTCGGCAAGTTCGTTGAGGTAACTAAGAAGTTTTATGGCAACATACCACTTCTTGTTACTATGCAGGTTCCCATGTACGCCAAGTATCTCAAAGATATCCTCGGCAATAAGAGGGTCCTGCCGACCACCGAGCTCGTGCAGCTTACTGTTGACGGCTGTTAAGTCCAAAAATCAGCCGTCAACTCCTGCAGCTTTTCATGATCAATAATCACCAAACTATGTTGTAGGGTTTATGACTAATCGAATTCCACAAGTTTTGGTGAATTATCATTTGCAGGCACGGACATCTGTAAAATGAGGAAAACACAAGTGAACACAGAAGAAATGTACAGAATATCTTGCAGTTGTGTTTCACTTACAAGAAGGGCCCACAAACTAGACGAAATGGGCACGACAAGCAAGATGCACCCAAGGATCAAGACCAGGGCCCACCTACCAGCTGACCAGAGAAAGGCAGGCCCAGGGAAGTGCCATTTGGGCTCGGCCTACCCCCTGGGTCGCCCAACCCCCTAGTGGGCCAAATCAGGCCCATCTTTCTCCAGTAGTCTCCCACGGCTCCCCTACATCTATTCCGGACGTTCATAGTACCACCTCATGAGTCTAACCGCGGATCCACCTTTGGAGAGGCTACATAAGAAGGAGGAGAGCACCCCATTCAAAACACCACCATCATGTAGATCTTGTGCTCCATTGCAAAGGCGAGGTGCTGCCTAGGCTAGTAGTTAGAGTAGCAGGAGCGTGAGGAGTAGTTCGGAGGGGCGCCGACCTGTCGGTGCTCTTCTCCAACTTGTACCTCTACGGATGCTGGCTTCCTCTAGTATGAGTAAGTTAGTATTTATGATTCTTGTATTGCATAGTACTTTCGTATGGGTGAGATCAGTTCTCTTACTCGTGGGTTCGTCGCTCCGTGTTTATACGGAGTGCTGTAGTTTGCTACGGGATATCAGACATAGTTAGACTGCAGTAGTAATCAGTAGCATAGACGTGGTGTCTAGGCTAAGGGTTACCTTCGTTTGCCTTATATCCCACGGTCTGTGAGGTAGGCCGCAGGTGGTGATGGCCCTGTTGGTTCTTAGTAGCCCTCCACATTCGGATATAGCGTAGAGCCGTTGGCCGGAGTCTCCTGACCATTTTAGGGGTAAGCCGGTGCCCGAAGTGAGTCTTAGCCGACAGATCGACCTTTAACTCATCTTTAGTACTACCGCAGAAATCCTCTCCAGCCTTGCCACTTAATCTTAGTGTGTCCTTGGGCCGACTGAGTTAGGAGTTAGTGCACACATGTTCCCTGTGGATACGATACCCTTGAATACTCACGGGTGAAAGCTACGACGGTATCTGTGCGCTTGCAGATCTAATTCGCATCATTAAAATACCCAACAAGTTTTCTGGCGCTGTTGCCGGGGAACGGTTGTTGTTCTAACTTCGAACCTAGTTGGTCCTCGTATATTTTCAAAAACAAAAAAAAATCTTTTTTCTTTTTCTTTAGCACTACCTTCACCCCTGCTACCCGTTCTACTCTCGTATCTTTTTGCTTTTCTTATCTCTACCTCTACCCCCGCTACCCTTGGAAGGTTATCCTCATACACCTTCCGTCCCTTTGGGGTGAGTCTTTAGAGACATCCTCTCTGGACTTAGTTCCTCATCCGGCTACAAGACTCACCCTCATGCCTTACCGATCGAATCGAATGAAATAAATTTACATTCGTATCCTCGATTATCGATCGATGCCAATCAAATCAAGTGAATCAAAGTTCATTTCTTAATCCTTGATTTTGATTGATGCCCAATAGAAGTTATGTTCACCCTGCCTATCAAGTGAACTTCTATTGGATGCTTAGGATGGATTGCTTTGCCACCATGTTCATCTTTGATGAAATGTGAGGCTTTCCACCTAAGGAGGGGATGAGTTGAAAGAAATTCATTTCCCTCATCACCCGAACTCGGAATTGTTCATTTGGCCCACAGAGTTACACATCCTCTTCCACTATGGGGCCATGAACATTCTCGAGTTTTTCTTTCCGGAAATCATGCCACTCACTCCATGAGCATGAAGTTTCTTCACAAATATCATGCTCCACTTTGACATCTCCGAGGTCTTTTGTGCCAAGTCGCTGCAAGTTTTATGATCATCTCAGGGTTAACGCCCTTTACGATGGTTGTATTTCGTTTTGCTTATCATAATATCTTTGCAGGGCTCGTAGTTGTATTTGTGCACTAACCTTGCAGTTTGTATGACGATAAATCAATAAATGGTGGTGGAGCTGGGAGCTACATCACCATTGATAGCTGCAGGATGAACCCCCATGGTCGAGCTTGCGACCATAAACAAAGCACTGCCGGGAGATAACCCGGATTCTCCAAAAAAAACTAGTGCTTCAAGCACTTCTCACTTTTTTTTGAATAAAGTTTAGACTCACCGGTGTTCAAAATCGGTAGAGTCCTTTTTGTTTCCACCTTTGTTTTCCTTTTGAATAAAAACAGGTACAAGAATAAGTGTGAGGGAGATCTCTCAAAATCAACAAGTGCAAACTCGTTTGAGATCTCTCTCACAACATGTTGCACAACATCGACGGTCCAGCACGCTGAAGAACAGGACAGTTCCCTCTTCTTTCGCTACAAACGAAGGTTTGTGCAACACTACCCTCAAACTCCTCCCTAACTTCTTGAGTTTAATGATTTTCTTTGTTGATCACTAAATTTAAACTCAGTGAATCATGCCATTTCGTCATGTGCACTACATGCGCTTCCATGAATAAACTTGCATACTCTTTATTCCTTGCATTCTTTCATGTTCTTGTGAACATCTATCTTCATAGGGACCCCATGCTATCTAAGTAATTGACTAATGTGATATAATTGGATGAATGGAACCATGCTCTTCCTTGCAAAGTACTTGGGATTTCTTTTCAAAAAAAAATCATCAATAGCTTGTCTCCTCAAATTAATGAAATCCTACCAAAGCCAAAGTTAGATTTTCATGACAAAGCCCTCGTATGCAGTTTGACTTTGCTTTGAGTTTTGTCAAATTCTTTGACCCTTGTTAGAGACTTGTCATACTCTCATGATCAAGATCACGTAAACGTCCACTCACAGATAGCAAGCATTTCCATCCACCCACATAATAAAACTCCATGACATACCATGACTCTTTCTCTCTAAGGTGACCATAAAGGATGTGGGTTATGCAAAAAGAAATAAAAGATGCATACCCAAAGAAGGTATGCCACATGCTCAAAAGGCATGTTAGAAAAAAAAGAAAGATGCATACCCAAAGAAGGTATGCCACATGCCCACAAGGCATGTCAAAAAGAAAAAAAATTGAAAGATAGTCCACATCCATGGAAAATAATGAAGAGAGATGGATCATGAAAAGGAGTTCATCCATCCTCCACACAAAAAAAACCAAATATTCCCACACACTTGCACATCTTGATCAAATTGTATGACTCGTTCCTGCTTGGATCTTGTTTTTGACTTAACAATATAAGCAAAGCAACCATGCCTCTTTGCTCCCACCCTAAGCTCCACATAAGCCTGATCAGATGGTAGGAGAAAAGAAGGCAACAACTTTGCCTTGGTGAGGATCTAAAACAAAAAGAGTGATTTAAGAGGTTAATTTGAGGAGCAAGACCATTCTTTTGTTTCAAAATATAAAACCCAAGTTTCTAAGCAGGAAGAGCTAGGAACTTGAAGTCTTCATCGTTCCATTCTTCAATTATCTAAGAAAGCATGGTAGTCACTTCAAAGTTCACTGGACTAGAGGAAGTTTGGAATAACTTGCATGCAGGTTACATCCAAGGAGGGGCATCCAACTTAGTCCTTTCTCCTTCAATCGAGGACGAGCAAAGGCTAAGTCTGGGGGTGTTGTTGACGGCTGTTAAGTCCAAAAATCAGCCGTCAACTCCTGCAGCTTTTCATGATCAATAATCACCAAACTTAGTTGTAGGGCTTATGACTAATCGAATTCCACAAGTTTTGGTGAATTATCATTTGCAGGCACCGACATCTATAAAATGAGGAAAACACAAGTGAACAGAGAAGAAATGCACAGAATATCTTGCAGCTATGTTTCACTTACAAGAAGGGCCCACAAACTAGACAAAATGGGCACGACAAGCAAGATGCACCTAAGGATCAAGACCAGGGCCCACCTATCAGCTGACTAGAGGAAGGCAGGCCCAGGGGAGCGCTATTTGGGCTCGGCCGACCCTCTGGGTCGCCCGACCCCCTAGTGCGCCAAATCAGGCCCATCTTTCTCGAGTAGTCTCCCACGGCTCCCCTACATCTATTTCGGACGTGCATAGTACCACCTCGTGAGTCTAACCGTGGATCCACCTTTGGAGAGGCTACATAAGGAGGAGGAGAGCACCCCATTCAAAACACCACCATCATGTAGATCTTGTGCTCCATTGCAAAGGTGAGGCGCTGCCTAGGCTAATGCTTAGAGTAGCAGGAGCGTGAGGAGTAGTTCGGAGGGGCGCCGGCCTGTCGACGCTCTTCTCCAACTTGTACCTCTTCAGATGCTGGCTTCCTCTAGTATAAGTAAGTTAGTATTTATGATTCTTGTATTGCATAGTACTTTCATATGGGTGAGATCAGTTCTCTTACTCGCGGGTTCATCATTTCGTATTTATACGGAGTGTTGTAGTTTGCTACGAGATATCAGGCATAGTTAGACTGCAGTAGTAATAAGTAGCATAGACGTGGTGTCTAGGCTAATGGTTACCTTCGTTTGCCTTATATCCCACGGTCTGTGAGGTATGCCGCAGGTGGTGACAGCCCTGTTGGTCCTTAGTAGCCCTCCACGTTCGGATATAGCGTAGAGTTGTTGGCCGGAGTCTCCTGACCATTTTAGGGGTAAGCCGGTGCCCGAAGCGAGTTTTACCCGAGAGATCGACCTTTAACTCATCTTTAGTGCTACCGCAGGAATCATCTCCAGCCTTGCCACTTCATCTTGGTGTGTTGTAACACCCTAATTTAAATTCCAGCATTTAATAATAAATTTAATTGGCTTTATTTAAATTTCCAAGGTTTATTGTGTTTAGTATGGCATTTAATTCAATTTTGTTCCTTAAGTAATTAAAATTTTATCATAGGTTTAAATTCTGGTGTTGCATTCATGCTGGTGCATGGTTTTAATTATTTGAGTGTGGTTTGAATTCAAATTTGTATTTGAATTCAAACTCTGTTTGATTTAGATTTAGAAAAGAAAAGAAATAGAAAAGGAAAGGGATTAGAAAAAAAACCCCAAACCCAAAACAACCCAACCCAACCCAGGCCCAGCTCACTTTTCCCTTTCCCGCGCTCGGGCCGACCGGCCTGCCCCGCGGCCCAACTCTCTCCCTCACGCGCGGCCCAGCCTCCGGCCCAGCCCTCCCGCTTTCAGCCGCGCCGCGTGCGCCCGCTCCCAACCGGCCCGTCTCTCTTCCTCTCTCTCACTAACGGCCTGGTCCCGCACGCCAGCTACCCCGCCCGCGCCGCGGCACGCTCTCTCGCTGCCCCGCCTGGCCCACCTGTCGGCGCCATCCCCTACCTCCTTTCCTTCCTCAGCGAGCTAACCGAACCGAGTTTACCGGCGAGATCCTCACCCGCGCGCCCCACGGCATGGACGCCCGGATTCCCGCACGCCTACTTTAACTCGCCCCACGGCCCCTGTACGCCATCTCAACTCCACAGCCGCCACTGAACCCTAGAGCGCCGTTTTCCCCCTCGCTCCGCACCCCTCCGCCGCGCAAGGTCCCCTGCGCTGCCACGGACCGGCCGCACCGCGCCCTTCCATCCCTCGCCAACCACCGTAACAGCCCCGCCGCGCGCCCAGGAACCTCCCCGAGGCTGCCATCACCGACAACGGGCCCTACCTCGCCGGAATTTTCGCCTGGACGCTTTCCAGGTGCGTTCGGCCCGCCGTCTCGATTCCTAGCCGCTGGAGCCGTTCGACCCGTGTTGACCCCTGATCCGGCTTTGCAGGAGTCCCACAAGTCGAACCGCGGTATCTCGAAGCTCGGAGGAGCACCGCATCGCCCTGCCCGCGAACGCCGTCGGGGATCGCCGCCAGAGTTCGCCGTCGAGCCCCTGCGCCGGACTAGCCCTTCGACCCAAGCCCTTGGTGAGCCACATCCCGGTCCGCCCTTTCTTTATGCGCTAAATTTGGTAGCCGTAGCCCCTGGCGGCCTTAGAACCCCGCTCGCCGGCAAAGTCCGCCGCGCAGAGCCGCCGCCGTCGCTGCACATGTCGCCGCTAACCCCCCGAGACCCGAAAAGGCCCCAGGTGGACTACGCGTATCGCGTAGTCCATCCCAGACCCAAAACCTGATCGATTTGAGCCCGGGAACGCTGAAACGCCGAAGTCCAGCGAGTTCCCAGAGCTGCGCCGCCGTGGGAAGCCATCCCCGGCGACCACGCGCCGCCGCTCCGCGCTCCTTTCATCCTGGGCCGCCCGATCTGGAGGCAATGGCCCAGATTAGATCGTAGGCCGATTAGATCTGAGCCACCAGATCTCAAACTGACGGCTGAGATCCAAAGTTAACGGTTCGGCCTGACTCTTTTTCTAAAGAGACCCCCAACTTAGCCTAAATCAACCCGCAGTCCGATCTTATTCAAAAATAATTACGCAGAGGCCCTGTTTTTAGCACTTACCCGCCGTCCAGGTCTGCCGTTTTTGCGAGTTAGACCCTGGAGTTAATGTTTAATTGTGTTTTAGTCCCTCTGTTTTAGCAGAAAAGTCCCTGGAACCCTGTTTTTATTACAAATAAGCCCCTAAATCTTGTTTTAGCTCTAGTTTATGCGTTTTAGCTCCGTTTTAAGCGTTCTTTATATCCACGCGATCGTTGTAACGCGTAGAATAGTTTTAGACTAGTTTAGTGTGCTGTTTTTATGTATTGATGTATTGTTTCTTAGTTTTTGTTAGTGTTTGCTTGTATGCTTATTACTGTGCATTGTTTTGGCCATGTGTTCGTGAGTAGACGTTGATCCATCTGAGGAGCCCCAGTACCAGTACCAGGAGCAGCCATCTTCCGAGCACTTTGAGCAGCAGCAGGAGCAGTACGAGGAAGGCAAGTATAACATGAACAACCTATCATCTTTAAATACAATTTCATACTGCATTTAATACTGTATGCCTATAAGGATTTCCTAGCCACATTTATCCTTTATATATTACCTGGGGTTGCATTTTGGTTAGTTGTGCTAGGTGCCGCGCTATAACACACTCTGGTCCTTTTTAATTAATTTGATTAATGGTTTACTTGAACTTAATTCTGAGAGTGGCCCTTTGTGTGGATGAGTGGCTCACGTCTCGTTAAAAGATGGTTTTTGTAGAAACATGGTTTAGGGGGCCAGCACGGTGCTTAGTGCTTGGTTGGCCACTCTCCATAAGGACCGGTTCATAGAGCGACAACCTGGGACAACAGCGCTACCACAAGGCTAGAATGGGATAGACTTGGCTTACTAATTAGGTCTTTTTGGTTTGGAGTAACTTACCTGCGGGGCAAGAGTAGTAAGCTTCAATGGTCCCTGCTCCTCCAGCTGGTCTGTGCTTGGTTTGCGTACCTGTGCTTGTACCCCCAGAGGTGGGCCCCATCGTCGCTGACCTAACTCTCGCGGTTACGCCTTACCAACGAGATTCTTTGTAACGGCCTCGTAGTGAGTCGCTAGTCATCTCACCTAAGGAAGTGTGATGAACCTCTGGCGTAGCTCACGACTTGTGGGTAAAGATGTGCAACCTCTGCAGAGTGTAAAACTGGTATACTAGCCGTGCTCACGGTCATGAGTGGCCCAGATCCTCCTTTTGATTAGTAGGGTTGTCTCCTTCCGACGAGGGAGGTGCCTCTCGGGGTTACCTTGGTGGCTTGGCTTTAGTTTGGTTCTCAGTAGTATCATAAATTAATCTTGATTAATTATTATGTAACTGGGTTAATGGTAATTCATCAACTCGTAGTAAATATCTTTAATAAAATCTTGCCAACACTTAAAAGCTTATGCAGTTGAGTCAGCCAACCTTAGAGCCTCATAGTTTGTGTTATACTTGTTGAGTACAAGTTGTGTACTCACTCTTGCCTCTTCTCTACTTTTTCCTCTTGGCTACGCTACTGCTGCTCAGTTCCTGCCGACACGAGGGAGTTCGTCCAGCGCTACCAGGACTATGAGGACTTCTAGGTGTTCGTCTCCTAGTCGACGTCCCTGTGGCGCCCTGCTCAGCTTCGGAGAGTTTTATTTCGTATTTGTACTTCGCTTCCGCTGTATCAGACATTTTGTCATTAATGCATTAAATAACATTCGTATTTTGATTTATTATGTCTTATTCGTGATATGTGCTGTGATATACTGTTCATTCTGTTGTATATATGTGTGACTTGATCCTGGCACGTATATGATTGCTCGATTTATGTTCTTTTATAAACCGGGTGTTACATGTGTCCTTGGGCCGACTGAGTTATGAGTTAGTGCACACATGTTCCCTGTGGATACAATACCCATGAATACTCACGGGTGAAAGCTACGACGGTATCCGTGCGCTTGCGGATCTAATTCACATCGTTAAAATACCCAACACTTACGGATGAGTGTAGCACAGCCATACTCAATCCTCTCCTGAAGAAGAAGAAACCAGGATGCCCCACCATCACATGTTCCATCGGAGCTCAACACTTTAAGCACCCTCTTTGCGATCTGCGAGCAAGCATCAGCGTCATGCCAAAGGTAATTTATGATAAACTTAACCATCATGCGCTTACTTCTACTGCCATGTGTTTGCAGCTAGCAGACCAATCAGTTCGTCATCTCACGGGGATCGCCAAGGATATTCCGGTGAGAATACGGAATTTCTTTGTCCCCATTGATTTTGTCATTCTCGACATGGAAATCGACACTGGGATCCCTCTCATATTTGGGTGGCCATTCTTGAGCATGACAACCACAAACATTGATGCGGGAGTTGGAGTAATCCAACTCAACATCAATGGGCAGAAGGAGAGATTCAGTTTCAAACCAAAGGATGAAAGATGCTCACAGATCAAAAGTTTCAACCGAAAGGAATCTGTGAAAGAGCTGGAGATGCTGTATTCCCTCATCGAATTTGTGGAGAATCTTCGAACTCGAGAGGAGATTAAGGTGTATAACCAATGGAACGCGAAGCAGAATATTCAACGTAAGAATTTTCTAGAATTTGGGAAGAAAGTGATCAAAGTAACTCTGCCTACACGGAGGGTGTAGTAGAAGAAAGCGTCGCCTCCAATGTCTCCATCAGGTGACGACAATCAAACTCAAAGTATGGATAGTCTCGCTCAGGACGAGAAACTCGAGCCCTTGCCATGAGGTACGTGGTAGTTATCCATTCTTGCATTTGCATAATTTATATTCTTGCATAGTTTTCCCTTTCACATCATGGCATGTTTAAATTCTCGCAAATGCATTCTTTCAATTTTACACTGCATAGGAAAAAAATAAAAAAATCGACCAAGATGGCAGACCTAATGAGCTTCATTCAAGCTGGGGGGTGCTCATGTATCCAGGTAAGTCATCCGACCTATCCTTTCGTCTTGTGTCCCAAAAAAATAGTTAGTTTAAATCATTCAAAAACTCAAAAAAATAAAAGTAAAAGTATAAAATAAAGTAAAAACAAAATAAATTAAAACACAAAAAAAGTGTGTTTCATGCTTTGAATAAAACTCCCATCTCATATGTATGGAAATCCGTGTAAGCTCTTATCATGGAGATGATGAATAGTTGCTCTATCCATGCTTTGCAAGTGCCTTGTATACAGCTGTTTACTCTCCTAGTACTTGAACTAGTTGGCACATAAGTAGTTCCACTAAAATCTGGTTGTGTGGGAGCATGAGCTTGATTTCCTAGTCTAAGTTGTTGTGAGATTTGAGATGGCTCGAATCGGAATAAAACTGCATGCTCTAGTAGGGAACTTCTCGGAATTTCTTTAAAATGAAACATGGTAAAGAATTCCCCTTTGGTTTACATGTCCTACCCAAAGCCTTAACGTTTTATCATATTAACCTATAAAATCTATCTTGAGTTATTTTGAGCTTTGCTGAATGGTGAGTCTGTCCGAGGAAGGTACTTGTCATCTACCGATCTTTCTCCTTTGCGTACCCATTGTTTTGCTAGCCTCAAAATGTCTGGCATATCAATTACCTACTCCGGGTATTGGCATCCACCTTGGCCAGACAATTCCACTCACAACAAAACCCAAAATCTCCACAGTGAACCTATCCATCTCGAATGGTCTATCCAAGCAATGCAATAACTCTATTCTCATGGAGTATGGGTCATCTTCTTAAAAAAAACTGGAGCTGAAGCAATGAAAAAAAGGGAGACAAGACCCATACCTCCACTCAAAAGAGTTGAAATAAGGGGCTCAAATAAAAAGACCAAAATTCTCTAAGTGTGAGTCCATTTCCTCCCTCTCCCCTAAACATTTTACCTTCCATAAGATTGGAATTTGATCGAGTACCAACCTTTTGCGAACCACTCTTCGGCTCAACAACATTGATAACCAAGGTATGCTACGCGCTCCCTACCTAAAACTCCACATATCAGCCTTAGAGTAGGAAAAAGATGGTCAAAATCTCCGACCATGGTGAGGATCATACACCTTGAGTGACTTGAGAGTACCATCGGGGAATCTTAAACCACTTGTGAAAAACTTGCAAAACTCCGAGATAGGAACCTGAACAGGAGGCAGGAGATATTCTGGTGAAGGTTGTTCAATCTTTCAACCGCCCAAGACAAGAGATGAAATGCGAGTAAGCCCCATCTCCAGAAACCAAGGTATGAGCCAACTTATTCAAAGTACATATTTGTTAGAGTATTATGTTGTGCATAAGGTTTCTGCAGGGTATGAGCATTGATGCAACTCCTGATCCACCGAGCCTCAGGTTTAGCTTTGCTCGAGGACGAGCAAAAGTTTAAGCTTGGGGGGGTGTTGACGACCATTATTTCCCATTTTGACCGTCAACTTCTCGGGAATAACATGAGCTTTACACTATGTTTTGCTTATTTCTAACAAGTGCAATAAGTTTTGTATGAGTTGTGGTCATAGGAACTAGTGTACACAAAATCATGAAAAATGGGCAAAATCCCAGGCCGACCGGCCTACTCTAGGCCGGCCAGCCTGGCACCTCCACATACCATGCCACGAAACTTTGCCAAAGTGATCATGAGCACAAATCCAAGCCAATCCAATTTGGTTCCATCCAAAATTCACAAACAAAGACCGAAAGGCTTGAGCAATTGAAGGTTGGGTCCACTTTCAGTGTCCAAACGCAGTTTCAAGACCTAAACTGCCTTCAGCAAGAATGTGCAACCGTTGATTGATGCGTCGGTGAAACGGAGGGCTGAGAGGAGCCAAACCTAGGCCAGCCAGCTTAAGGGAGGCCGGCCGGCCTAACAATGACGTGCTTTGGACCCAATCCTCTTCCACCGACTTCCAGGAGACAATCGAAGCCGTCCACAAAAAGTCGGTGGCTAGATGGTGGGATCCCCAGGCCGGCCGGTCTAGGGGAGGCCGGCCGGCCCCACCTTGCAGCGGCTCGTGCCCAACTTCATGTGGAAGTTACATCAACCGTCCTAGTTGCTTACAACACACGCACTCACCTCGTACCGACCTTGGAGCACTATAAATAGAGAGCAACACCCTCACTCTGAACACACAAAAGGAGTTCTCTCTTCTCACTTTTATTTTCTAGAGTAGGTTAGGTAGTCTAGGAGTTAGAGTCGAGTCGAGCCTGTCTCGGGATTCCGGAGTCTTCATCGAAAGTCTGGTATAAGCTCTTGTATATTTTCCTTTGATATTTATCAATATAAGTTATCTTCTTTATCTTTTTGAGTTAGCTTTACTTTCCGCATTTATTTATCATTCCAAGATATCTTACTTGTGTGCGGAAGTAATTCTCTAGCTTAGGCTTTGTACCTATCTTATTTATCGGGATCTTAGCTTACGGGTTTTCTCACCCGGACTAGGGAGGCTCAAGTTAGTTCCCTAGGTTGAGGGGGATTTCTCTTGTTCACAACAAGAGAAATCCTAACACCGAGTACAGACGTGGTGTCTAAGCTTAGTGTCAGCTGGAAAGTGTGTTCCACCCCACGGAACCGTTGTGGTAGGCGGTAGGTGGTGACAGCCCTGTCCGTCCCTTGTAGTCCACCATGTTTGAGTGTTTTCATAGCAGTAGTTGCAGGTTGCCGTTGGACTCTCCTCTCATCCCTTTCTGAAGTCCTTCCTCTTCCAGCCGCCGAAGTAAGCTCTAGGTTCCCAATAACTAGTTAGAAGCAAGGTTTAGTCTAGAGAGGCTAGCTCGATAGTTTAGAAGTGTTTTAGGAGTCTTTCTCGCTCGTTGTCCTCCCAGCTGCTTACCTCTCTAAGGATTAGAGTCTCCTGTGTCAGACGGTCATCGTTGGCCAATATCCTATCTATCATATCATGCTTACCCCCACTAAGTTAGTCGGTTGATATCCCTAGTAAAGTTTGGCATTCGATTCTTTGATACTCTTTATCCATAGTGCTTCTCTGAGGAAATATACGATACCATGGAATACTCCAAGGTGAGGTGCTACAATGGTGATTCTGTGCGCTTGCGGAATCCATATTCTATTGAGCGTAAGAAACGCCAACATTAAGCAGGCAACGACGCTCATAAAGATCTTCTGCTGGGTGTTGCTCTTCCAATTGCACAGTAACTGTTACTGTTGGAGGAGGTGCAGGTGGATCTTGCTTGGTAGTAGCTTGGGCTTCTGTGATTGTGGGAGGAGTCCATGTTGTCGGAAAGATACTCGTCGAAATCATTAGAATTATAGTCGTCGAGGTTGAGACGCTCCGTGGAGTCATCCTTAGGTTCATGGACTTCGGAGATGCGAACCATGAGGATTTCACAGCAAAGGACTTGAATTTCTTGGTCTTGTTTGCTTGAGGGCGGGTCTAGTGGAGTGCTCTGCTGGAAGGGAAGAGCAGGCTGAGAGCCGGAGGCGTTAGGATCTTGTGTCTCCTTCAGGCGCACTATCCGCCCTTGCGGTGTTGCATATATGACCAAGTTTGGGAGGGAGTCCTGATCGGACTTGGAATTCCTAGTCGAGTTGGACTCGACTTGTTTGCTGTATTGGATTAGGACAACCAGCTCGTCTTCCGAGTTGGAGGAGTACTCGGAGTCAGAATCAGTTAATCCACCGATTTTAGTGTATGTGTGTTTTGGGTGAGCGAGAAGCAGAATGCCCATCTCTACGCGGAGGGCGTTCTCGTTCATCCAATGTAGCCATGATTACGTGGGAGTCATTCCTTCAGGCTCCTTGATCCATGGTTTGTCAAAAATTGACTTGGTTGGCTTCTCTGGAGCTTTGGGTTTTTCCTTTTTAAGCTTAGCCAGTTCCTAGAGGGCGTCAGCTTTCTGGGGTGGATGGGCCATAGCTTCCATGAACAAGTCGACGTTGTCAGACCAGTCTTCGAGATCATCGAATGGTTCAAAGTTGTCGAGGCTGTTCATGAATTGATCAAAGTCCTGATCGAATAAGGATTCGGTTTGTTCGGGATTCCGACTATGAGCAGGTTTCGGTGAAGGGTTCTGAGGTTTCCTGGAGAAAGACGGTCCCATCCGAACAAGTCGGGGGTTTGTCCTTCCAGATCCCCGCAGATTCCTCCTCCCGGTTTCTGCTTCTTGTTCTGCAGAGTGCATTCAGCCATCTTAATGCAGTCGATGAGCGTGGAATCTACTCGATCGATCCCTGAGAGTATATCACCCCAACCATTCCTGTGGTGGGTTCGATGCTTCTGGGTTCTGCTGTGATTTAGATGAGCCAAGGGCGGATTCTGCAAGTTTGATGCATCCCTCTATTGATCGTGAAACTTGATCTACTCCATCGAGTAGTTCCGAGTTGTTGATCCTAGGGCGTTTGATTGACTTGAGATAAGTCTTGTATTTTCCGAGGGTTTCGGAAAAGTGAGGTTTTTCGGAGTCAGAGCTTGTGTCGAACTCGACTGACCCGAGAATTCGAGTTGGAGTTGGCACGTTTTCTATAGCATCTGAATTGAGCTCGAGTAGAGCCCTTTTCCATCGAGATTAGTGATCTCACAGACGTTGACGGGTTGGATAATGGTTTTCGGTTTAGGATAGTTGGGCATGACAAGGTGGCTGGAGAAGCCGCCCGATCCATCAGCCGTGCCTGCCCAAGAAACGAAAACAAGGGTTGTGCCCTCGGGCACGTTGTTGGCATCGCTTGATCCGGCCATCGAATTCGCCAATGAACTCGCCGAATCCTCTACCTGGCGCGCCAGCTGTCGGTGTTTACCGCCTAGCCTACTCAGGGATACCCTTAGAAGTAAGGTTTGTAGATAGGGATCGACTACTCTGGAACTCGATGGTGCAAGGAACACAAAGATTTAGATAGGTTCGGGCCGCGAGTTGCGTAATACCCTACATCCTGTGTGGTTGTTTGTATTGCCTTAGGTGTTGATGATGTTTCGAGGGGGTCCCTGCCCGCCCTTATATATCCGGGGGGACAGGGTTACATGGAAAGTCCTAGCCGAGTACAGTTGGAGTCCTACTACAACACAATCGGGTAGTTTCCTTTGTACTGCAGCTAGTTCTACGCCTATTCGGGTAGTTACAAGAGAAGTAAGGTACATCCATGAGCTATCCCTTACTATAGAATATTCTATTCCTATAAGCAGTCCCGCAACCCCAGGTCTGACAGACAGGGAAGCCCCCTTCTCATCAAGGGCGCTCCCCTGCGCCTCGAGAAGGACATCCTTCTACATGACAGTCTCAGTGAGCGTGGCAATGGCCGTCTCCTGGTCCTGGAGCTGAGCCGCCCTCGCCGCAAGAGCCTCCACGTTATCTCGCAGCACGGCCGCCTGTGACTCAACCTCCTTGGCCTTCTGCTTGGCCGCGACCCTCTGCGCGTCACGCTCGCCTGGGCAGAGGCTTCGCCGCGACCCTCTGCTTGGCCGCGACCCTCTGTGGCTCGGGCAAGCTCAAGCTCCAGCCTGCGGTTTTGTGCATCCAGGGTGGACGCCTGGGCAGAGGCTTCGCCCAGCTGCACACCCAGGCTGGCGCTGTACTTCTTGAGCTAGTTCACCCTGGAGTACAGTTAGGCCATCTTCACGCTCTTGTCACGCGACAAGGCCATCAGCTGCTGCGAACAAAAGACAGAAGCGGACGCCACACAGACGCGAACAAAATTGAACAAAAAAAGGAAGGGCGCCTACCGTGTTGACATTGAACGTCTCCTGCAAGTGGAGCTACAGGATGCGCTCGATACCGGCATCGATACCGATATCGAGTTGTGCCTGCCATACCTTGTCCTCGTCCCGCTCCACGCGAACGAACTCCTCGGGGACCCTAGGCTGGATAATCGCCCAGCTCACCCCCTTGCCGGGCAGCTAGGACGATCCGGCCCCGAGGCCGCCCTCGGAGATAGCAGCAACGTTGGCGTTCCAGCTGACTTCACCGAATGCGGTTCGAGGCGACCTCTCTTAGGTCCATGACCCGCTCCGGCATCTCTTCCTCCGGCACCTCCTCCTACGGCGCCATCTGCGCCGCCGCCGCCGACAGGGCCTCCTCATCCCTAGCTCCCGTGAACTCCGGGATGGGGTCGTCTCTAGCCCCCGTGAGCTCCGGGACGGGGGGAAATAAAAATGTAATCAATGGTGATGAAAGCCCTGAAAAGAAGCTGACACAGAAGACCCCTCAAGCCGCAAATATACTCGGGGGGCAAGACAAGAAGAAGAAGGCAAATAGCAAGTCGACCGGTCTGACCGGCTCCAATGGCGGCCTGGCCGGTCTGACCAGTGTTGGGACTGGTCTGACTGGTGCGTCTGGTGAGCCTGGGAATTCCTCCGGAGTCAAGAACAAGAGAAGGTTGAGCTTCCAGGAGCTCCTGGCTGTTGACATTTCTTAGCGCAATCACTAGGAATGGATAATCCTTAGCAACAATGCCAGAGATGCCTATTGGCAGTCCTTAGTGCAATCACTAGAAATGATGGCGCCGAACCCATCCTAGCAATTGCACCCAAGGGGTGCCACTGTCGTGGTATAATCAATATGATTACAGATGGATCCGCAAGTGCACGGATATACCATTGTAGCATTTCACCCGGAGAGTAAGGGTATCATCATTTATTTGTGTCCCAAAGGACGGCAGCATCAAAGGTATTGTACTGTAACACCCGGTTTATAAAAGAACATAAACCGAGCAATCATATACGTGCCAGGATCAAGTCACACGTATATACAACAGAATGAACAGTATATCATAGCACATATCACGTAAAAAGACATAATAAAGCGAATACGAATGTTATTTATTACAATAATGACAAAAATGTCTGATACAGCGGAAGCGAAGTACAAAATACGAATAAAGCTCTCCGAAGCTGAAGCAGGGCGCCACAGGGACGTCGACTGGGAGACGAAGCACCTAGAAGTCCTCGTAGTCCTGGTAGCGCTGAGCGAACTCCCTCGCGTCGGCAGGAACTGAGCAGCAGTAGCGTAGCCAAGAGGAAAAAGTAGAGAAGAGGCAAGGGTGAGTACACAACTTGTACTCAACAAGTATAACACAAACTATGAGGCTCTAGGCTGGCTGACTCAACTGCATTAGCTTTTAAGTGTTGGCAAGATTTTATTTAAGCTATTTACTACTAGTTGATGAATTACCATTAACCCAGTTACATAATAATTAATCAAGTTTAATCATGTAACTACTGAGAAACCAAACCAAAACCAAACCACCAAGGTAACCCCAGAAGCACCTCCCTCGTCGGAAGGAGATAACTTCACTAATCAAAAGGAGGATCTGGGCCGCTCATAACCGTGAGCACGGCTAGTATACCAGTTTTACACTCTGCAGAGGTTGCACATCTTTACCCACAAGTCGTGAGCTACGCCAGTTGTTCATCACACTTCCTTAGGTGAGATGACTAGCAAACTCACTACGAGGCCGTTACAAAGGACACATTGGCAAGGTGTAACCGCTAAGGAATCAGGCTCCGCAACGATGGTAACCACCTCGAGGGGGTACAAGACACACAGACCAGCCTCGTAGCCTGGCCACCATTGAAGCTCACCACCCCCCATGCCCCGTCGGTAAGTTACTCCCGAACCAACATGGCCTAATTAGTAAGCCAAGACCGTCCCATTCCAGTCTTGTGGTAGCGCTGTTGTCCCAGGTTGTCGCTCTATGAACCGGTCCTTATGGAGAGTGGCCAACCAAGCACTAAGCACCGTGCTGGCCCCCTAAACCATGTTTCTAACAAAAGCCAATTTTAACGAGACGTGAGCCACTCAAGCCACACAGAGTGCCACTCTCAGAATTAAGTTCAAGTAAACCATTAGTCAAATTAATTAAAAGGACCAGAGTGTGTTATAGCGCAGCCACCTAGCACAACTAACCAAAATGCAACCCAAAGGTATATATAAAGGATATAAAGTGGCTAGGAAATCCTTATAGGCATACAGTATTAAAATGCAGTATGAAATTGTATTTAAAAGTGATGGGTTGTTCATGTTATACTTGCCTTCCTCGTACTGCTCCTGCTGCTGCTCAAAGTGCTCCGAAGACGGCTGCTCCGGGTACGGGTACTGGGGCTCCTCAGATGGATCAACGTCTACTCACGAACACATGGCCAAAACAATGCACCAAAAATAAGCATACAAGCAAACACTAACAAAAACTAAAGAACAGTACATCAATACATAAAAACAGCGCACAAAACTACTCTAGAACTATTCTACGCGTCACAACGATCGCGTGGATATAAAGAACGCTAAAAACGGAGCTAAAACGCATAAACTAGGCCTAAAACAAGTCCTAGGGGCTTACACGCAAAAGGACTAAGCCTGGACGGCGGGTGCTAATTCTAGGAAGATCAGGGGTGTTCTTGCAAAGTTTTGGGCCGATCCGTAATTACTTTTCAAAAGAAAAGGACCGCGGGTTGATATCTAAGAAAGGGAGGGGCTCTTTAACAAAAACACTGACCGAACCGGTACGCACGCACCACGGCCGTCAGATCTGGATCTAAGGGCTCAGGGTGGCTCAGTCCTAGATCTAATCTAGGACGTCCATTCAAGATCGGGCGGCTGGAAGGGTTTGGGCGCGTGGGGGCGGCGGCGGGTCACCGCCGGCGACCCTGCTCGTGGCGGCGGGGCGCTAGGCTCGCCGGACTTGGCCAAACCTGGCCGTCCGGGGGTCAAATCGACCCGAGCTTGGGTCGGTTGGCATCCACGTGGCATGCGCAATCCACTGGAGGCGAAAGCATGGCTCGGCCGGGCTTGGGAGGGGCTCGCCACGGCGAGGGCGGAAGGCGCGGCGGCTCATCGCCGGCGTGCGGCGTCCTAGGCGCTAAAGCGGTCTACGGCCAAGCTATCTAGCGAAAGCAACAAGGGAGGCTCTGGGGGCTCACCGAGGGCGCTGGGAGGTCGAATTACGTAGCGCAGATGACCGGCGGCGAGGATTGGCGGCGGAGCTGAGCGGAGCTCGCGGACGAGGTTGACGCGAGGGCACTCCGGGTTCCTGGGCGGTGCGGATCGACACGTAGGGCTCCTGTGAGGGGTACATGGGGGTCAGGATGGCCGGGGGTTGCACGGCGGTGAGCAATTGCTCAAATCAGAGAGCTCACCGGCGTGGCGGTCTTCGGCGAAGATCCGGCGGTGCAGGGGTCTCGGCCGGGGTAGGAGGGCTCGGGGGGCCTCCTGGGGCTCAGTTGGCTCTAGCGCGTGGCTCCGGTGGCGCTGGAGCGTGGTGGAGCGCCGTAGCCGCGGCGGCGCAGAGCGGATGCGCGGAGGAGCAAAGGGAGGCGGCGGCTAGGGTTTGTGCTGCGGAATGGGAGGGACGCAGGGGCTCCGCGGGGTCAATTTAAGGGCCGGGCGGGGATCTTGGGGAGGCGCGCCCAGGGAAAGGCCGGCGAGCATCGCGGCGGGGATCGCGGCGTGCGGTTGCGAGAGGAGGGAGAAGGCTCTGACGTGCGGGCCCAGGCGGTCAGTGGGGCGCGGCCGACGCGGAACCGAGAGCGGAGCGGGAGTGCGGGGCAGGCCGGGCCGCGTGACGCGGAGCAGGCCGGGGAGCGGGCTGGGCCGGGGGTGGCACTGCTGGCTGGGCCGTCTCGGGTTGGGCTGCGGGGAAAGGAGAGGGAGGAGTGGGCCGGTGCTGGGTTGACTTGGGCCGGGTTTGGGAAAGAGGTTTGGGCTGGGTCTTGGGTTTGGTTTTGGGTTTTGTTTCCTTTTCTAAATCTAATTCAAACATAGTTTGAATTCAAATTTGAATTTGAATTCAAACCACACTCAATTAAAATTATGCACCAGCATGAATGCAACAAAAATTTAAACCTATGATAAATTTTAATTAATTAAGGAACAATAATTAGATTAAATGCCAACTAAACACAATAAACCTTAGAAAATTTACTAAAGCCAATTAAATTTATTAATAAATACTGAAATTAAAAGTTAGGGTGTTACATACCCTACCCCCTTAAAGAAATCTCGTCCCGAGATTTAGCTGGGCTGGCTAGCAAAGAGATCCGGATATGTCTTCTTCAACTCATCTTCTCGCTCCCAAGTAGCCTCAGCTTCACTGTGGTGACTCCACTGAACTCTGCACATCTTGATGCGCTTGTTTCGAGTAATCCTCTCTGATGTCTCCAGAATCTTCACCGGATGCTCAGTATAAGTCAGATCCTCCTGGACATCGACTCCATCCAGGGGTGCCTGCTCCTCGGGTACTCACAGACATCTCTTCAGCTGAGATATATGGAAGACATCATGAACTCCTGAGAGACTGAGAGGTAACTCCAGGCGATAAGCAACTTCGCCTTTCCGCTCTAGCACCTTGAATGGCCCCACATACCGAGGTGCTAACTTCCCTTTGACATTAAATCTACGGATTCCTCTCATCGGAGACACCTTCAGATACACATAATCACCGATGCTGAAGGTCAGGTCTCTCCGTTTGCCATCAGCATAGCTCTTCTGCCTGCTCTGTGCAATCCTCAGATTTTCTCGCACAGCCTGAACCATCTGTTCTGCATCATCTATGATCTCAGGGCCAAAGAGCTGCTTCTCACCGATCTGATCCCAATAGAGAGGAGTCCTGCACTTTCTGCCATACAATGCCTCAAAGGGAGACTTCTTCAGACTGGCCTGATAGCTGTTGTTATATGAGAACTCAGCAAATGACAGGCACTTATCCCAACTAGTGCCGTACTGGATGGCACAAGCTCTCAGCATATCCTCCAACACTTGGTTGGTTCTCTCTGTCTGCCCATCTGTCTGAGGGTGATAAGCTGTACTGAAACGCAGCTTCGTATCCAGAGAATCATGGAGCTGCTCCTAGAACCGAGAAGTGAACTGAGACCCTCTGTCAGATATGATCTTCTTCGGTACACCATGCAAGCAGACAATCCGAGAGATGTACAACTCTGCAAGTCTAGCACCGGAGTAAGTAGTGTTCACTGGAATGAAGTGAGCAACCTTCGTCAGACGATCCACTACTACCCAAATGGAGTTGTACCCTTTCTGAGTACGAGGCAATCCAACAATGAAGTCCATAGTGATTTCCTCCCATTTCCACTCTGGAATCTTCAAAGGCTGCAATAGACCTGCTGGCCTCTGATGCTCAGCCTTGACACGCTGACAGGTGTCACAAATAGCCACGTACTCTGCCACTGAACGCTTCATCCCATACCACCAGAAGCGTTCCTTCAGATCATAATACATCTTCGTGCTGCCCGGATGAATAGAGTAAGCTGTATCATGGGCCTCACTCAGAATCAACTTCCGAAGATCCTTCACATCTGGTACACAGATCCGGTTCTTGTACCACAAGGTACCCTGATCATCCTCTCTGAAATGAGGAGCCTTGCCCTTTCTGAGCAACTCACGAATCTCCTGCAGCTTCTCATCATCTTTCTGATGCTGCCTGATCTCTGACTCTAGAGTCGGTACTGCCTCAAATGCTGCACTGGAAGTATGATGCAAGAAGCCCAGACTCAACTGCTCGAACTCCTCGCATAACTCTGGAGGCATCTGGAAAGCCACGGCCATGTTGACATAACTCCTTCTGCTCAGAGCATCTGCTACAACATTGGCCTTGCCCGGATGATAGTGAATCTCCAGATCATAGTCCTTGACCAACTCTAGCCATCTTCTCTGTCGCATGTTCAGCTCATTCTGCGTGAAAATGTACTTGAGGCTCTTGTGATCAGTGTAGATATCACACCGCTGCCCATACAAGTAATGCCTCCAAATCTTCAGAGCATGCACAACTGCGGCTAACTCAAGATCATGAGTAGGATAATTCAGCTCATGCCGACGTAACTGCCGTGAAGCATAAGCTATTACTCTGCCCTCCTGCATCAGAACACACCCAAGACCATCCTTCGAAGCATCACAATACACCGTGAACCTCTTCGTCTGGTCTGGCAGAGTCAAGACTGGCGTCGTAGTCAACCTCTTCTTCAGCTCATCAAAGGCCATCTGACGCTCATCAGTCCATACAAAAGCCACATTCTTCTCTAGCAAAGAAGTCAAAGGCTTCGCGATCTTGGAGAAATTCTCAATGAACCTCCGATAATATCCAGCTAAGCCCAAGAAAGATCTGACTTCCTTCACTGTCTGCGGTGTCTCCCACTCGAGCACATCCTTCACCTTGCTCGGATCAACAGCAATGCCTCCCTGAGAGATAACATGACCGAGGAATGGCACCTCGTCAATCCAGAACTCGCACTTGCTGAACTTGGCATACAACTGATGCTCTCTCAATCTCTGCAACACGAGCCTCAAATGCTCCTCATGCTCTTCTTCTGTCTTGGAGAAGATCAGAATATCATCAATGAAAATCACCACGAAGACATCCAGATAATCCATGAAGACCATGTTCATCAGATGCATGAAAAAAGCCGGGGCATTAGTCAAGCCGAAGGACATGACTGTATACTCATATAGCCCGTACTTGCAGGTGAATGCCGTCTTCGGAATATCCCCAGGACGGATCCTCAGCTGAAAGTAACCCGAACGAAGATCAATCTTCGAGAATATACGAGCACCTCGAAGCAAATCGAAGAGATCCTCAATACGGGGCAGTGGATGCTTGTTCTTGATAGTAACTGCATTCAGCTCCCGATAATCCACACACATCCTCTTCGAGCCATCCTTCTTATCTACCAGCAATAATGGAAAAGCCCAAGGAGAGAAGCTGCGACGGATATAGCCCTTGGCTAGCAACTCATCAATAGTTTTCTTGACCTCTTCATGCTCTATAGGTGCCATGCGGTAGGGCCGCTTTGCAATAGGAGCTGTGCCAGGCAAGAGATCAATACAAAACTCAATGGCGCGTTCAGGCGGCATACCTGGCAGATCATCCGGAAAGACATCCGGGAATTCAGACACCACGCGAATACCGTCCGTGGGTCTAGCCTCCATCTGATGAAGAAATCCCGAAGGCTCTGAAGCACTGACTGTCACCTCTTGGCCATCAGATGCTGTCAGGTGAACTGCTCGATGAGCACAATCAATTCTGACTCCCCACTTGGCAAGAGTATCCATTCCCAAAATCACATCGATACCCTTGGTGTCTAGCACCCTCAGATCAGCACTGAACGTTGCCCCCCTTATGGCTACACTGACTCGGGGGCAAACAATATGGGATCTCAACTCCCCTCCCGGTGAAGAAACTAGCAGACAGTTCTTTAATGCAGTGGTAAAGAAACTATGCTCCTCAACAAATGACTTGGTGATGAAAGAATGAGTAGCACCAGTATCGAAAAGCACTGAAGCTGGATGGGAGTTGACCATGAACGTACCAATAACCACGTTGGGAGCCTCGGCCGCTGACTCGGCCGTCACGTGGTTCACTCTGCCCTGAAGTGGCGCCCTGGGCTGAGCTGGGCGCCCCTGCTGTCCCGCCTGCGCCTTCCGGGGGCAAGTGTTGGCGTAGTGCCCCGGCTGGCCGCAGTGATAGCAGACGCGAGGAGGTGCTGGAGCCTGCTGTCCGGTAGGAGCTGCCGGACGTGGAGCCTGCGGTGTCGGTGGAGCTGGTAGAGCAGTACGAGCCGGAGGTGCTGGTAACCTCGGGCCCTGACCTGCCTGCTGCTGTCGAGGTGGGTACTGCTGCGGTGGCCTCTGCTGGTACTGCTGAGGAGGCCGGTGCTGCTGCTGGTACGGCTGAGGCTGCTGGAGTCATGGACGAGTGTTGCTGCCGGAAGCAACGGGGACAACCTTCCTCTTCTTGTCCTCCATCTCCAAGTGCTTACGCTCAGTGTTGAGCGCACTGTCAACCAGATGGTTGAAGTCGTCGAAGCGGAGGTTGAGCAGCGCGTACTGGAGGTAGTCCTCAAGACCCTCCATGAAGTGCTCCTGCTTCTTGCGGTCATCCGCAACCTCGGCAGGGGCGTAGCGTGCCAGCTGAAGAAAGCGATCACGATACTCCGTGACCGACATAGTCCCCTGAATTCACAAAGACAGATGGATATCGAAAGATTAACTCAAGATTCATAAGGATAGAACAAGGGCATTAGCTCAAAAGAAACCGCTGAATGATTATACTTAGGATTACCTGCTTCAGTGCAAGGAACTCCTTCTGCTTCATCTTCATAACGCCCGCGGGGACGTTGTGGCTGCGGAAGCGCTCCCTGAACTGGAGCCAGGTGAGAGTCTCGCGGTCGTGAACTGGGTGGGACTCCCACCAGTCCAAAGCTGCCCCTCGCAGCTGTCCTGCTGCGTACAAGACGCGCTCACGATCATCGCACTGGGCGATGTCTAGCTGACGCTCCACTGCACGGAGCCAGTCGTCAGCCTGAAGAGGGTCGGACGTGTGAGAGAACGTCGGCGGGTGACCCCTCAGGAACTCAGCACGCCTGTCGCGAGGCTGCGGCGGTGGAGGAGGCGGAGGCTGAGTGTGAGCGTGCTGAAGAGCCTGAACGGTGTTGTTCAGGGTAGCCATCATCTGCATCTGGAGCTGGAAGTACTGCTCCGGAGTCAAAGGCGGAGGCATCGGGATCCCAGTACCCTGGTTGTTCTGACCCTGCTGCTGGCCAGAACCGGAACCGGTGCTCCTGGTGTTCACCATCTGATTTGAACAAAAGATTTCACGAGTAAGGATATTGCAGGAATAAACTCAGATGGATATGATAACTCTTAGCGGAAAAAGACTTAGCCATGATAAAGTAGACAGGATAGAGTTGACTGTTTTACCCCCAACGATCTAACTCATTTTATTAATTAGTTAACTTTAACATCTGAGTGATTTTCTTTAAACAAATCTAAACTACTAAGCTATGCAATCATTCAAAAATCCAAATCAAACATGTAGCATAATAACAAGCAGACAATTTTTTCACAACTTAGCCGAGTTTAGCAATAGACTCGACTAACGCAACGCGTCGCAGAACGTGCTATCGTTTTATTATTAAAGGGTCACCTAGCTAACTCATGGTGGTCAGATGTCTGATTCAGGCCAAAATCTACGAAACTATTCTTCAGAGAGAGAAATCAAGGCAAGAAGGGTAAAAAGTCAAAGAAGTCAAGGGGTATAATAGTAAAATAGTTTCAGCAGTCAAGGATTGGAGAGAAGAAGTCCTAAAACTCGACCAGTTCTATCTAGGCTTCGTCCTACAGTCGATACGGCTCTGATACCACTCTGTAACACCCGGTTTATAAAAGAACATAAACCGAGCAATCATATACGTGCCAGGATCAAGTCACACGTATATACAACAGAATGAACAGTATATCATAGCACATATCACGTAAAAAGACATAATAAAGCGAATACGAATGTTATTTATTACAATAATGACAAAAATGTCTGATACAGCGGAAGCGAAGTACAAAATACGAATAAAGCTCTCCGAAGCTGAAGCAGGGCGCCACAGGGACGTCGACTGGGAGACGAAGCACCTAGAAGTCCTCGTAGTCCTGGTAGCGCTGAGCGAACTCCCTCGCGTCGGCAGGAACTGAGCAGCAGTAGCATAGCCAAGAGGAAAAAGTAGAGAAGAGGCAAGGGTGAGTACACAACTTGTACTCAACAAGTATAACACAAACTATGAGGCTCTAGGCTGGCTGACTCAACTGCATTAGCTTTTAAGTGTTGGCAAGATTTTATTTAAGCTATTTACTACTAGTTGATGAATTACCATTAACCCAGTTACATAATAATTAATCAAGTTTAATCATGTAACTACTGAGAAACCAAACCAAAACCAAACCACCAAGGTAACCCCAGAAGCACCTCCCTCGTCGGAAGGAGATAACTTCACTAATCAAAAGGAGGATCTGGGCCGCTCATAACCGTGAGCACGGCTAGTATACCAGTTTTACACTCTGCAGAGGTTGCACATCTTTACCCACAAGTCGTGAGCTACGCCAGTTGTTCATCACACTTCCTTAGGTGAGATGACTAGCAAACTCACTACGAGGCCGTTACAAAGGACACATTGGCAAGGTGTAACCGCTAAGGAATCAGGCTCCGCAACGATGGTAACCACCTCGAGGGGGTACAAGACACACAGACCAGCCTCGTAGCCTGGCCACCATTGAAGCTCACCACCCCCCATGCCCCGTCGGTAAGTTACTCCCGAACCAACATGGCCTAATTAGTAAGCCAAGACCGTCCCATTCCAGTCTTGTGGTAGCGCTGTTGTCCCAGGTTGTCGCTCTATGAACCGGTCCTTATGGAGAGTGGCCAACCAAGCACTAAGCACCGTGCTGGCCCCCTAAACCATGTTTCTAACAAAAGCCAATTTTAACGAGACGTGAGCCACTCAAGCCACACAGAGTGCCACTCTCAGAATTAAGTTCAAGTAAACCATTAGTCAAATTAATTAAAAGGACCAGAGTGTGTTATAGCGCAGCCACCTAGCACAACTAACCAAAATGCAACCCAAAGGTATATATAAAGGATATAAAGTGGCTAGGAAATCCTTATAGGCATACAGTATTAAAATGCAGTATGAAATTGTATTTAAAAGTGATGGGTTGTTCATGTTATACTTGCCTTCCTCGTACTGCTCCTGCTGCTGCTCAAAGTGCTCCGAAGACGGCTGCTCCGGGTACGGGTACTGGGGCTCCTCAGATGGATCAACGTCTACTCACGAACACATGGCCAAAACAATGCACCAAAAATAAGCATACAAGCAAACACTAACAAAAACTAAAGAACAGTACATCAATACATAAAAACAGCGCACAAAACTACTCTAGAACTATTCTACGCGTCACAACGATCGCGTGGATATAAAGAACGCTAAAAACGGAGCTAAAACGCATAAACTAGGCCTAAAACAAGTCCTAGGGGCTTACACGCAAAAGGACTAAGCCTGGACGGCGGGTGCTAATTCTAGGAAGATCAGGGGTGTTCTTGCAAAGTTTTGGGCCGATCCGTAATTACTTTTCAAAAGAAAAGGACCGCGGGTTGATATCTAAGAAAGGGAGGGGCTCTTTAACAAAAACACTGACCGACCCGGTACGCACGCACCACGGCCGTCAGATCTGGATCTAAGGGCTCAGGGTGGCTCAGTCCTAGATCTAATCTAGGATGTCCATTCAAGATCAGGCGGCTGGAAGGGTTTGGGCGTGTGGGGGCGGCGGCGGGTCACCGCCGGCGACCCTGCTCGTGGCGGCGGGGCGCTAGGCTCGCCGGACTTGGCCAAACCTGGCTATCCGGGGGTCAAATCGACCCGAGCTTGGGTCGGTTGGCATCCACGTGGCATGCGCAATCCACTGGAGGCGAAAGCATGGCTCGGCCGGGCTTGGGAGGGGCTCGCCACGGCGAGGGCGGAAGGCGCGGCGGCTCATCGCCGGCGTGCGGCGTCCTAGGCGCTAAAGCGGTCTACGGCCAAGCTATCTAGCGAAAGCAACAAGGGAGGCTCTGGGGGCTCACCGAGGGCGCTGGGAGGTCGAATTACGTAGCGCAGATGACCGGCGGCGAGGATTGGCGGCGGAGCTGAGCGGAGCTCGCGGACGAGGTTGACGCGAGGGCGCTCCGGGTTCCTGGGCGGTGCGGATCGACACGTAGGGCTCCTGTGAGGGGTACATGGGGGTCAGGATGGCCGGGGGTTGCACGGCGGTGAGCAATTGCTCAAATCAGAGAGCTCACCGGCGTGGCGGTCTTCGGCGAAGATCCGGCGGTGCAGGGGTCTCGGCCGGGGTAGGAGGGCTCGGGGGGCCTCCTGGGCTCAGTTGGCTCTAGCGCGCGGCTCCGGTGGCGCTGGAGCGTGGTGGAGCGCCGTAGCCGCGGCGGCGCAGAGCGGATGCGCGGAGGAGCAAAGGGAGGCGGCGGCTAGGGTTTGTGCTGCGGAATGGGAGGGACGCAGGGGCTCCGCGGGGTCAATTTAAGGGCCGGGCGGGGATCTTGGGGAGGCGCGCCCAGGGAAAGGCCGGCGAGCATCGCGGCGGGGATCGCGGCGTGCGGTTGCGAGAGGAGGGAGAAGGCTCTGACGTGCGGGCCCGGGCGGTCAGTGGGGCGCGGCCGACGCGGAACCGAGAGCGGAGCGGGAGTGCGGGGCAGGCCGGGCCGCGTGACGCGGAGCAGGCCGGGGAGCGGGCTGGGCCGGGGGTGGCACTGCTGGCTGGGCCGTCTCGGGTTGGGCTGCGGGGAAAGGAGAGGGAGGAGTGGGCCGGTGCTGGGTTGACTTGGGCCGGGTTTGGGAAAGAGGCTTGGGCTGGGTCTTGGGTTTGGTTTTGGGTTTTGTTTCCTTTTCTAAATCTAATTCAAACATAGTTTGAATTCAAATTTGAATTTGAATTCAAACCACACTCAATTAAAATTATGCACCAGCATGAATGCAACAAAAATTTAAACCTATGATAAATTTTAATTAATTAAGGAACAATAATTAGATTAAATGCCAACTAAACACAATAAACCTTAGAAAATTTACTAAAGCCAATTAAATTTATTAATAAATACTGAAATTAAAAGTTAGGGTGTTACATGTACTCAACATTAACCATGACATTGTGCCTCAAGCAATAGGCAATACTCTAACAGGGGTAAGTACAGATAAAGAATAAGCAAGGGTAATGCGACACAGCACACATCCACACTCCAAGAGGATGGAATAAAGGAGAGAAACTATAAAACAAAGAAGTACTCTATCCTATGTCAAGTCAGCAGGAGCTTAGGCTAGGTTAGGTGTCCTAGTGCTTCTATCCAAAGCTGGAGTCATGTTAGATCATGGTTAGGACTGCAGGTGCCAGGAAAATGGGATAGTGGGGAGAAGGTCCCGCACCGGAGTACATCCAGTCCCGTTACCTCTTTGCATGAACTCCTACACCGAACCCAAACGTCGGGGAGTACGCTAAACGCAACACCGCTATTACACCGGACGGATAGGGCTGTCACCACCTACCATCTACCCCAGTCACACCATGGAGCACTGTCATATCCGAAGGATCCCGCATACCCGAGCACCACACTCATGTATGAAGTCACTACTCTAGTGCCCCCAGGTCTCCCACCCTTCGGATGGACGAGTAAAACACTAGAGCAAGCCCGAAAGCACAACGAACCTCTATCCGTACCCAGATTATTTGGCCTAACCAAGACCGGAGCATAACTTATGAACGATCTAAGCATGGATTGATAAACTATCAAGATAGTTTAGCAACCATGGCAAAACTCTATATTTTGAATAGAAGTCTGACAAGTCGAATACAAAGCCATACCAGGAGCCGAGGATTGCTCAACGACCTCGAGGACAACTTGCTTGCTAAAGAGAACTAGCATAGCTCCACTACCTACCTAAGAGAGAAAGAGAGAGGAGAGCCTTCTTGGAGAGAATGGAATGAAGTGTGTGTGTGTGAGAGAGAGAGAGAGAGGGGTGAGAGGGGGCCCTATTTATACTATTGGAGGTCGGTTCCCGCCAAATGCACGTATGGAAGGTAATCAGGAGACTTGGAGCCGAATCCTCCTCGAAATGCACCTGGACGGGAGGCCGGCCAGGTTCGGCCAACCCAGGGGGTCGGCCGGCCCCACCTGGCCGCCTCTCATCCTTATCCTTCTCTAGCAGGCTGACATGTGGGCCCTGATATCTTTCCTTGTATGCATTATGCGTGGTGCGCACGTTTTCTCTGCCAAATGGGCCCTCCTTGTAAGTGGGTGACGCCAGACGCGATATTCTGCATAGTTGTATGGCGTCTTCTGCATGTTTTCGTCTTATTCTGCTCCTGCTCATCTGAAATGTACAAAACTCGAAAACAACTGTGGAGTAAGGTTAGTGATACAAATATGTGAGTAAAGCATGCAATTTTCCTTTATTATTGAGTATAGTTGACGGGTGAAAATGGCACTTAAGCACCGTCAACACCGGCCCGCCTCGACTCCCTGGGCTATCGCCTCCGGGTACTGCACGGCGATCTCCTCCGTCGTCCGAGGCCCTCCGGTCGGGGGCTGCACCGCCGTATGAGTCGTGGCGCTCGCTCTCAACTTGAGAGCATTGGTAGGCGCCAGTGGGGGAGCGGCCGCGGCTGAACCTGGAGGGGATCGAAATCAGTAGGGATGAGGGTGCAAATCAAAGGCAGTGAGCAGATGAAGATGTACTTGCCTCGAGGCGGCGTTAATCTTGCACTTCCTCAAGTTCCTTGGGGCTCGTGTCGCCCCACCGACTGGCCGACGGACAGTGTCCTCGAGCCAACTTGACCCCTTGGCGGTGTTGTCCGTCCGAGAGTCGCCTCACCTAGTGCGACGGGCGTCCTCCCGCCTACCGCCAATGCTGATGCGGCGGGCGTCCTCTCGCCCGCCGTCAATGCTGGGGCCTCGGCACCAGCCCGTGGCTGGCCCGACTGTTGGTCCCTGGCCACCCCCGCGTTGAGATCCTTGAACATCGAGTAATCGATGTAGTCTGACGAGGAGGCATCGTCTGGTTCCGGCGTGGTCTTGGGCGAGGGAGCGGCAAGAGGCCATCCCTCACCTACTCCCTGATCAACTTCTCAATCTTCTCCTTCTCCATCCTCTTCCTATCGCGGCGCTGCTTCTCCACGTCCTTCCGCCCCTTCTGCGCCTCCGCGCATTGGCTGTTCGCGGCTCGGGTCTCGGGGAGCGGAGGGTCCGAGACGTACCCATGGCGGCTCAGCTCCTGTGAATGTGACAAGGATCAGAAAGGGAAGGACAACACAAAACGGCCAATGTTCGAAAGCAATTCTTACCAGCTGGATGTACCCTACTTCGGGGCGCATCTTGATTGCCCAGAGATCTCCAGGACCGGTCGGGGGGGGGGGGGGGGTTGCCACCATACGCCCAGTCCTCTGGGCGGCAACTTCGCGAGAGAGCAGCTCCCCCATCATCCGCGAGCCCTCGGATGAGGCCCCCGGCGTCAGCTTGTAGATGGGGAGCCTCCTCTCCATGAGGGGGAGCACCTTCTCCGCCAAGCGCCACAGCGCATCGTTGTACACGTTGAGCTTGGTCAGGCGGGTCATGGGCGACACCCCGTGCGCCCAAGATTCCGGCCTCTCTATCAGAATCTTGCCGATGTACGTCGGCAGCCGCCTGTCGTCGATGCGGAGGTAGAACCATGCCCTCTCCCAATCATGATTGTTTGACGTCATCGTGCAGGGATGTGTAGGTCCTTCCTCATCTCTCGCACCTAGTGCATGAAGCCACCGGCGCGAACAGACCGCCTCACCCCTTGATAGATGGAGTAGATGTGGAGCCCTCCCCGGAACAGGTGCCTCCACAGGTCCCAGTGCGCGTTCACCCCCAGGTATCCCTCGCAGACGGCGACGAAGACCGCTGCCTGTGAGATGGCATTGGGGGCAAAGTTGTGCAGATCCACCCCATAGTAGTGGCAGAGCGCATGGAAGAACCGGCCGGCGGGGATGCGAAAGCCCCGCTCGTGCAGCCGCGCCAGGCTGATGACGTAGCCAGTTGGGGGCTTCGAGTCCGTCTCCGTCACCCCCGGAGCGATCCACTCCGGCCGCGCCGGATTGGTGATCGGCGGAGGATCTCTGTGGCAACCAGCGACTCCAGGAACGCCTGGTCGGTGACGGACTTGCCCCATGGCACGGGGTCGACCAGCTGAACCATGGCGACGATGAAAAGGGAGGGGGGCTCGAACAAAGGCAAAGGAGGCGGGTGGCGATAGGAAAGGAGGCAATAACAAAAGCAAGGGTAAGCCAAACAGGCTCCCTCACGCCTCTCTTTATAGCCGCGGCAACAGGCGGATTCACCGCGGCTATCCAAAATCAACCGCATTAAATGCGGTAGATTTGGCGGTCAACGCCAGCTGGGCCCTATGGCCGTGGAAGCCAACACGATTGCGCAGTAACTATAGCGGTGCAGTTACCGAAGCGGTACATGCGCATTGTAGAAGCCGTCCCATCATTCGACGGCCGCCCGCACCGTTCTGTCTGCCCGATGATGCCGCCTCAAAAGGCGTGCCTGCACCGCATGCGCCGGCCACGTCACACACGACCCCCGCGCACGACTCCGTGCCCCGCGCGGACAGTGACAGAATATTCCCCCGAGGGGTTCCTTACTAATGAAGGAACAATATTCCAAGCCCTACCAATCAGAGGTTTGAGGGCTGGCCTGCTGAGGGTTCGACAGCCGCCCCAGATCAACAGAGTCAGGGACAGCATGGACGTGCTCATACAAAGTCTAGCCTCGAATGCGAGTTCGAGACATCCTACATTGTGTTCGAGGTCAGACAAAGGCGGCCAGCACGAGGGATCCCATCGAGGGAGAGCATCGAGCCCTCAGGACCCTAGCTAATGGGTCTGAGATCTGCCTAGCGAACCTTTGCGAGTGCTTTATAGGACGTGTCACCAGACCGCGAGCCGACCCTTATTGAACGGGGCACGGACGTCCACTCGAACCACCCGCTAACAGCTCACCGAAGCATCCATGGTTCGCCACCCGAGCGAGGGTAGCATGGCTCACTTCACCCCTCCTCCTTGCAAAAGGGAAGACTGAGGGTCGAAACATTAAGTCGAGGGTACTCCCTGATCGCCCTCACAAGGGCTAGGGCTCGGGGGCTCCTCGCACATCACGGCTAAGGCCATGCCCTCGAATGAAATCGGTTACAGCCCGATTGTGAAATCCCACATGTTAAACAAGTCTCCTTGCACGCTCGATGAGTCACTTGAATCGGTCCAAAGAGGGCAAGGGTCGCCTTACCAGCTGAAAGGAATGCTAAAATTAGCTGAAACAAATGCTGAATGGCTGCGTCACCCGATCGACCATACAAACGCGACACTCATAGCCCTTGGACGAGTGTTCACACTCCTCCAAGGCCTCGGGGGCTACAACCGCGGGTGTGCCGACTCGCCCCCACGGAGGATTCTTCACTAATTCAAAGGATTAAACCCCAAAGAGTCAGCACCCGAGCCACTATCTCGAGGGTTCAAGCCTCTGTAGGACTGATACACACTCCTACAGAGGCTCGGGGGCTACTGTCGAGCACCATAATATGGGGCACCCCAACTTAGGGATTAAAACGCCTTCAAAAATGCAAAACACAATTAAGCAACCAGGCCAAAGGCCCCCGGGTGTAGTGCCATCATCTATGCTTGGACGCCCAAATCCTCTTCGGGTGCAAAAGGCCCCACCCCTGCGCTAGCCATCATCTATGCTTGGATGCCCAAATCCTCTCCAAGTGCCAGAAGGCCCAAGGACACGCTTGGCCCATGGCCCAACACCGAAGTACGGCTTGTCCGAGGCCTCACAGGCCGCAGAACAATCTCCGCCTCACTCGAGGCCTCCCCACCGAGGCCCCTGACAGCGCATCACATCTCTGCCTCATCCGAGGGTAAGAGGCTTACCCTCGGAGAACAGGAGAACTCCGCCTCGTTCAAGGACCCCTCGGCCGAGCCCTCCGCAGGGCCTCGGTACGAGGGGAAACTCTGCCTCATTTGAGTCCCCCCCTCGGCAGACTGGGACCATGACCCTCCCACTCGACGGGACTAGCGCATTTATTACGGAACCACCCCGCGGCATGGTGCGGGTGTCAGTAGCCACGCCGCATAGCGGACACGATCGGAGTCCCGTCCGCCAACTCCGGTCACTGTGCCACCATTCCCGGCGCTGTGCAGACTTGCCAGGCGCTGTGCAGACATGTCCAACACTGCACCCACTACATTGCTACCAAATCTTTGTACTCCCCCCTTTGCTGGACCCTTGACGGGCATGGGCAACAACCCTCGGACACGGCCATTGACCAGAACAAAGACCGCCGTCAGTAGCTATGGCAGAACCACCTGAATTATCCCAGCTCAAGTGTGCTGGACATCACCATAAAGGCAACACCGACTCAAACGCACTTCAAACGGAACAATTCTTGGTCTGTCGAGTAACGTCCCAATACAACCACCAGATCTCGGATCAAACAAGCATACCCCGCACGAAGGAGAGTCCAGAGATATCACAACCATATTTTTTTTAAAACACAGGCATAGTAGTTATTACAACAAGTTCAAAGTATTATTACAAATACAAACTCTGTAAAACAATAAACAAAACATAATTTTAAAGTTCAGAGTTTAAGCAGCGGAAAGAAAACACGACGGCTACAACACGTCGCAAAAAGGATATCAAGCTAGCCCAAGCAAGATATCACTCGTCGGGGTCATTGCCGGCCGGAGACGGATCCCACTCAATAGACCAGCCAGGGGGCAAAGAGCAGGGCCAAGTCAGACTAGCGATCTGGTCTTCAAAACCCATACCTGAAACAGGATTCAACAGCAAGGCTGAGTATACTAATACTCAGCAAGACTTAACCGTCAACGGACATACTTAGTCCACTTAGCTAGACTATGCAGGGTTCTGTAGGCTCTGGTTTTCTTTTTGCTGAAAAGCAATAAAGAGTGGGTCCTTAATTTCATATTTTAGCTTTCAATATTCTAGTTGATTAACCATTCTATGCAAGCAACTAATTCTAATCAACCATGGTAGAATTATAGTCAAACATTAAGTTTGATCAAGATAACATTACTCTTGTTACTCTGTGTGGAAAAGGGATCAAGCAGTGTCAATATCCGCAAGAGATGGACGATTCGAATCGGATTTCCAACCATGCAAGGTAAACCTAACACATGTTTGGAACACCGTCGGGTCGTTCCCAAACAACCGTTAACCTTTCATTCCGGTTTGTGGATAGGGTCACTCTCCCCGACTACAGGGCACCAACTTCCTCCCTATACCCATGGTGTTGCGCAACATAAACATAAATAAAAACCTATCTCTAAGAGAGAGTGAAAGGTATATCCACTCACCGGTCCGATCAGCTACTAGACTTACCGCGTACCATATTTACGGCATGTGGCTAGTACGTTCAAACACTTAACCACCGCTACCACACACCGCTACCATAGTCTCACCCAAGGTCATGATATCGAACATGACCCCGTCCGACGTCCTTATAGTGATTGCAGAAAGTAAACAAGCAACTCCTATTAAGCTCGCGAGTGACAGGAAATCACTCGACTTTTACCGGTCCTATAAGCATAGCAATTACTCGAACTCAAATCTAGTGTTCAATACATAGGTTCCTAGGATCATGCATCTAGGGTTTCAATTCAAATCCTAAGGACTGTAAATGCACAAGTAAGTAGTATATAAAGTGCATAATTTGAAATACTGGGTTTATGTCCGGGGCTTGCCTTCGCGGTAGTCGCTAGCTAAATCAGCCTTGGGCTCTTCTGCACTTTGGTCCGGATCTTCAGTCAGTATAGTGGCATTCATCTGGGCTTCTTGATCACCTTCTTCGGAATCCGGAATCAGCTCGTACGTCCCGTCCGATAAAACAGTCGTATCTATATGTGATGCAAGAAACGATATTACAAACACATACATTTCACAATAAAGTTGTAGTCTAACAAATAGCAATCATACTTAGCATATGGGCAATTGTTTATAGAGTAGTTACTTAACAAGTCTTACTACACCAAACAACATGATTAACCTCACAAAGTAAGTTTTTAGTTAACTCATATAGCATGTAAATCATGGTTTGCTAAGAAATAAATAACTCAGCACAGACGCAGCATTTAAATTCAGAAAAATTGCTGCAAACAGGAGGTACAGAGAGCAATCTATCCTGTAAATTTTATACCATATTATGTAGCCAATTATTCAGAATAAAACATTTATTCAGACAGCATCTAGAACAAGATTAAATTCTACAGAACAAACTACAACACTTATGAAGTTCAAAATTTCTCAGAACATGCTTCATATGCTTATGAACGTCCTATAAATTTTTCAAAATTTATCTAGGCATAAAAAAGAAGTAATAATTTTGGGAACATTAAACCACATATGGTAAAACTAATTAGCATAGACAGTTCTATAGTGTTTATGGATCTAAAATTATACAAACTTGAATATATGACCAAAATAGAGTTCCAAAAATGTTATCAGATTTTTCTAAGCAAGGAATCTATTTATCACAATTAAAGCCTTCTTATCAAGCATTAAATCAAAGATATAGTTAAACAGGTCAAAAATTTTGCAAACTTTTGCAACAGCAAGATTTTAGTGACATGTACGTATGGAAAAAGTTTCACACTCAGAAATTAAATATTTTTACCAACACAAATACTTTAGTAACACTAGGAGATTTAGGAATCTTGAAACTTTGACCTAGTTAAACATGTCAAAAAGGTTTCAAATTTTTACCAGGCTCTAGTAACACTGCAAGACACATTCGAGCCAAAAACCACATGAAGTTACTGAGTACAACTCCTAAAACAATTAAAGCCTATTTAATATATTTTTTTCTTGGATTAAAAAGCATACAAAAACTGAAGATGTGTATGTAACAAAAGTTGTAAAACCTGTAACATGGATTCCAAAACATTTGGATTTGTATTTTTCTGATTTTTCTACGAATTTCTCAGCATTTTACAAGTTCACTGTTTTTGAAAACAAAAAGGAACTACATACTTGCGCCTAGGCCCCTGGAATTCTGAAAGTATTTGCAGGGAGGCCCCTGGCCGGAGGTTGAAGAATAGGGGCAGCTCGGCCAGCCAAAATTCGGCAAGGGGGCTCACCGGGGTTGGGGAAAAGTGGTGGGGAAGCACCACAACGTCGAGAGGAACCCGTGGGTGGCTTTGGTTGGAGCTGGGACGGCCGGTGGTGGCTCGTCGACGGCGAGCAGTGGCGGTTCGGAGCACGGGATCGGCGGCGAGGATGCTCCGGTGGTCGATAGGCGACAAGGAGCGGTTGGTGAGCTGCGCGAGAGCAAGGCGAAGCTATTGGCGGGGTCTGCGTGGGCGGAGCGGGTCTGGAGAGGCAGGTAGACGGTGAGCTTGAGCTTGCCGGTGTTCGGGTGGACAACGGCGGTGTTTTGGGGTGTTTTGGTGGGGAGCTGGAGAGGATGTGAGGGAAACGTGTTGCCGGAATGCTCCTGGTGCTGAGGCACCCGAGAGATGGGGAAGTCGGGCTCTATCCCAAGGTGGCGGCGAGGTGGCGGCCGCGGAGCTCGACGGGGTAGCGTGGCGAGGGGAGGAGAGGTCCAGCGCGGTTGGGAGTGGGACCAGAGGGTCGCGGGAGTGCCGCGTGGGGCGGTGGAGCAGCAGGAGGTGGCCTGCGGCCCTCCACGGCAGCGGGTGGCCCCGCTCTGCGCGGCGGCAGAGGAAGCAGGGAGGGAGGGAGGTGGAAGACGACTGTTGGACTTCTTTGTAATTTCTAAAAAAACCAGGGGTCCCACTGTAAAACAATAATATCTCCTAAACAAGGGCTCAAATGAAAAAGTGCCCAACATGAAAGTTGTTCAACTTTTCAAGATCTACAACTTTGGTGTTGTGCAAAAATTGATTTGACCAAAGGTTAAAGAGTTATTTTGAAAACATAGGAAGGATTTTGAATTTACGGGACTTTTGTCTTTTCCAAGGCAAATTCACCTCAAATTTAGACTGAAATGTAAAATTTTCTGCCATATAATGATTACACTGAATTTTGCAAATAAACCCTCCACAAAAGCAACATTTACCCCTCTTATTCAAATTAAATTATAGAAAGGACCTTGCATCAATTCATATTTACACAAATAACCTTATATTTTTTTAATTAGACCCTTTTGCAAGCAATTTAAGCACATGATGCACAAAATAAATACAGTTCTACTGTGCAGACACCTAGGGTGTCACAGCCTTCCCCCCTAAAAGGAATCTCGCCCCGAGATTACAGGAAGAAATAAGGACGGAAAGATTTGGGTATCTGGATTGGTTCTAAGAAAGTCCGGAAAATTTCTTTGGAGATAAGTTTCAGTCTCCCAAGTGGCTTCTTCCTCAGTATGATGATTCCACCGGATTTTGTACATTTTAACTTTCTCCGTTCTGGTACTTCTTTCTTTGGTGTCAAGAACTCTAATTGGATATTCAGCATAAGATAGATCGGGTTCAATTTCGATATCTTGTGGTTTAATAATCTCAGTGGGCACTTTGATGCACTTCTTGAGTTGAGAGATATGGAAAACATCATGAATGGCGGCCAACTGAGAAGGAAGATGGATTCGGTAAGCAACTGAACCACAAGTTTCAATGATTTCAAATGGTCCGATGTATTGGGGTGCTAATTTCCCTTTTATGCCGAAGCGTTGAACACCTCTAGTAGGAGATACTCGCAGATATACAAAATTACCTACCTTGAACTGTAAAGGCTCTCTTCTTTTGTCTGCATAACTTTTCTGTCTTGATTGGGCTACTTTAAGATTATTCTGGATAACTTTGACTTTCTCTTCTGCCTCAATGATTAGATCTAGCCCAAAGACTTTGCGTTCTCCGGCTTGTGACCAACTCAAAGGAGTTCGATACCTTCGACCGTATAACTCTTCAAATGGTGCCATTTGTAAGCTGGATTGATAACTGTTATTATATGAGAACTCTGCCAATGCTAGGCACTTATCCCAGTTCTTGCCATATTGAATAGCACATGCCCTTAACATATCTTCAAGGATTTGATTGATTCGTTCGGTTTGCCCATCTATTTGTGGATGATAGGCTGAACTATGAATCAATTTGGTTCCAAGGGATTCTTGCAATTGCTCCTAGAAATGTGCAATGAACTGCGCCCCACGATCAGAAATAATCATCTTTGGAACTCCATGCAGACGGATGATCTGGTCGAGATAGATCTCTGCATACTTCTTGGCAGAATAAGTTGTATTTACAGGAATAAAATGAGCGGTCTTGGTGAGTCTATCAACAATTACCCAAATAGAATCATGCTTCTGAGAAGCGTTGGGTAAGCCAACAATAAAATCCATACTGATGTCCTCCCATTTCCAGGATGGAATGGGTAAAGGTTGGAGAGTACCAGCTACTTTCAAGTGACTAGCTTTGACTCTTTGACAGACATCACACTCAGAAACATATTTTTGTTTAAGATCCTGATACATCTTGGTACTACCGGGATGAATAGAAAACTTCGATAGATGTGCCTCATCAAGGATTTGTTTTCTAAGTTGGTGATTCTTGGGTACCACAAGATGAAATTCAAACCACAAAACTCCTTTATGATCCACACGGAAACATTTGTACTTTGATTCTCCCTGGGATAGCTTTTCCTTGATGATTTTGATACCTTCATCATGTAATTGTGCCATGATGATGCTATCATGAAGTGTTGGCTCAACAGCTATATGGTTCAGACTTCCTTGAGGTACCATTTCTAGGTTTAATTTCATCATTTCCTGACATAGAGTTTCGTTGAATGGCTCTACAGATAGACAATGGCATTGTGACTTGCGGCTGAGTGCATCCGCAACTACATTAGCCTTTCCTAGATGATAATGCACTTCTAGATCATAATCCTTTATCAATTCTAGCCAACGTCTCTGTCTCATGTTGAGATCAGCTTGGGTGAAGATATACTTGAGGCTCTTATGGTCAGTGTAAATGTTACAATGAGATGCATAAGCGATCACCCGGTTGTCTTCCATAAGTACACAACCAAGTCCCGTACCAGAAGCATCACAATAGACATCAAAAGGTTTGGTACTGTCAGGTGTAGCCAGCACTGGAGCAGTAGTCAGTCGTGCTTTGAGAGTTTGAAAGGCTTCTTTACATTTATCATCCCAAACAAATTTCACTCCTTTCTTTAACAACTCCGTCATAGGTTTGGCTATCCTAGAGAAATCAGGAATGAATCGACGATAGTATCTAGTGTAACACCCTAATTTAAATTTCCAGTATTTATTAATAAATTTAATTGGCTTTATTTAAATTTCTAAGGTTTATTGTGTTAGACTTGCATTTAATCTAAATTTTGTTCTATAAGTAATTAAAATTTTACCATAAGGTTTAAATTTTGTGTTGCATTCATGCTGGTGCATAGCTTTTAATTGATTGAGTGTGGTTTGAATTCAAATTGGTATTTGAATTAAACCTTTGTTTGAATTAGGAATAGAAAAGAATAGGAAATAGAAACAAAACCCAAAAGAAGAAAAAAAAAACTTCAACCCAACCCAACCCGGCCGGCCCACCCCGGCCCAGCTAACTCTCCCTCTCTCTCCCTCAGCCCGGCCCACTCCGCTCACTCACGCGCGGCCCACGCTCGCGCTAGCGTTTCTGCCCCGCGCCACGCGGCCCGCTCCCCCGCACGCGACCGGGCCGCTCCACCCCGGCCTGCTTTGCGCAACAGCAGCTCACCCCGCTCGCCTCAGCCGCGCACTCTCCCTGCCTCATGGGCCCAAGGCGTCGGCGCCCGCGTGTGCTCGCCAGCCGCTGACAGCCCGGGCCCCTCTGTCGGATCCGTCTCCCTCGCTTGCGCAACGCCCGGCCGAAATCCCCGGCCGCAAATCTCGGCGAGGTTCCAAACCCGGGCGCGCACGCCTAGGTTGGCCGCCGTCCTATAAGAAGGGTCCCCGGCCCTCCTCCCATCCGCAGCCACCGCAAACCCTAGCCGCCGCCCTTGCTCTGCTCCGCCGCGCCAGGGGGGATCTCGGCGCCGCTGCAGGTAACCTCCGCCGCCCTAATTCCTCTCCGCCGGCGACCCAGAGCCCCCCCTTACCCCCGTGAGGCCTCCGCAGCACCATCCCGCGGCGACCCGTGGAGATCCGGAGCCCGGAGGACCACCCCAGCGACCGGTCCACGAGCTCCGCCACGCCATCGCCGACGGACTTCTCTGCCGACCCCGCTGCGTCGCGCCTCCGGCCACCACGACCCCCCGGTGAGCACCGCCTCATTGCCCGCTATCTTTTGCGCTAGGTTAATTAGGCCGTGTGCCGCCCTAGCTGCTGGCACGACGTGCTCCGGCGCTCCGCCGCCGCGCATGCCATGGCTCCGCCGTGGCGAGCCCCAGCCGAGCCTCCCCGAGCTCCGTTTAGGGCCCAGGTGGACTGCACGTGCCCTGTAGGTCACCCCAGACCCAAGAACGGGTCGATTTGACCCCCGGACGGCCATATTTGGCCAAGTCCGGCGAGCCCCGTGTCGCGCCGCCGCGGAGCAGAGGACTCCGGTGACCTGCGCCGCCGTCCCGTGCGCCCACCCAGCCCTGACCGCTCGATCCCGGATGGACGCCCCAGATTAGATCGGCGTACCCCTTCGTCCTGAACCCTCAGATCTCGATCCAACGGCTGAAATCCACCCGTACCCCTTCGCCCTGGCCATTTTGTTAAAGAGCCCCTCAACTTTTCCATATTCAACCCGCGATCCACCTCTGTTTAGAAACAATTGCAGTCAGGCCCAGAATTTTGCACGAAGCCCCCTGAGCTTCTTTAAAATAGGACCCGCCGTCCGGGTACGTTCTTTTTACGAGTTAGACCCTGAAGCTTTAGTTTAATTACGTTTTAGCCCTCGGTTTTAGCAAAAAAGTCCCTGGAACTCTGTTTTTCTTACAAATAAGCCCCTGAACCTTGTTTTAGGCCTAGTTTATGCGTTTTAGCTCCGTTTTTAGCGTTCTTTATATCCACGCGATCGCTGTAATGCGTAGAATAGTTTTAGATTAGTTTAGTGTGCTGTTCTTATTTATTGATGTACTATTTCCTAGTTTTTGTTAGTGTTTGCTTGTATGCTTATTATCGTGCATTGTTTTGGCCATGTGTTCGTGAGTAGACGTTGATCCATCTGAGGAGCCCCAGTACCAGTACCCGGAGCAGCCGTCTTCCGAGCACTTTGAGCAGCAGCAGGAGCAGTACGAGGAAGGCAAGTATAACATGAACTACCCATCACTTTTAAATACATTTTCATACTGCATTTTAATACTGTATGCCTTTAAGGATTTCCTAGCCAGTTTATATCCTTTAAATATACCTTTGGGGTTGCATTTTGGTTAGTTGTGCTAGGTTGCTACGCTATAATACACTTTGGTCCTTTTTAATTAAATTGATTAATGGTTTACTTGAACTTAATTCCGAGAGTGGCACTCTATGTGGCTTGAGTGGCTCACGTCTCGTTAAAAGATGGTTTTTGTAGAAACATGGTTTAGGGGGCCAGCACGGTGCTTACTGCTGGGTTGGCCACTCTCCATAAGGACCGGTTCATAGAGCGACAACCTGGGACAACAGCGCTACCACAAGGCTAGAATGTGATAGACTTGGCTTATTAATTAGGTCTTTTTGGTTTGGAGTAACTTACCTGCGGGGCAAGAGTAGTAAGCTTCAATGGTCCCTGCTCCTCCGGCTTGGTCTGTGCTTGGATTGCGCTCCTGTGCTTGTACCCCCGGAGGTGGGCCCCATCGTCGCTGACCTATCTCTCGCGGTTACGCCTTACCAACGAGATTCTTTGTAATGGCCTCGTAGTGAGTCGCTAGTCATCTCACCTAAGGAAGTGTGATGAACCTCTGGCGTAGCTCACGACTTGTGGGTAAAGATGTGCAACCTCTGCAGAGTGTAAAACTGGTATACTAGCCGTGCTCACGGTTATGAGCGGCCCAGATCCTCCTTTTGATTAGTGAAGTTATCTCCTTCCGACGAGGGAGGTGCTTCTCGGGTTTACCTTGGTGGCTTGGTTTCGGTTTGGTTCTCAGTAGTTTCTTAATTAATTCTGATTAATTACTATGTAACTGGGTAAATGGTAATTCATCAAACTCATAGTAAATAGCTTTAATAAAATTTTGCCAAGACTTAAAAGCTAATGCAGTCAGTCAGCCAGCTTAGAGCCTCATAGTTTGTGTTATATTTGTTGAGTACAAGTTGTGTACTCACTCTTGCCTCTTCTCTACTTTTTCCTCTTGGCCACGCTACTGCTGCTCAGTTCCTGCCGACACGAGGGAGTTCGTCCAGCGTTACCAGGACTACGAGGACTTCTAGGTGTTCGTCTCCCGGTCGACGTCCCTGTGGCGCCCTGCTTCAGCTTCGGAGAGCTTTTATCGTATTTTGTACTTCGCTTCCGCTGTATCAGACATTTTGTCATTAATAAATATGATTGCTCGGTTTATGTTCTTTTATAAACCGGGTGTTACAGAGTGGTATCAGAGCCGTATCGACTGTAGGACGAAGCCTAGATAGAACTGGTCGAGTTTTAGGACTTCTTCTCACCAATCCTTGCCTGCTGAAATCATTTTACTATTATACCCCTTGACTTCTTTGACTTTTACCCTTCTTGCCTTGATTTCTCTCTCTGAAGAATAGTTTCGTAGATTTTGGCCTGAATCAGTCATCTGACCACCATGAGTATTAGCTAGGTGACCCTTTTATAATAATACGATAGCACGCTCTGTGACGCGTTGTGTTAGTCGAGTCTTTTTGCTAAACTCGGCTAAGTTGTGGAAATTGTCTGTTTGTTATTATGCTACATGTTTGATTTGGATTTTTCAATGATTGCATAGCTTAGTAGTTTAAATTTGTTTAAAGAAAATCACTCTGATGTTAAAGTTAACTAATTAATAAAATGAGTTAGAACGTTGGGGGTAAAACAGTCCACTCTATCCTGTCTACTTTATCATGGCTGAGTCTTTTTCCGCAAAAAGTTATCATATCCATCTGAATTTATTCCTGCAATATCCTTACTCGTGAAATCTTTTGTTCAAATCAGATGGTGAACACCAGGAGCACCGGTTCCGGTTCTGGCCAGCAGCAGGGTCAGAACAACCAGGGTACCGGGATCCCGATGCCGCCGCCTTTGACTCCGGAGCAGTACTTCCAGCTCCAGATGCAGATGATGGCCACCCGGAACAACACTGTTCAGGCTCTTCAGCAGGCTCACACTCAGCCTCCGCCTCCTCCACCGCCGCAGCCTCGCGACAGGCATGCTGAGTTCCTGAGGGGTCACCCGCCGACGTTCTCTCACACGTCCGACCCTCTTCAGGCCGACGACTAGCTCCGTGCAGTGGAGCGTCAGCTGGACATCGCCCAGTGCGATGATTGTGAGCGCGTCTTGTACGCAGCAGGACAGCTGCGAGGGGCAGCTTTGGACTGGTGGGAGTCCCACCCAGTCCATGACCGCGAGTCTCTCACTTGGCTCCAGTTCAGGGAGCGTTTCCGCAGCCACAACGTCCCCGCGGGCGTTATGAAGATGAAGCAGAAGGAGTTCCTTGCACTGAAGCAGGTAATCTTAAGTATAATCATTCAGCGTTTTCTTTTGAGCTAATGCCCCCTTGTTCTATCCTTATGAATCTTGAGTTAATCTTCCGATATCTATCTGTCTTTGTGAATTCAGGGGACTATGTCGGTCACGGAGTATCGTGATCGCTTTCTTCAGCTGGCTCGCTACGCCCCTGCCGAGGTTGCGGATGACCGCAAGAAGCAGGAGCACTTCATGGAGGGTCTTGAGGACTACCTCCAGTACGCGCTGCTCAACCTCCGCTTCGACGACTTCAACCATCTGGTTGACAGCGCGCTCAACACTGAGCGTAAGCACCCTGGAGATGGAGGACAAGAAGAGGAAGGTTGTCCCCGTTGCTTCCGGCAGCAACACTCGTCCTCGCCTCCAGCAGCCCCAACAGTACCAGCAGCAGTACCGGCCTCCTCAGCAGTACCAGCAGAGGCCACCGCAGCAGTACCTGCCTCGACTGCAGCAGTAGGCGGGGCAGGGCCAGAGGTTACCGGCACCTCCGGCTCGTGCTGCTCCACCGGCACCGCAGGCTCCACGTCTGGCAGCTCCTACCGGACAGCAGGCTCAGGGACCTCCTCGCACCTGCTTTCACTGCGGCCAGCCGGGGCACTACGCCAACGCTTGCCCCCGGAAGGCGCAGGCGGGACAGCAGGGGCGCCCAGCTCAGCCCAGGGCGCCAGCACAGGGCAGGGTGAACCACGTGACGGCCGAGTCAGCGGCCGAGGCTCCCAACGTGGTTATTGGTACGTTCATGGTTAATTCATATCCAGCTACAGTGCTTTTTGATACTGGTGCTACGCATTCCTTCATTACTCAGTCTTTTGTCGAGCATCATGGTATTCATACTAGCACATTAAAGAGGTGCCTGTTAGTATCTTCACCGGGAGGACAGTTGAGGTCTCACACTTACTGCCCGAGAGTCAGTGTTTCTTTGAGGGGAGTAGAGTTATGTACTGATCTGATGGTGCTAGACACCAAGGGCATTGATGTCATTCTGGGAATGGAGACTCTGGCCAAATGGGGAGTTCGGATAGATTGTGCTCAGAGGACAGTCTTGCTATCAGCTTCCAGTGGCCAAGAGGTTGTTATCAGTGCAGTAGAGCCTTCTGGATTTCTTCATCAGATGGAGGCTAGACCCACGGACGGTATTCGCGTGGTGTCTGAATTCCCGGATGTCTTTCCGGATGATCTGCCAGGTATGCCGCCTGAACGCGCCATTGAGTTTTGTATTGATCTCTTGCCTGGCACAGCTCCTATTGCAAAGCGGCCCTACCGTATGGCACCTATAGAGCATGAAGAAGTCAAGAAGACTATTGATGAGTTGCTAGCCAAGGGCTATATCCGTCGCAGCTTCTCTCCTTGGGCTTTTCCATTATTGCTAGTAGATAAGAAGGATGGCTCGAAGAGGATGTGTGTGGATTATCGGCAGCTGAATGCAGTTACTATCAAGAACAAGCATCCACTGCCCCGTATTGAGGATCTCTTTGATTTGGTTCGAGGTGCTCGTATATTCTCGAAGATTGATCTTCGTTCGGGCTATTTTCAGCTGAGGATCCGTCCTGGGGATATTCCGAAGACGGCATTCACCTGCAAGTACGGGCTATATGAGTATACAGTCATGTCCTTCGGCTTGACTAATGCCCCGGCTTTCTTCATGCATCTGATGAACATGGTCTTCATGGATTATCTGGATGTCTTTGTGGTGATTTTCATTGATGATATTCTGATCTTTTCCAAGACAGAAGAAGAGCATGAGGAGCATCTAAGACTCGTATTGCAGAGATTGAGAGAGCATCAGTTGTATGCCAAGTTCAGCAAGTGCGAGTTCTGGATTGACGAGGTTCCATTCCTCGGTCATGTTATCTCTCAGGGAGGCATTGCTGTTGATCCGAGCAAGGTGAAGGATGTGCTAGAGTGGGAGACACCGCAGACAGTAAAGGAAGTCAGGTCTTTCTTGGTCTTAGCTGGATATTATCGGAGGTTCATTGAGAATTTCTCCAAGATCGCGAAGCCTTTGACTTCTTTGCTGGAGAAGAATGTGGCTTTTGTATGGACTGATGAGCGTCAGAGGGCCTTTGATGAGCTGAAAAAGAGGTTGACTACGGCGCCAGTCCTGACTCTGCCAGACCAGACGAAGAGGTTCACGGTGTATTGTGATGCTTCGAAGGATGGTCTTGGGTGTGTTCTGATGTAGGAGGGCAGAGTGATAGCTTATGCTTCACGGCAGTTACGTCGGCATGAGCTGAACTATCCTACTCATGATCTTGAGTTAGCCGCAGTTGTGCATGCTCTGAAGATTTGGAGGCATTACTTGTATGGGCAGCGGTGTGATATCTACACTGATCACAAGAGCCTCAAGTACATTTTCACGCAGAATGAGCTGAACATGCGGCAGAGAAGATGGCTAGAGTTAGTCAAGGACTATGACCTGGAGATTCACTATCATCCGGGCAAGGCCAATGTTGTAGCAGATGCTCTGAGCAGAAGAAGTTATGTCAACATGGCCGTGGCTTTCCAGATGCCTCCAGAGTTATGCGAGGAGTTCGAGCAGTTGAGTCTGGGCTTCTTGCATCATACCTCTAGTGCAGCTTTTGAGGCAGCACCGACTCTAGAGGCAGAGATCAGGCAGCATCAGAAAGATGATGAGAAGCTGCAGGAGATTCGTGAGTTGCTCAAGAAGGGCAAGGCTCCTCATTTCAGAGAGGATGATCATGGTACCTTGTGGTACAAGAACCGGATCTATGTGCCAGATGTGAAGGATCTCCGGAAGTTGATTCTGAGTGAGGCCCATGATACAGCATACTCTATCCATCCGGGCAGCACGAAGATGTACTATGATCTGAAGGAACGTTTCTGGTGGTATGGGATGAAGCGTTCAGTGTCAGAGTACGTGGCTATTTGTGACACTTGTCAGCGTGTCAAGGCTGAGCATCAGAGGCCAGCAGGTCTATTGCAGCCTTTGAAGATTCCAGAGTGGAAATGGGAGGAAATCACTATGGACTTCATTGTTGGATTGCCTCGTACTCAGAAAGGGTACAACTCCATTTGGGTAGTAGTGGATCGATTGACGAAGGTTGCTCACTTCATTCCAGTGAACACTACTTACTCCGGTGCTAGACTTGCAGAGTTGTACATCTCTCGGATTGTCTGCTTGCATGGTGTGCCCAAGAAGATTATATCTGACAGAGGGTCTCAGTTCACTTCTCGGTTCTGGGAGCAGCTCCATGATTCGTTGGATACGAAGCTGCATTTCAGTACGGCTTATCACCCTCAGACAGATGGGCAGACAGAGAGAACCAACCAAGTGTTGGAGGATATGCTGAGAGCTTGTGCCATTCAGTACGGTACTAGTTGGGATAAGTGCCTGTCTTATGCTGAGTTCTCATACAACAACAGCTACCAGGCCAGTTTGAAGAAGTCTCCCTTTGAGGCATTGTATGGCAGAAAGTGCAGGACTCCTCTCTATTGGGATCAGATTGGTGAGAAGCAGCTCTTTGGCCCTGAGATCATAGATGATGCAGAGCAGATGGTTCAGGCCGTGCGAGAAAATATGAGGATTGCACAGAGCAGACAGAAGAGCTATGCTGATGGCAAACGGAGAGACCTGACTTTCAGTGTCGGAGATTATTTGTATCTGAAGGTGTCTCCGATGAGAGGAATCCGCAGATTCAATGTCAAAGGGAAGTTAGCACCTCGTTATGTGGGGTCATTCAAGGTGCTAGAGCGGAAAGGCAAAGTTGCTTATCGCCTGGAGTTGCCCCTCAGCCTCTCAGGAGTTCATGATGTCTTCCATATATCTCAGCTGAAGAGATGTTTGCGAGTACCCGATGAGCAGGCACCCCTGGAGGGAGTGGATGTCCAGGAGGATCTGACTTATACTGAGCATCCGGTGAAGATTCTGGAGACATCAGAGAGGGTTACTCGGAACAAACGCATCAGGATGTGCAGAGTTCAGTGGAGTCATCACAGTGAAGCTGAGGCTACATGGGAGCGAGAAGATGAGCTGATGAAGACATATCCAGATCTCTTTGCTAGCCAGCCCAGCTAAATCTCGGGGACGAGATTTCTTTAAGGGGGTAGGGTCTGTAACACCCTAATTTAAATTTCCAGTATTTATTAATAAATTTAATTGGCTTTAATCTAAATTTTGTTCTATAAGTAATTAAAATTTTACCATAAGGTTTAAATTTTGTGTTGCATTCATGCTGGTGCATAGCTTTTAATTGATTGAGTGTGGTTTGAATTCAAATTGGTATTTGAATTAAACCTTTGTTTGAATTAGGAATAGAAAAGAATAGGAAATAGAAACAAAACCCAAAAGAAGAAAAAAAAAACTTCAACCCAACCCAACCCGGCCGGCCCACCCCGGCCCAGCTAACTCTCCCTCTCTCTCCCTCAGCCCGGCCCACTCCGCTCACTCACGCGCGGCCCACGCTCGCGCTAGCGTTTCTGCCCCGCGCCACGCGGCCCACTCCCCTGCACGCGACCGGGCCGCTCCACCCCGGCCTGCTTTGCGCAACAGCAGCTCACCCCGCTCACCTCAGCCGCGCACTCTCCCTGCCTCATGGGCCCAAGGCATCGGCGCCCGCGCGTGCTCGCCAGCCGCTGACAGCCCGGGCCCCTCTGTCGGATCCGTCTCCCTCGCTTGCGCAACGCCTGGCCGAAATCCCCGGCCGCAAATCTCGGCGAGGTTCCAAACCCGGGCGCGCACGCCTAGGTTGGCCGCCGTCCTATAAGAATGGTCCCCGGCCCTCCTCCCATCCGCAGCCACCGCAAACCCTAGCCACCGCCCTTGCTCTGCTCCGCCGCGCCAGGGGGGATCTCGGCGCCGCTGCAGGTAACCTCCGCCGCCCTAATTCCTCTCCGCCGGCGACCCAGAGCCCCCCCTTACCCCCGTGAGGCCTCCGCAGCACCATCCCGCGGCGACCCGTGGAGATCCGGAGCCCGGAGGACCACCCCAGCGACCGGTCCACGAGCTCCGCCATGCCATCGCCGACGGACTTCTCCGCCGACCCCGCTGCGTCGCGCTTCCGGCCACCACGACCCCCCGGTGAGCACCGCCTCGTTGCCCGCTATCTTTTGCGCTAGGTTAATTAGGCCGTGTGCCGCCCTAGCTGCTGGCACGACGTGCTCCGGCGCTCCGCCGCCGCGCACGCCATGGCTCCGCCGTGGCGAGCCCCAGCCGAGCCTCCCCGAGCTCCGTTTAGGGCCCAGGTGGACTGCACGTGCCCTGTAGGTCACCCCAGACCCAAGAACGGGTCGATTTGACCCCCGGACGGCCAGATTTGGCCAAGTCCGGCGAGCCCCGTGTCGCGCCGCCGCGGAGCAGAGGACTCCGGTGACCTGCGCCGCCGTCCCGCGCGCCCACCCAGCCCTGACCGCTCGATCCCGGATGGACGCCCCAGATTAGATCGGCGTACCCCTTCGTCCTGAACCCTCAGATCTCGATCCAACGGCTGAAATCCACCCGTACCCCTTCGCCCTGGCCATTTTGTTAAAGAGCCCCTCAACTTTTCCATATTCAACCCGCGATCCACCTCTGTTTAGAAACAGTTGCAGTCAGGCCCAGAATTTTGCACGAAGCCCCCTGAGCTTCTTTAAAATAGGACCCGTCGTCCGAGTTTGTTCTTTTTACGAGTTAGACCCTGAAGCTTTAGTTTAATTACGTTTTAGCCCTCAGTTTTAGCAGAAAAGTCCCTGGAACTCTGTTTTTCTTACAAATAAGCCCCTGAACCTTGTTTAGGCCTAGTTTATGCGTTTTAGCTCCGTTTTTAGCGTTCTTTATATCCACGCGATCGTTGTAATGCGTAGAATAGTTTTAGATTAGTTTAGTGTGCTGTTCTTATTTATTGATGTACTGTTTCCTAGTTTTTGTTAGTGTTTGCTTGTATGCTTATTATCGTGCATTGTTTTGGCCATGTGTTCGTGAGTAGACGTTGATCCATTTGAGGAGCCCCAGTACCAGTACCCGGAGCAGCCGTCTTCCGAGCACTTTGAGCAGCAGCAGGAGCCGTACGAGGAAGGCAAGTATAACATGAACAACCCATCACTTTTAAATACATTTTCATACTGCATTTTAATACTGTATGCCTTTAAGGATTTCCTAGCTAGTTTATATCCTTTAAATATACCTTTGGGGTTGCATTTTGGTTAGTTGTGCTAGGTTGCTGCGCTATAACACACTTTGGTCCTTTTTAATTAAATTGATTAATGGTTTACTTGAACTTAATTCTGAGAGTGGCACTCTGTGTGGCTTGAGTGGCCCACGTCTCGTTAAAAGATGGTTTTTGTAGAAACATGGTTTAGGGGGCCAGCACGGTGCTTACTGCTGGGTTGGCCACTCTCCATAAGGACCGGTTCATAGAGCGACAACCTGGGACAACAGCGCTACCACAAGGCTAGAATGGGATAGACTTGGCTTATTAATTAGGTCTTTTTGGTTTGGAGTAACTTACCTGCGGGGCAAGAGTAGTAAGCTTCAATGGTCCCTGCTCCTCCGGCTTGGTCTGTGCTTGGATTGCGCTCCTGTGCTTGTACCCCCGGAGGTGGGCCCCATCGTCGCTGACCTATCTCTCGCGGTTACGCCTTACCAACGAGATTCTTTGTAACGGCCTCGTAGTGAGTCGCTAGTCATCTCACCTAAGGAAGTGTGATGAACCTCTGGCGTAGCTCACGACTTGTGGGTAAAGATGTGCAACCTCTGCAGAGTGTAAAACTGGTATACTAGCCGTGCTCACAGTTATGAGCGGCCCAGATCCTCCTTTTGATTAGTGAAGTTATCTCCTTCCGACGAGGGAGGTGCTTCTCGGGGTTTACCTTGGTGGCTTGGTTTCGGTTTGGTTCTCAGTAGTTTCTTAATTAATTCTGATTAATTACTATGTAACTGGGTAAATGGTAATTCATCAAACTCGTAGTAAATAGCTTTAATAAAATTTTGCCAAGACTTAAAAGCTAATGCAGTCAGTCAGCCAGCTTAGAGCCTCATAGTTTGTGTTATACTTGTTGAGTACAAGTTGTGTACTCACTCTTGCCTCTTCTCTACTTTTTCCTCTTGACCACGCTACTGCTGCTCAGTTCCTGCCGACACGAGGGAGTTCGTCCAGCGTTACCAGGACTACGAGGACTTCTAGGTGTTCGTCTCCCAGTCGACGTCCCTGTGGTGCCCTGCTTCAGCTTCGGAGAGCTTTTATCGTATTTTGTACTTCGCTTCCGCTGTATCAGACATTTTGTCATTAATAAATATCATTCGTATTTCGTTTTATTATGTCTTATTCGTGATATGTGCTGTGATATACTATTCATTCTGTTGTATATACGTGTGACTTGATCCTGGCACGTATATGATTGCTCGGTTTATGTTCTTTTATAAACCGGGTGTTACATCTAGCTAAACCGAGAAAACTACGAATCTGATGGACTGAAGTAGGAGATTCCCAATCCATCACTTCTTGCACTTTAGCTGGATCAACAGATATACCTTCACTGGAGATATTATGGCCTAAAAATTTCACACTATCCAGCCAAAATTCACACTTGGAGAATTTGGCGTAAAGGTGATGATCTCATAATCGCTGAAGAACGATGTGTAAATGCTGAGCATGATCTTCTTCATTCTTGGAGTAGATCAAAATGTCGTCGATGAACACCACGACGAATTTATCAAGTTCCGGTATGAAGACTGAATTCATCAGGTACATAAAGTATGCCGGGGCATTGGTAAGACCAAAAGACATAACCAGATACTCATAAAGTCCATATCTGGTCGAGAAAGTTGTTTTCGGAATGTCACAGGGCTTGATCTTTATTTGATGATAGCCAGAATGAAGATCGATCTTAGAGAAAATCTTGGCTCCAGCTAACTGATCAAACATGATATCAATGCGGGGAAGAGGATACTTATTTTTAATAGTGACCGCATTGAGTGGTCGATAGTCATCACATAGCCTCAAACTGTTGTCCTTCTTCTTCACAAACAGGGTTGGACATCCCCATGGTGAAGCACTTGGACGAATAAAACCCTTGTCAAGAAGGTCTTGAAGTTGGATTTTCAATTCTGCCAACTCATTTGGTGGCATACGGTACGACCTCTTAGAAATAGGGGCGGTACCGGGTTGAAGCTCGATAACGAATTCGATATCTCTATCAGGGGCATTCTAGGCAAATCATCTGGAAATACATCCGCATACTCACACACAATAGGAATATCTTCAAATTTAACTTCTTTTATGGCATAGGCACAAGAGTTGAGGCACTCTTGTTGTGGCAGATAGAGTATGGTGTCTCCTTGATAAGGTGAATCTATCTCAATAGCTCGGGAAGAGATATCTAATAGTACTTTATGTCTAGTCATCCAATCCATACCCAAAATAACATCCATGCCTTCTAAGTTCAACAAGATCAAATCTGTCTTTATCAATTTGCTACCCAACTTAATTGGCACATGTCTAATGATTTGATTGGAAGCTCTCTTCCCACCAGGGGTTGCTATCATGCAAGACCTCTTGGTATGACAAAAATCCAATCCTAACCTTGCTCCAAATTTGGCACTTATAAAGCTATGAGTTGCACCAGAATCAAATAATATGACTGCGGGTTTATTGTGGATAGAGAAAATACCCGACATGACTGGTGCTCCTTCGGGAAGCTCTGCAAGAGTAGTGAAATTAATTCGCCCCTGTCGGACTTGCACCATTTGCTTCTTGCCCTTGCCCTTGCCCTTGTTGTTCTGGTTGGAGTTCTGCCCTGGGTAAAACTTCTTGGGTTGCGGGCAATTCTTGGTGAAATGGGAAGTACTGCCGCAATTGAAATATCGATTGTTGTTGTTCCCGCGATTGGACTGTGGGGTATTTGGCCTTGGGCCAAACTGCTGCGGCTGCTGAAAGATTGGAGGTCTGAATCCTCCCTGTTGCTGAGGCGGCCTAAAAACAAACCTGCCCATTGGGGCTTTCTCTGTGGATCTCTTGGTGGAGTATTCTGCACCAGACGATACCTTGGTGGCTGAGCATTCGAGGGTCCTGTTGGTTCCTTTCGCTTCTTCTCGGCACGGTGCATGACAATACAATCTTCTTGAGTAATGGCCATGTTGACCAGCTCATTATAAGTATTTGGCTGAACAAGGTTCAGGCGTTCCTTGAGCTTGGTGTTGAGGCCACGACAAAAACGGTCGCGCTTCTTGGCGTCAGTATCCGTATGATGGCCCGCGTACTAGCACAGGTCATTGAAGACATGTGCATACTGAAGAACAGTGCGGGTCCCTTGATTCAAAGCCAAGAATTCATTCAACTTCCTCTCAATCAGTCCCTCGGGAATATGATGTGTCCTAAAGGCATTCCGGAATTCCTCCCAAGAGATAACATGTCCAGCAGGCTGCATAGCACAATAGTGATCCCACCAAATGCGAGCAGTGCCACGAAGCTGCTGGGCGGCGAACTGGGCCTTGTTCGCATCAACACAAGGTACTGCCAGCAAGGCGAACTTGGACTCAATAGTATGGAGCCAAGCATCGGCGTCCAATGGTTCATCAGTCCGGCTGAACAGTGGAGGTTGGGTACCAAAGAATTCCTGGTAACCCGCTGGTTCTTCATCACGTCCTCCACGCTGCTGTTGGAGTGACGGATTCTGCTACCCTTGCACCAGCTGACGAAGCAATTCGGTTTGCATGGCCATTAGCTCGGCCAGATTCAGCGGTGGTGGCGGTGGCTGCTGAGATCCACTGCCAGTTTCACGGCCGAAGCCTTCGGGTGTTCCACGGGTATGACCAACCATCTGTAATTATGGAAGACATCCATTAGATACATTATCTTTGCTCCCAAAATCAATGGTATGTGCAATGATCATACATTGGACAACAAAACAAAATCAGCAGAATTTAACAAATTATGGTGTAACACAATATGCAAAACACACATTTGCTCAACAATCATAGGTCAAAATTGTCAGTGGTTAGATAACTTCATTCGGATGGGGCTCACAGAAGGTGGTAATAGCTTTGAGAGCTGCTGTCTCAAAAGCGTCCACAAGACGATATCCAACTACCTCAATCTCAATAGGCGGCCAAGTAAAAGTAGGGTGCTGAGGAATTGTAACACCCGGTTTATAAAAGAACATAAACCGAGCAATCATATACGTGCCAGGATCAAGTCACACGTATATACAACAGAATGAACAGTATATCACAGCACATATCACGAATAAGACATAATAAAACGAATACGAATGTTATTTATTACAATAATGACAAAATGTCTGATACAGCGGAAGCGAAGTACAAAATACGATAAAGCTCTCCGAAGCTGAAGCAGGGCGCCACAGGGACGTCGACTGGGAGACGAACACCTAGAAGTCCTCGTAGTCCTGGTAGCGCTGGACGAACTCCCTCGTGTCGGCAGGAACTGAGCAGCAGTAGCGTAGCCAAGAGGAAAAAGTAGAGAAGAGGCAAGGGTGAGTACACAACTTGTACTCAACAAGTATAACACAAACTATGAGGCTCTAGGCTGGCTGACTCAACTGCATTAGCTTTTAAGTGTTGGCAAAATTTTATTAAAACTATTTACTACGAGTGGATGAGTTACCATTAACCCAGTTACATAGTAATTAATCAGATTTAATCATACTACTACTGAGAACTATACCAAAAACCAAGCCACCAAGGTAACCCCGAGAAGCACCTCCCTCGTCGGAAGGAGATAACTTCACTAATCAAAAGGAGGATCTGGGCCGCTCATAACCGTGAGCACGGCTAGTATACCAGTTTTACACTCTGCAGAGGTTGCACATCTTTACCCACAAGTCGTGAGCTACGCCAGTTGTTCATCACACTTCCTTAGGTGAGATGGCCAGCGACTCACTACGAGGCCTTTAAAAAGAATCTCGTTGGTAAGGCGTAACCGCGAGAGTTAGGTCGGCGACGATGGGGCCCACCTCCGGGGGTACAAGCACAGGAGCGCAATCCAAGCACAGACCAAGCCGGAGGAGCAGGGACCATTGAAGCTTACTACTCTTGCCCCGCAGGTAAGTTACTCCAAACCAAAAAGATCTAATTATTACGCCAAGTCTATCCCATTCTAGCCTTGTGGTAGTGCTGTTGTCCCAGGTTGTCGCTCTATGAACCGGTCCTTATGGAGAGTAGCCAACCAAGCACTAAGCACCGTGCTGGCCCCCTAAACCATGTTTCTACAAAAACAACTTTTAACGAGACGTGAGCCACTCAAGCCACACAGAGTGCCACTCTCAGAATTAAGTTCAAGTAAACCATTAATCAATTTAATTAAAAAGGACCAGAGTGTGTTATAGCGCAGCAACCTAGCACAACTAACCAAAATGCAACCCAAGGATATATATAAAGGATATAAAGTGGCTAGGAAAGTCCTTATAGGCATACAATATTAAAATGCAGTATGAAAATGTATTTAAAGATGATAGGTTGTTCATGTTACACTTGCCTTCCTCGTACTGCTCCTGCTGCTGCTCAAAGTGCTCCGAAGATGGCTGCTCCGGGTACTGGTACTGGGGCTCCTCAGATGGATCAACGTCTACTCACGAACACATGGCCAAAACAATGCACAAAAATAAGCATACAAGCAAACACTGACAAAAACTAAGAAACAGTACAACAATACATGAAAACAGCGCACAAAACTACTCTAGAACTATTCTACGCGTTACAACGATCGCGTGGACATAAAGAACGCTAAAAACGGAGCTAAAACGCGTAATCTAGGCTAAAAACAAGGTTCAGGGGCTTATTTGTAAGAAAACTGAAGTTTCAGGGGCTTTTCTGCTAAAACCGAGGGCTAAAACATAATTAAAGCATAGCTATAGGGGCTAACGTGCAAAAACACAAGGACAGGGACGGCGGGCACTATTTCCGGAAAGGGCAGGGGCCTAAACATTAAAAACAGGACCTGTACGTAAATATTTTTCTATACCGATGGATCGCGGGTTGATTTCAAAGAAAGGCGAGGGCTCTTTAGCAAAAGTGACAGGCCGAAGGGGTACGGTTGGATCTCAGCCGTTGGATTCGGATCTGAGGGTCCAGATCTGATCGTTTTGGGATCTAATCTGGCGCGTTGATTCGGGATCGGGCGGCCACGGGCGGTTGGGGGTGCGGCCGGCGGCGAGTTCTCGCCGGAACAGAGTTCCGCGGCGGCGATCTCACCGGAGAAGGCCAAAAAGGCGCCCCTGTGCATGGTTTGGCCTGGGATTTAGCCCAAACGCTCGAGAACGGCATGCGTGATGCACTGGAACACTCAGAGAGGCGGTGCGGGACAGGGAGAGGGGTTTTTTCGGGGTTCGCCAGGGCGCCGGGCGGCGCTAGCTCGCCGGCGAGCGGCGTTCTAAGTCCCGGGGTGTCCTATGTGCCACAATTTCTAGCGCCAACAGAGAGAGGAAGACGGGCTGGTGCTCACCGGGCAAGGAACCGGGATGCGCGGGCGTGCAGGGTCCGTTGGCGTCGACGGCGGCCGGCGGCGCGAGAACGAGCACGGTGACGAGGTCGGCGCAGGGGCTCTCTGGGCACGGCTTGACTCCAAAGCGACCCTGCGGAAAGGATACGGGGGTCAGGGAGGGCTCTGGGTCGCCGGCGACGGAGAAATGCGGTGGCGGAGGCGCTTACCGGCGGCGCGGGGCTCTGCTCCGCTCGGAGCTCGGAGGGGCGATGCGTTAGGGTTGCGGGCGGCGAAGGGAGTGGATGGGGTGTGAGGGGGGGTGCCTTGGGCCTTCTTATAAGGCGGCGGCCAACCTAGGCGTGAGCGCCTGGGTGGGAAGGCCGGCAAAAACTGCGGCGAGGATCACGGCAGCGCGGCGGGGAAGAAGGGGGCTGGCGTGTGGGGCCACGGCGTCAGCGGCAGCGAGCGCTTGCGGGCGTTGCGGAGTTAGGTGCCGACAGGTGGGCCCGGGGGCGCGGTGAGGGAGAGGGTGACGCGCTGGGGCGAGCGGGGCGGCGCGGGCTGCGGGGGCTAGCGCGAGGCAGGCCGGGGAGCGGGCTGAACGGAGGAAGGGGAGCTGCTAGCGGGCCGCGCAAGGGGGGTGTGCGGGAGTTTGGGCCCGCGACTGGGCTGCGGGAAAGAAAGGAGGAGTGGCGAAGCGGGCCGGGCGCAAGTGGGAGTGGGCCGGGGTGAGGCTGGGTTGGGTTTTGGTTTCGGGTTGGGCTGGGTTTTCTATTTCTATTCCAAAACAAACAAAGTTTGAATTCAAACAAATTTGAATTCAAACTCCCTAGCACTCAACCAAAATAAACAACATATGCACCAGCATGAATGCAACAAAAATTTAAACCTATGGTAAATTTTAATTAATTAAGGAACAAAAATTAGATTAAATGCCAACTAAACACAATAAACCTTAGAAAAATTAACTAAAGCCAATTAAATTTATTAATAAATACTGAAATTTAAATTAGGGTGTTACATACCCTACCCCCTTAAAGAAATCTCGTCCCGAGATTTAGCTGGGCTGGCTAGTAAAGAGATCTGGATATGTCTTCTTCAACTCATCTTCTCGCTCCCAAGTAGCCTCAGCTTCACTGTGATGACTCCACTGAACTCTGCACATCTTGATACGCTTGTTCCGAGTAACCCTCTCTGATGTTTCCAGAATCTTCACCGGATGCTCAGTATAAGTCAGATCCTCCCGGACATCGACTCCATCCAGGGGTGCCTGCTCCTCGGGTACTCGCAGACACCTCTTCAGCTGAGATATATGGAAAACATCATGAACTCCTGAGAGGCTGAGAGGTAACTCCAGGCGATAAGCAACTTCGCCTTTCCGCTCTAGCACCTTGAATGGCCCCACATAACGAGGTGCTAACTTCCCTTTGACATTAAATCTGCGGATTCCTCTCATCAGAGACACCTTCAGATACACATAATCACCGACACTGAAAGTCAGGTCTCTCCGTTTGCCATCAGCATAGCTCTTCTGCCTGCTCTGTGCAATCCTCAGATTTTCTCGCACAGCCTGAACCATCTGCTCTGCATCATCTATGATCTCAGGACCGAACAGCTGCTTTTCACCAATCTGATCCCAATAGAGAGGAGTCCTGCACTTTCTGCCATACAATGCCTCAAAGGGAGACTTCTTCAGACTGGCCTGATAGCTGTTGTTATATGAGAACTCAGCAAATGACAGGCACTTATCCCAACTAGTGCCATACTGAATGGCACAAGCTCTCAGCATATCTTCCAACACTTGGTTGGTTCTCTCTGTCTGCCCATCTGTCTGAGGGTGATAAGCCGTACTGAAACGCAGCTTCGTATCCAACGAATCATGGAGCTGCTCCCAGAACCGAGAAGTGAACTGGGACCCTCTGTCAGATATAATCTTCTTGGGCACACCATGCAAGCAGACAATCCGAGAGATGTACAACTCTGCAAGTCTAGCACCGGAGTAAGTAGTGTTCACTGGAATGAAGTGAGCAACCTTCGTCAGACGATCCACTACTACCCAAATGGAGTTGTACCCTTTCTGAGTACGAGGTAATCCAACAATGAAGTCCATAGTGATTTCCTCCCACTTCCACTCTGGAATCTTCAAAGGCTGTAATAGACCTGCTGGCCTCTGATGCTCAGCCTTGACACGCTGACAAGTGTCACAAATAGCCACGTACTCTGCCACTGAACGCTTCATCCCATACCACCAGAAACGTTCCTTTAGATCATAGTACATCTTCGTGCTGCCCGGATGAATAGAGTATGCTGTATCATGGGCCTCACTCAGTATCAACTTCCGGAGATCCTTCACATCTGGCACACAGATCCGGTTCTTGTACCACAAAGTACCCTGATCATCCTCTCTGAAATGAGGAGCCTTGCCCTTTCTGAGCAACTCACGAATCTCCTGCAGCTTCTCATCATCTTTCTGATGCTGCCTGATCTCTGACTCTAGAGTCGGTACTGCCTCAAATGCTGCACTGGAGGTATGATGCAAGAAGCCCAGACTCAACTGCTCGAACTCCTCGCATAACTCTGGGGGCATCTGGAAAGCCACGGCCATGTTGACATAACTCCTTCTGCTCAGAGCATCTGCTACAACATTGGCCTTGCCCGGATGATAGTGAATCTCCAGATCATAGTCCTTGACCAACTCTAGCCATCTTCTCTGCCGCATGTTCAGCTCATTCTGCGTGAAAATGTACTTGAGGCTCTTGTGATCAGTGTAGATATCACACCGCTGCCCATACAAGTAATGCCTCCAAATCTTCAGAGCATGCACAACTGCGGCTAACTCAAGATCATGAGTAGGATAATTCAGCTCATGCCGACGTAACTGCCGTGAAGCATAAGCTATCACTCTGCCCTCCTGCATCAGAACACACCCAATACCATCCTTCGAAGCATCACAATATACCGTGAACCTCTTCGTCTGGTCTGGCAGAGTCAGGACTGGCGCCGTAGTCAACCTCTTCTTCAGCTCATCAAAGGCCATCTGACGCTCATCAGTCCATACGAAAGCCACATTCTTCTCTAGCAAGGAAGTCAAAGGCTTCGCGATCTTGGAGAAATTCTCAATGAACCTCCGATAATATCCAGCTAAGCCCAAGAAAGACCTGACTTCCTTCACTGTCTGCGGTGTCTCCCACTCGAGCACATCCTTCACCTTGCTCGGATCAACAGCAATGCCTCCCTGAGAGATAACATGACCGAGGAATGGAACCTCGTCAATCCAGAACTCGCACTTGCTGAACTTGGCATACAGCTGATGCTCTCTCAATCTCTGCAATACAAGTCTCAGATGCTCCTCATGCTCTTCTTCTGTCTTGGAGAAGATCAGAATATCATCAATAAAGATCACCACGAAGACATCCAGATAATCCATGAAAACCATGTTCATCAGATGCATGAAGAAAGCCGGGGCATTAGTCAAGCCGAAGGACATGACTGTATACTCATATAGCCCGTACTTGCAGGTGAATGCCGTCTTCGGAATATCCCTAGGACGGATCCTCAGCTGAAAATAACCCGAACGAAGATCAATCTTCGAGAATATACGAGCACCTCGAAGCAAATCGAAGAGATCCTCAATACGGGGCAGTGGATGCTTGTTCTTGATAGTGACTGCATTCAGCTCCCGATAATCGACACACATCCTCTTTGAGCCATCCTTCTTATCTACCAGCAACAATGGAAAAGCCCAAGGAGAGAAGCTGCGACGGATATAGCCCTTGGCTAGCAACTCATCAATAGTCTTCTTAACTTCTTCATGCTCTATAGGTGCCATACGGTAGGGCCGCTTTGCAATAGGAGCTGTGCCAGGCAAGAGATCAATACAAAACTCAATGGCGCGTTCAGGCGGCATACCTGGCAGATCATCCGGAAAGACATCCGGGAATTCAGACACCACGCGAATACCGTCCGTGGGTCTAGCCTCCATTTGATGAAGAAATCCAGAAGGCTCTACTGCACTGATAACAACCTCTTGGCCACTGGAAGCTGATAACAAGACTGTCCTCTGAGCACAATCTATCCGAACTCCCCATTTGGCCAGAGTTTCCATTCCCAGAATGACATCAATGCCCTTGGTGTCTAGCACCATCAGATCAGTACAGAACTCTACTCCCCTCAAAGAAACACTGACTCTCGGGCAGTAAGTGTGAGACCTCAACTGTCCTCCCGGTGAAGATACTAACAGGCACCTCTTTAATGTGCTAGTATGAATACCATGATGCTCGACAAAAGACTGAGTAATGAAGGAATGCGTAGCACCAGTATCAAAAAGCACTGTAGCTGGATATGAATTAACCATGAACGTACCAATAACCACGTTGGGAGCCTCGGCCGCTGACTCGGCCGTCACGTGGTTCACCCTGCCCTGTGCTGGCGCCCTGGGCTGAGCTGGGCGCCCCTGCTGTCCCGCCTGCGCCTTCCGGGGGCAAGCGTTGGCGTAGTGCCCCGGCTGGCCGCAGTGAAAGCAGGTGCGAGGAGGTCCCTGAGCCTGCTGTCCGGTAGGAGCTGCCGGACGTGGAGCCTGCGGTGCCGGTGGAGCTGGTGGAGCAGCACGAGCCGGAGGTGCCGGTAACCTCTGGCCCTGACCTGCCTGCTGCTGTCGAGGCGGGTACTGCTGCGGTGGCCTCTGCTGGTACTGCTGAGGAGGCCGGTACTGCTGCTGGAACTGCTGGGGCTGCTGGAGTCGAGGACGAGTGTTGCTGCCGGAAGCAACGGGGACAACCTTCCTCTTCTTGTCCTCCATCTCCAGGTGCTTACGCTCAGTGTTGAGCGCGCTGTCAACCAGATGGTTGAAGTCGTCGAAGCGGAGGTTGAGCAGCGCGTACTGGAGGTAGTCCTCAAGACCCTCCATGAAGTGCTCCTGCTTCTTGCGGTCATCCGCAACCTCGGCAGGGGCGTAGCGTGCCAGCTGAAGAAAGCGATCACGATACTCCGTGACCGACATAGTCCCCTGAATTCACAAAGACAGATAGATATCTCAAGATTAAGTCAAGATTCATAAGGATAGAACAAGGGGGCATTAGCTCAAAAGAAACCGCTGAATGATTATATTTAAGATTACCTGCTTCAGTGCAAGGAACTCCTTCTGCTTCATCTTCATAACGCCCGCGGGGACGTTGTGGCTGCGGAAACGCTCCCTGAACTGGAGCCAAGTGAGAGCCTCGCGGTCGTGAACTGGATGGGACTCCCACCAGTCCAAAGCTGCCCCTCGCAGCTGTCCTGCTGCGTACAAGACGCGCTCACGATCATCGCACTGGGCGATGTCCAGCTGACGCTCCACTGCACGGAGCCAGTCGTCAGCCTGAAGAGGGTCGGACGTGTGAGAGAACGTCGGCGGGTGACCCCTCAGGAACTCAGCACGCCTGTCGCGAGGCTGCGGCGGTGGAGGAGGCGGAGGCTGAGTGTGAGCGTGCTGAAGAGCCTGAACAGTGTTGTTCAGGGTAGCCATCATCTGCATCTGGAGCTGGAAGTACTGCTCCGGAGTCAAGGGTGGAGGCATCGGGATCCCGGTACCCTGGTTGTTCTGACCCTGCTGCTGGCCAGAACCGGAACCGGTGCTCCTGGTGTTCACCATCTGATTTGAACAAAAGATTTCACGAGTAAGGATATTGCAGGAATAAACTCAGATGGATATGATAACTCTTTGCGGAAAAAGACTCAGCCATGATAAAGTAGACAGGATAGAGTTGACTGTTTTACCCCCCAACGATCTAACTCATTTTATTAATTAGTTAACTTTAGCATCTGAGTGATTTTCTCTAAACAAATTTAAACTACTAAGCTATGCAATCAGTCAAAAATCCAAATCAACCATGTAGCATAATAACAAGCAGACAATTTTCACAACCTAGCCGAGTTTAGCAAAAAGACTCGACTAACACCACGCGTCGCAGAACGGGCTATCGTTTTATTATAAAAAGGTCACCTAGCTATGCTCATGGTGGTCAGATGACTGATTCAGGCCAAAATCTACGAAACTATTCTTCAGAGAGAGAAATCAAGGCAAGAAGGGTAAAAAGTCAAAGAAGTCAAGGGGTATAATAGTAAAATAGTTTCAGCAGACAAGGATTGGTGAGAAGAAGTCCTAAAACTCGACCAGTTCTATCTAGGCTTCGTCCTACAGTCGATATGGCTCTGATACCACTCTGTAACACCCGGTTTATAAAAGAACATAAACCGAGCAATCATATACGTGCCAGGATCAAGTCACACGTATATACAACAGAATGAACAGTATATCACAGCACATATCACGAATAAGACATAATAAAACGAATACGAATGTTATTTATTACAATAATGACAAAATGTCTGATACAGCGGAAGCGAAGTACAAAATACGATAAAGCTCTCCGAAGCTGAAGCAGGGCGCCACAGGGACGTCGACTGGGAGACGAACACCTAGAAGTCCTCGTAGTCCTGGTAGCGCTGGACGAACTCCCTCGTGTCGGCAGGAACTGAGCAGCAGTAGCGTAGCCAAGAGGAAAAAGTAGAGAAGAGGCAAGGGTGAGTACACAACTTGTACTCAACAAGTATAACACAAACTATGAGGCTCTAGGCTGGCTGACTCAACTGCATTAGCTTTTAAGTGTTGGCAAAATTTTATTAAAACTATTTACTACGAGTGGATGAGTTACCATTAACCCAGTTACATAGTAATTAATCAGATTTAATCATACTACTACTGAGAACTATACCAAAAACCAAGCCACCAAGGTAACCCCGAGAAGCACCTCCCTCGTCGGAAGGAGATAACTTCACTAATCAAAAGGAGGATCTGGGCTGCTCATAACCGTGAGCACGGCTAGTATACCAGTTTTACACTCTGCAGAGGTTGCACATCTTTACCCACAAGTCGTGAGCTACGCCAGTTGTTCATCACACTTCCTTAGGTGAGATGGCCAGCGACTCACTACGAGGCCTTTAAAAAGAATCTCGTTGGTAAGGCGTAACCGCGAGAGTTAGGTCGGCGACGATGGGGCCCACCTCCGGGGGTACAAGCACAGGAGCGCAATCCAAGCACAGACCAAGCCGGAGGAGCAGGGACCATTGAAGCTTACTACTCTTGCCCCGCAGGTAAGTTACTCCAAACCAAAAAGATCTAATTATTACGCCAAGTCTATCCCATTCTAGCCTTGTGGTAGCGCTGTTGTCCCAGGTTGTCGCTCTATGAACCAGTCCTTATGGAGAATAGCCAACCAAGCACTAAGCACCGTGCTGGCCCCCTAAACCATGTTTCTACAAAAACAACTTTTAACGAGATGTGAGCCACTCAAGCCACACAGAGTGCCACTCTCAGAATTAAGTTCAAGTAAACCATTAATCAATTTAATTAAAAAGGACCAGAGTGTGTTATAGCGCAGCAACCTAGCACAACTAACCAAAATGCAACCCAAGGATATATATAAAGGATATAAAGTGGCTAGGAAAGTCCTTATAGGCATACAATATTAAAATGCAGTATGAAAATGTATTTAAAGATGATAGGTTGTTCATGTTACACTTGCCTTCCTCGTACTGCTCCTGCTGCTGCTCAAAGTGCTCCGAAGATGGCTGCTCCGGGTACTGGTACTGGGGCTCCTCAGATGGATCAACGTCTACTCACGAACACATGGCCAAAACAATGCACAAAAATAAGCATACAAGCAAACACTGACAAAAACTAAGAAACAGTACAACAATACATGAAAACAGTGCACAAAACTACTCTAGAACTATTCTACGCGTTACAACGATCGCGTGGACATAAAGAACGCTAAAAACGGAGCTAAAACGCGTAATCTAGGCTAAAAACAAGGTTCAGGGGCTTATTTGTAAGAAAACTGAAGTTTCAGGGGCTTTTCTGCTAAAACCGAGGGCTAAAACGTAATAAAAGCATAGCTATAGGGGCTAACGTGCAAAAACACAAGGACAGGGACGGCGGGCACTATTTCCGGAAAGGGCAGGGGCCTAAACATTAAAAACAGGACCTGTACGTAAATATTTTTCTATACCGATGGATCGCGGGTTGATTTCAAAGAAAGGCGAGGGCTCTTTAGCAAAAGTGACAGGCCGAAGGGGTACGGTTGGATCTCAGCCGTTGGATTCGGATCTGAGGGTCCAGATCTGATCATTTTGGGATCTAATCTGGCGCGTTGATTCGGGATCGGGCGGCCACGGGCGGTTGGGGGTGCGGCCGGCGGCGAGTTCTCGCCGGAACAGAGTTCCGCGGCGGCGATCTCACCGGAGAAGGCCAAAAAGGCGCCCCTGTGCATGGTTTGGCCTGGGATTTAGCCCAAACGCTCGAGAACGGCATGCGTGATGCACTGGAACACTCAGAGAGGCAGGTGCGGGACAGGGAGAGGGGTTTTTTCGGGGTTCGCCAGGGCGCCGGGCGGCGCTAGCTCGCCGGCGAGCGGCGTTCTAAGTCCCGGGGTGTCCTATGTGCCACAATTTCTAGCGCCAACAGAGAGAGGAAGACGGGCTGGTGCTCACCGGGCAAGGAACCGGGATGCGCGGGCGTGCAGGGTCCGTTGGCGTCGACGGCGGCCGGCGGCGCGAGAACGAGCACGGTGACGAGGTCGGCGCAGGGGCTCTCTGGGCACGGCTTGACTCCAAAGTGACCCTGCGGAAAGGATACGGGGGTCAGGGAGGGCTCTGGGTCGCCGGCGGCAGAGAAATGCGGTGACGGAGGCGCTTACCGGCGACGCGGGGCTCTGCTCCGCTCGGAGCTCGGAGGGGCGATGCGTTAGGGTTGCGGGCGGCGAAGGGAGTGGATGGGGTGTGAGGGGGGGTGCCTTGGGCCTTCTTATAAGGCGGCGGCCAACCTAGGCGTGAGCGCCTGGGTGGGAAGGCCGGCAAAAACTGCGGCGAGGATCACGGCAGCGCGGCGGGGAAGAAGGGGGCTGGCATGTGGGGCCACGGCGTCAGCGGCAGCGAGCGCTTGCGGGCGTTGCGGAGTTAGGTGCCGACAGGTGGGCCCGGGGGCGCGGTGAGGGAGAGGGTGACGCGCTGGGGCGAGCGGGGCGGCGCGGGCTGCGGGGGCTAGCGCGAGGCAGGCCGGGGAGCGGGCTGAACGGAGGAAGGGGAGCTGCTAGCGGGCCGCGCAAGGGGGGTGTGCGGGAGTTTGGGCCCGCGACTGGGCTGCGGGAAAGAAAGGAGGAGTGGCGAAGCGGGCCGGGCGCAAGTGGGAGTGGGCCGGGGTGAGGCTGGGTTGGGTTTTGGTTTCGGGTTGGGCTGGGTTTTCTATTTCTATTCCAAAACAAACAAAGTTTGAATTCAAACAAATTTGAATTCAAACTCCCTAGCACTCAACCAAAATAAACAACATATGCACCAGCATGAATGCAACAAAAATTTAAACCTATGGTAAATTTTAATTAATTAAGGAACAAAAATTAGATTAAATGCCAACTAAACACAATAAACCTTAGAAAAATTAACTAAAGCCAATTAAATTTATTAATAAATACTGAAATTTAAATTAGGGTGTTACAGGAATGGTCATGGTGGCACTGCACTTCTGAACTCCATCTCAGAAAACTGTCGTCCCTTGTACCGGGGTGGTTCTGGGTAGTGGAAAATACGAAGCGTATCCCACAAAATCCTCGGAAAACCCTCAAAGTACAGGCAATCAGTATGAGCATATCCATCATCATCCCAAAAGATACTCGGAAGGTCCGCCATTTGAATCCAAAAAGATTCAAATGTGAGTTATATAATTATCTCAAGGCTTCTCAAATAATGCTTTTAAGAAGACTGCGGAAAAAATGTGATTCTGATTCAAAAGATTATATGGTTTCACAAGACTTAGGAAGTAAACAAACCACAATTGGTACTGGTTCATCTTTTGAGATTCTTTGGAACAAAAAGATCATTATGTCATCAAAATGGGGCTAAAGATGAAAGCATGACTCAGATCCACCTTTTACATCCAAGAAAGTCTAAGTGTTTTCACAAACATGCTCCTAATATGAAGTTTCAACTCAACCTACTGTTTAACCATACTAAGACATATACATGATGATCCACGGTAGAAATTCCTTAAAAAGGCTCATGTAACAAATTCAAATTCTAGGAATCAAATCAAACATCATCAAACTATGCATGCACGATATATTCGCCCTCTCAAGATAAACAATTGCCAACTAATGTTGGGCTTACGCGGTTAGTACGGTGGCATAACATAGATACGTCTCTCCCTATAATATCTAGTTGATAAATTCTAACCGTTCTTAACTTATCGAATCGCGGTTAGTGTACCTGCAGAAGATTGACAGAACATATATGTACATTGAACCTTTCATGCCAGCACTGATGAAAGTGTTCCCATACATTACCGCTCACTATAGAAGTGGCATCCATGCGTCCAACACTGCATGGACAGTGCTCATACGCTACCGGGGCAACGTATTCACGGGATACTTTTACTCCCAATATAATCGACCGATGGTCAATATATTGGCAATAGCTCAAGTAGGCCACTGCTTGAGCGTAGCGTTCGGTTCACATCGCCGACGGGAAGATCAGACTCCCTCAGCTGAATGAGGATCCTTACCTTCTTACCTTAGCGTAGGTGCGTCGTTACAGAATTTAAAAGATTGATTGTGCTCAAATGTAAGGTTTGACAGAAATGTAAAGGGCTGGCAGTCAGATATAAATAAACCATAAGTAGATAGCCACCTTGTAACTCCCATAAATTTCCCTAGGGCTTTACATTCTATGCACAATCCTTAACGTAACCAACATAGTTTTATAAATACTTTGTTGGTCCAATTTTATACAGAAATCGATTTTTAAGGTTCCAACACCTCTGGTATACACTTGTAGCTCTGATACCAGCTATGGCAGAACCACCTGAATTATCCCAGTTCAAGTGCGCTGGTCATCACCATAAAGGCAACACCGACTCAAACGCACTTCAAACGGAACAATTCTTGTTCTGTCGGGTAACATCCCGATACAACCACCGGATCTCGGATCGAACAAGCATACCCCGCACGAAGGCATAGTAGTTATTACAACAAGTTCAAAGTATTATTACAAATACAAACTCAGTAAAACAATATACAAAACATAAGTTTAAAGTTCAGAGTTTAAGCAGCGGAAAGAAAACACGACGGCTACAACACGTCGCAAAAAGGATATCAAGCTAGCCCAAGCAAGATATCACTAGTCGAGGTCATTACCGGCCGGAGACGGATCCCACTCAACGGACCAGCTAGGGGGCAAAGAGCAGGGCCAAATCAGACTAGCGATCTAGTCCTCAAAACCCATACCTGAAACAGGATTCAACAGCAAGGCTGAGTATACTAATACTCAGCAAGACTTAGCCGTCAACGGATATACTAAGTCCACTTAGCTAGACTATGCAGGGTTCTGTAGGCTTTGGTTTTCTTTTTGCTGAAAAGCAATAAAGAGTAGGTCCTTAATTTCATATTTTAGCTTTCAATATTCTAGTTGATTAACCATTCTATGTAAGCAACAAATTCTAATCAACCATGGTGGAATTATAGTCAAACATCAAGTTTAATCAAGATAACATTACCCTTGTTACTCTGTGTGGCAAAGGGATCAAGCAGTCTCAATATCCGCGAGAGACGGACGATTCGAATCGGATTTCCAACCTTGCAAGGTAAACCTAACACACACGTTTGGAACACCGTCGGGTCATTCCCAAACAACCGTTAACCTTTCATTCCGGTTTGTGGATAGGGTCACTCTCCCCGACTACAGGGCACCAACTTCCTCCCTATACCCGTGGTGTTGCGCAACATAAATATAAATAAAAACCTATCTCTAAGAGAGAGTGAAAGGTATATCCACTCACCGGTCCGATCAGCTACTAGGCTTACCGCGTACCATATTTACGGCATGTGGCTAGTACGTTCAAACACTTAACCACCGCTACCACACACCACGACCTTAGCAGAATTCATCAACACAGACGGGGTCTCACCCAAGGTCATGATATCGAACATGACCCCGTCTGACGTCCTTATAGTGTTTGCAGAAAGTAAACAAGCAACTCCTATTAAGCTCGCGAGTGACAGGCAATCACTCGACTTTTACCGGTCCTATAAGCATAGCAATTACTCGAACTCAAATCTAGTGTTCAATACATAGGTTCCTAGGATCATGCATCTAGGGTTTCAATTCAAATCCTAAGAACTGTAAATGCACAAGTAAGTAGTATATAAAGTGCATAATTTGAAATACTGGGTTTATGTCCGGGGCTTGCCTTCGCGGTAGTCGCTAGCTAAATCAGCCTTGGGCTCTTCCGGACTTTGGTCCGGGTCTTTAGTCAGTATAGTGGCGTTCAGCTGGGCTTCTTGATCACCTTCTTCGGAATCCGGGATCAGCTCGTACGTCCCGTCCGATAAAACAGTCGTATCTATATGTGATGCAAGAAACGATATTACAAACACATACATTTCACGATAAAGTTGTAGTCTAACAAATAGCAATCATACTTAGCATATGGGCAATTGTTTATAGAGTAGTTACTTAACAAGTCTTACTACACCAAACAACATGATTAACCTCACAAAGTAAGTTTTTAGTTAACTCATATAGCATGTAAATCATGGTTTGCTAAGAATTAAATAACTCAGCACACAAGCAGCATTTAAATTCAGAAAAATTACTGAAAACAGAAGGTACAAAGAGAAATCTATCCTATAAATTTTATACCAAATTATTTAGCCAATTATTCAGAATAAAACATTTATTCAGACGGTACCTAGAACAATATTAAATTCTACAGAACAAACTACAACACTTATGAAGCTCAAAATTTCTCAGAACATGCTTCATATGCTTATGAACGTCCTATAAATTTTTCAGAATTTATCTAGGCATAAAAAAAGTAATAATTTTGGCAAAATTAAACCACATATGGTAAAACTAATTAGCACAGAAAGTTCTATAGTGATTAAGGATCTAAAATTTTACAGACTTGAATATATGACCAAAATAGAGTTCCAAAAATTTTATCAGATTTTTCTAATTAAGGAATCTATTTATCACAATTAAAGCCTTCTTATCAAGCATTAAATCAAAGATATAGTTAAATAGGTCAACAATTTCGCAAACTTTTACAACAGCAAGATTTTAGTGACATGTACGTATGGAAAAAGTTTCACACTCATAAATTTATTATTTTTACCAACACAAATACTTTAGTAACACTAGGATATTTAGGAATCTTGAAACTTTGACCTAGTTAAACATGTCAAAAAGGTTTCAAATTTTTACCGGGCACTAGTAACACTGCAAGACACATTCGAGCCAAAAACCACATGAAGTTACTGAGTACAACTCCTAAAACAATTAAAGCCTATTTAATATATTTTTTTCTTGGATTAAAATGCATACAAAAAACTGAAGATGTGTATGTAACAAAAGTTGTAGGCCTTGTAACATGGATTCCAAAACATTTGGATTTGTATTTTTCTGAGTTTTCTATGAATTTCTAGGCATTTTACAAGTTCACTATTTTTGAAAACAAAAAGGAACTACATACTTGCGCCTAGGGCCCTGGAATTCTGAAAGTATTTGCAGGGAGGCCCCTGGCCGGAGGTTGAAGAACAGGGGCAGCTCGGCCGGCCAAAATCCGGCAAGGGGGCTCACCGGGGGTTGGGGAAAAGTGGTGGGGAAGCACCACAGCGTCCAGAGGAACCCGTGGGTGGCTTTGGTTGGAGCTGGGACGGCCGGTGGTGGCTCGTCGACGGCGAGCAGCGGCGGTTCGGAGTACGGGATCGACGACGAGGGTGTTCCGGTGGTCGATAGGCGACAAGGAGCGGTTGGTGAGTTGCGCGAGAGCGAGGCGAAGCTATTGGCGAGGTCTGCGTGGGCGGAGCGGGTCTGGAGAGGCGGGTCGACGGTGAGCTCGAGCTCGTTGGTGTTCGGGTGGACAGCGGCGGTGTTCTGGGGTGTTTGGGTGGGGAACTGGAGAGGATGTGATGGAAATGCATTGCGGGAATGCTCCTGGTGCTGAGGCGCATGAGAGATGGGGAAGCCAGGCTCTATCCCGAGCTCGCCACGGCGGTGGCGAGGTGGCGGCCGCGGAGCTCGACGGGGTAGCGTGGCGAGGGGAGGAGAGGTCCAGAGCGGTTGGGAGTGGGACCAGAGGGTCGCGGGAGTGTCGCGTGGGGCGGTGGAGCAGCAGGAGGTGGCCTGCGGCCCTCCACGGCGGCGGGTGGCACCGCTCTGCGCGGCGGAAGAGGAAGCAGGGAGGGAGGGAGGTGGAAGACGACTGTTGGACTTCTTTGTAATTTCTAAAATAATAGGGGTCCCACTGTAAAACAAAAATAACTCCTAAACTAGGGCTCAAATGAAAAAGTACCCAACATGAAAGTTGTTCAACTTTTCAAGATCTACAACTTTGGTGTTGTGCAAAAATTGATTTGGCCAAAGGTTAAAGAGTTATTTTGAAAACATAGGAAGTATTTTGAATTTAAAGGACTTTTGTCTTTTCCAAGGCAAATTCACCTCAAATTTAGACTGAAATGTAAAATTTTCTACCATGTAATGATTACACTAAATTTTGCAAACAAACCCTCCACAAAAGCAATATTTACCCCTCTTATTCAAATTAAATTATATAAAGTACCTTGCATCAATTCATATCTACACAAATAACCTTATATTTTTTAATTAGACCCTTTTGCAAGCAATTTAAGCACATGATGCACAAAATAAATACAGTTCTACTGTACAGACACCTAGGGTGTCACAGTAGCCCCCTCGGCGCCGCACCCAGTCAAGCGAAGAGGACAGCGCGCCCTGCAGCTGTCGCCACGCCGTCCACTAGCGCCACAGGACAAGGACACACTCCAAGTGTGGCTAAAGGCTTCCAAGGACGACGACCATGCCCGTCGCCATGTCCCACAGTGCTCCGCTTTAGGAACTACCAACTATCGCCCCTCCCCCCCCCGATTCGCCGATTCGGGGAGAGGCTGACGAAACCAAGGACATTCCATAATGTAACCCGCCCCTCCTTGAACCTAGAAAAGAGGAGGCGGGCCTCTCCCCAAGGGGGCAAACTCTAAGAGACACACATTCTCGAGCTCGTTCTCCCCCATATTGGAACTTGCCTCAATCATCTCCCTCGCATACACTCGCATACACTGAGACTTGGGAACTTCTCTCCCACTTTTGCCCAAATTTGTGTCCCCTACTACAGGCACCCCCGGTGCAAGATAATACAGTGCTCACTCCTCTTGCTGGACGTACGGCCCCATCGGCCGGAACCAGGATAAACCCAGTATCATTGTGTTTCTTTTTGCATCAACCATCTAGAGACAGGGACGTGCAGCACCATCACTAGTTGGTGCTAGGCCGCCGGGTCTAAACACCGACACCAACCTTGTCTCTTCCCCAACCTGTCCCATGGCATCTTGGCACAAGGTGGCTTTCTGGATGCACGGGCGGCGACCTGCTTGACGCATGGGCGCGGGGGGCTCGCATTACTCCTGCTTGCCACCCTCGCCGTATGCCATGGATGCACCCGCACGAGACTCCCAGCGGGTCACATTGGCCTGCCCTTCTGCTCCCTCTGCTTCGCCGTCGGTCTGTCCACAACCCAGTCCTGTCCGAGCCTTGTCACCTCTAGCGCCCCATTCATCGGTCCTCCGGGTGCCCTCGTCGTATCTTTTGGCCTAGATGCACAGGACACGAGTTCCCTTTCTGCTGCTGCTTGCTGCCTGTGATTTGTGAAGAGGTCAGCAGTATAAGCTAAGGATGATTTATAATGATAGTAATTGTGGGCATTTAACTACTCCTTGCACAGATCTGCAGCCACCTTCAATGGATCCGCTCATTCCCAATCTCGATGGGTGAACACAGCCTCTAGGCTCGTCCCCTTCAAAAGGCCAATCAAAAGGGTGTCTTCTAATCCAGTTGCTTCGTGGCGGCTCATCCCTCCACAGGATCTGTACAGGAAGTGATTTATTTTGTTCGACTCCATTTTTTCACACTGTTAAGGTTTTGTCAGATCGATATGCTTATTTGCAGATGAGTCATCGAGATAAGAAACCATTGTATGTCACTCTACATATTTTTCTTGTCCTACCTGTTGCTTTCAAGCTGCATGTATTAGATAGATTTCATAAATGGACTAGAGTGTATTTTCTGAACAAGACCTGGACTCTCAATGTTTAATGTTTTAGCCTGTTGTTTCAGTTATATACGTCTTGAGTAGTTCGATAGTGATGCAAGACTACTGATGTTATTTGCCCTTCTGATTTATTAAAAACTTGGTATAACCATTATTTGTCATTTGCCTTGTCCTATTTTGCATTGGACAACATCGGCATCTAGCATTAGTCATACTAGCTGCTGCTTTGGTCGCAATCCATGTGGAAAGCCAATGCTAGAAAATATATTTTCTGATTATTAGTTTTATTTGGGCAGTGTGTCTGTTCCTTATTAGCTCTAATGCTCAACTGTGACACCTCTGGTATCAGTTTAACCAAAGCCAGTCAATTAACATAATTTCACACACAAATGAGCTAAGAAAACTTAAATAAGAACCGTATGTCTAGTTCTTGCAAACTTGTGTGTAAATATATGAGTGCATGTGTTTGAGTGCAATGTGCTTGAAAAACAATTTTTGGTACACTTTTAAACTTCACTTGACATGTGTGGTAAATAAGGTAATAAAATACACCTTTCATAATGAGCTATAAACTTTCTATGCAAATCAAATTTAAACCGGAAAACTATCAGTTGAAATGATTAATGGAACCATTCTTTGATTGGTGAAGAGCCACTAGTACAAACAAAATAATAAAATGAGGCCACAAATATTCAACGCACAAGTAGTTTGAAATCTTGAAAATCTTTTTAAAGAAAAGAAGACATGGAGACCATACTTACCTCGAAGGTCCAATAAAAAAATATTTAGTATTCACTTATTTCTCAAATGACAACTCAGAGTAATGGAACAAAATAAAAATTCGAACAAAGGATTAAACATTCCTTTAGCACATAATATCAAATATTTATACAAAACAATAATGCATCCTTGTATATGAGTATGTGTGGATATAAAACTTGTTCCTTTAATATTCTTGAAATTTTATGCTCAACTTATCATAAAAATATAGTATGAAGACACACCCATATTTTTGGGGCACATAGTTTAATTTAAAAAGACTTTTTGCTAATTCAAAATTTAAAAAAATCAAATAAACAAGAGTTCAATTTCTAGTGGTAAGGAAATTGAAATAACCTTCAAAAACAATGCAAACATTCATATTAAAATAAATAGACATATTCACCATGTCATGTTAAACAAAAGCCTAGTTGAAGCCTAAGAGTAAAAGTGCCAAAATTCACATAGAATGATAAGTATTTTAAATGGTAGTTTTTGAAATAATTAAATAACTCTCAAACCATTGCTTTAATGAAAAAGTGCATAACACGAAAGTTGTAGATCTCGAAAAACTGAGCAAAAGTGGTATTCAATACTTTTTCATCTGAGGCCAAGATGGAGGAGAAAATTTGAGTTTACATAACTTGATTTTGAACTTCGAGAAAATTACAAAACTGCCACTGACAGCTTCTCCAACCTCTCGCCTCCCTGCTCCCTGCCTGTGGCCGGGCCGTACACCGGCGAGGCCACCTGTCCCAGCCACTTCACGTGCGCCCCTGGTTTGCATGGCACCACTCCCTACTGGCGACACCCGAGCTCGCCACGCGCCCTGCCAGTGCCACCGCTTGCCACGATGCCATGGCCGGTCGGCCACTGCCACGCCCGTGCCCCTCCCCTAACCGGTTCTCCTCCAACTCATTTGCTTCGCAGCGAAGCTTCTCCCTCTCCCTTCTCTACTCCGTGCACCAGAGAGCCGAGCCCCGGCCTCCCCTGCGTCCAGAACCACCCGCTAGCCACCATTGCCGCCGCCCAAGCCGAGCTTGCCGTGGAGACCCCTCCTAAGGCCTTCCTCTGCACAAGCCGACCCCTGGAATGGAAGCTCCTTGGCCTCCTGATGCTCTCCGATCCATCCACTCCCTCATTCCCTCACCAGAGCATGGACGCCAGCGAGCAGAGCCATCGCCGGGCGCCGCTCACCGCGGACAGCCCAACTCCGACCTTCTCCCGACGAGCCAAGACCACCATTAGGTGCGGCTTTAGCCCCTCTCCATTTTCCCCCACTTTCCCCTCGCCGCCGGCCAACCCCATCGCCGGAAATCGCCCCGCCGTTCCTCCTCTGTTTCCTCATCTCTGCCAGGGACCTCGAGTTAAAAGAAACAAAAGTTCCAGGGGTCCTAATGAAAAGTTGTAAATGAACTCAAAACAGCAAACTTCAAAAATGCCTAGAAAATCATATAAAAATCATAAAAATGCAAACTAAAATGTTCAAGTATCCGTAGAACAAGAACTACAACTTTTGTTACAGTCACATGTTCATATTTTGCTTTTATTTTAATCTAAGAAAAAGATTAGATTAAATGGGCTATGTTTGTTCTAAGAGTCGTGCTCAGTAACCATAGCTGGTTTTTGGTTAGGTGATGTATTACAATGTTTCTAGTACCTGGTAAAAATTTGAATGCCTTGTGACACCACTAACTAGGTCAAAGTTCCAAGATTCCTAAATGTACTAGTATTGCTCATGTCTTTATGCTGGTATAAATAATTAGGCTCTGTGTATGAAACTTTTTCCTTGTATGAATGTCACTAAAACATTACTGTTACGCAAGTTTAAGAAATTTTAGATCAGTCTAACTATATATTTGAGTTAATGCTTGATAAGTAGGCTTTATTGGTGATAAATAGTTCCTTTGCGTAGAAAAATCTGATAATATTTTTGGGACTCTATTTTAGTCATAAATGCATGTCTACAAAATTTGAGATCCATCTGATGACAATAACAGTAGATACAAAATGTGCATGTTATGCCATGAATAGATTTGTTATTTTTGTCCTGGTAACAATAATGCTTGAATACTCATGATTTTTTCTACCATTACTAAACAGTGTGTGTAGATGATATATAAAAAGTTTGACATGCTTTACTACACATTTGATAATTCGAATAATAATGCATGTGTATACATTGTTTTATTCCTTGATTTTTATAATTGTGAAGAAAATGCTTCATATTGTTACTACAGCATGTTTAGATAGAAAGGAAGCTCTGGTAAAATTTTTATGTGCAGAAACCTGGTAGAACTCTTTGTAGAATTTAAGTTTGATCAATGCATGTTAAATTTGCCGATTTTATATCTCCTGTTATGTGTGCAGATTAAATTTGGAAAAATTACAGTTCAGCACACATCGTGTCTAGTTAATGCTGTTAAATTTTGAACTCCAGAGCTAGTGTAGTTTAGTCTGGATAAATACATCTTCATTAGTACATGCTCAGTTTTGGATAATTTTCATGGCTAGATGCTTTATTGTTTTTACTTGAAATTTTTTTACTGGGAGTAGCTGAGTAGATGAAGTACCTTACATAAAAATTGTAGCTCCAGAAACTAATCGTAACTTATGAAGTTAAATAGTCAAACAACTAGGTGTTTACATTTAATATAAAACCCGCCACACAGCTCTTTTATGAAGTAAAGTGAATTTAAGAACTACTCTATAAACAACTGCCCAGAAAATAAAGTTAACTAAGACCACCACAACAAACACATGCTATACTGGACTACAACTTTATAGTCAAGGAAAGAAATATGTTTATATCATGTTGTAACAATATCATTTCTGCATGCATATAGAAACGGTAAATCTACTCGACGGTGGTTACGAATTGGTGCCCGCGAATACTACCACTCCGGAGAGTGTCTCTCTTAATTATACTGACTTGAATCAAGACCCGAACAAATGTTCGGAAGAGCCCAAGGCTACTTTTGAACAGTGCCCAAGAAGGCAAGCCCCAGTGCATAATCTCATTATTTTACACATTATATTCATCTTACTATTTGTATATGTTGTAATAATTTTTATTGCGCATTTATGTTTTCTAGGAGTTGATCGAAAACCATAGGTGCATGATCCCTAGGTACCTATGTTTGTTATCCGGATCTTTTTCTCGACTAGTTGCCCCGCTAACTAGGTACAGTAAAAGTCGAGAGGTTTCCTGCCTTTCGCGAGATTATAGGAGTTGACTGACTTTAATTCCTGCTGAAATATAAGGACAACGGGCGGGGTTGTGTAGTTGTGATACCCCGCTGGTGTAGTCAAAAATGGCTAAGGTCGCGGTGTGTGGCTCATTTCGTTAAGCGTTTGAATGTACTAGCCACATGCCGAGAAATATGGTAATCGGTAAGCTTAAGTACCTGATTGGACCAGCGAGTGGAACGATCTCGCACCCTCCTGGTAGAAGTAGGTTTATTTTTTGTCCGGACGTACGGGTGCAGAGACGTCGGGCTCTGTAGTCGGGGAGCGTGTTCCGAATCCACGGACTGGAAAGAAAGGGGGAAAGTTGTGAGGGTGACTTGGTTCCCATACGTGTGGTCTAGGTTCCCCTGGCCAGGTTGAAATTTGATTCAGAATCATCCGCCTCTCATGGCATGAGATTGCTTAATGTTTTCGGTCACACAGAGTAACAAGTGGAACATGATGATGATAATACTACTGGTTGATTAAATGATTGCTCTACCATGTTTGTATAGAGTTAGATGCAAACTTAGAACGGTTAACTCAACTAGAAGATGGCTAGATAAAATCTGAAAATAAGGATAAACTCTTAGTGGCATTTTTGGCAAAAGAAACCCCACCAACCAAAAAGCCTTACATGTCTAGTTATCGGACTATGTTATATCCGGTGACGGGTCAGTCTTGCTGAGTATTAGTATACTCAGCCTTGCTTGTGGCACTGTTTTTCAGGTACTAACTTTGAAGGTCTGTTTGCAAGTCTTACTTGGCCATGTACCTTGCCTCCGGGCTGGTCTGTTGAGTGGGATGGCCCTTCAGCTGGTGCTGACCACCCTCCCGCTGAGTGACGCTTTAGTACGGGCTTTATCGATGCGTCACGTTATTTCACTAGTTATCTTTTAATGCTTCCGCTGAACAATGAGACTTGAATAATTTGAGTAGATGGAACTCTGTAGTACTTTACTATTCTGAACCTGGTTTGTAATAAATTTCTTTTCCGCTGCAATGACTCTGAGATGTATGAAATGTTCTGTGTTGTAATCTCTAGGCTCACCTTCGTGTGAGTGTTGTCTGCTGATCCTAGAATAGCGTGGCTTTTATCGAGGCTTCACTCGAGGACCTACCGGTGAGTGCCAATTTTGGGTCAGAGTTGCTTAGCAATAAAGATCAGTGCACCCGGGCCCAGTAGTTTTGGGTGGTTCCGCCACATCAACATTGCTGATTAGTGCATTTCTACTGATTCATAGTCTCATGTTGCAGAGCACAATACACAAGTGATTTACGCAAAGTTTGGAGTTTGGACCAAATAATATGTTTGTTAAGTGAGCATGCAGGTATAATTTCTTGTCAGATACTATCATACTATCAGTTTTAAGTTGTGGCTATTTCTTACAATGTTGCCTTAATGAGCTAATGTTCAGTTCTTTTTCACGTGCAAGGACAGAAAACTGAAAATGGTTCATATCAATTGTGTTGATGAAACAAGTCCATATGTATGTCATCCACAATGTGTTTTTCACCTTTTATGAAATGAAATATAGAGAGGTGCATTGTTTATGTATGTGCTGGAAATTTGAGAAATAATGGTTGTTTCTATGGATTATAGAGATATAATACTTTTAACTGGGAGGCATCGGTATGCTTTGGTGGTTGGGAAGGCCGATGAGGCTAAGGCTATATTAGTTGTTGGGAATGTATTTCTCAAGTATTTTATAGTTAGTGGTACTGAAGAGGCATTAGGAAATGTGAGCTCAATTTTTGATCAACTCATAGCAATGTAGTGCCACTAATTTTCTCATGTTGGCAGCTAGTGCTCCTATAATTTGCATGACTACTGACCTGCAGCTCCTCTCTCTAGCTTGTATTGTTTCCAGTGGTTGTTGTTTCATACAGGAAAATTTGAAACTGTTCATTACTACCTAACAATTACTTTGGCCTTGGTTAGTATGGATTCGTGGCTCCTAAGAATAGCACTTTGATTTTTCCTGTTCTGTCAATTTTTGCTTTTGTTGATATGAACACTGTCTTTGTTTTGGTGATTTATGGTACAGTATGTAGTTCCTCTTGGCTTTTGATTCTTTTCATGGGCTTGCTGCACTGCAAGCAGCTTGCTTGTGCTTGACTGCTGTGTGGTGCTGCTGGCTGCTGCTAGTCTACAGCCACAGCCGCAGCCACTGCCAACTGCTGAATGGGCTGGTATTATCTAATCCGTTGCAAGCTTTTGTAAAATTATTTTTTTAGGCTACTCAATTTTGCTATTAGTGCTAACCATGTTTCTTGATTACAGATAGTTTAAGCTGGCAATACTTTTCTTGGTCCTGTCATGTGTTAAATCTACGTGTCTGTTTTAAATTCTCGGTGAGATTGCTGTTTTTTTCCTAAAATACACAAGTTTTCTCTCCTTTCTTATTTCTGATTTGATTTGTTCCTCTCAATTTAGTCAGGTATTTTTGCCTTGTTGTCCCCTGCTGTGTTGGGTTCACTGATTTCCTCATGTTTCCTACTTCTTGTTTCTGTTCTGTTTTTTTCCCATTCCTTCACTTGATTGATGTCACTTTCACCTACATCTAATTGTAGAACTATGATGAGAACTAAGATAGTTTTTGGATCACATCATAATTAGGTCCAAAATGATTTTAAGGTCGATTTATCTCCTTTTTGTCTAGTATCTAGTCTAGATATTGTCAGCATGTACCATGAAAGAATCAATATATGCATGTTTCAGTATTATATTATGTTGTAGGTTTAGTGTCCTTCAAACTCATGTTAGATTGTTCTTTATATGATATTTGTGCATTAGCAAATTTAATCAAATATCATTTTGTATATTTCTGAGTGGTAAATGTGATTTGAGAGATGTAGTCAATGCAGGAGCACTTCCATTCTTCTGTAATCACAAACTTTTCTCTGGTAAATCACTACTAAGACGTACTAGATTATTGATAGCGAGTGTCGAAACTCTATTTTTCTTATCTGTCCATTCTTTTCCTCGATATTGACATGTGATTTTCACATTGTATTATATTTGTGAAATATAATGGACAACCTGTATAGTACATTTATTAATTTTTTTATTGTTGCAGTGCTCTTCTGTCTTCGTGTATAGATTTCCTGGAAGCTTTGGGAGCTAGCCGCTGTGCTTGTCAGGTGTTTGATGAAATTCCACATTTAGCAATCAAGTAAATATGAAATGGCCTGAAATTTCAAGATTCTTATACTATAATTATGCCATCATTTAGTATTATAATTTTCTAGTTTCTTACTGTACAACATTAAGTTGAGCATTACTTCACTAAGATTTTCTAAGCCAAATTTACCCAAGCATTTTAGTTTCTTCCTGACATTTACTTTCTTGTATTGTAGGAATGGAGTTGAGGAGTTGAGGGAGGGAGAACTTTGGTGAAGAACTTCTCCTTTGCTGCAAAGATCCGTCTTAGCATTTAGTTTGCTTTTTTTTAAAGCTACCTGAACATACTTTGGGTTTTTTTCGGCACATACTTTAGTTTCGGATTTTTTGCATTTCAATTTTGGTTACTGTAGAAGCATTTAGAGGCTAGTGGATTATTAGTTTGATAGATTAACTTTTGTTTTTGTTAATTACTAGTATGGGCTTACATACAATATTTGTTATTTGTGGTAGCTGATTGGTCACTTTGTTTTTGGTTAATTAGCACTCCTGACCAATTGCTAGAAAACTACAAGTAACTTATACAAGAATTACACCCTCATTTAGTATTGTAATTTCCTATTTTTAAACTGTAAAATATAAAGTAGTGTATTCTTGACAAGTGAGAAGGCAGAGTGTCAAGGTTTTTTAAAGAATTTTTTCTTCTCTGTATTTTTGCATTGTTATTTGTGTGTGGCCTATGGAGGCTTTAGAAGCTTTGTGTGCTATAGGTTTATTTCTGTCGTGCCATGATGACAGGGGGCTTTTTTATAACCCCTGAAACTTGGTTTTCATGTAAACTTCTATATCAGAGCATTATATTTGTTCCAAACTGCTATGTTCAGATTTTCTTCAAATTAGTACTGTTGATAAAAATTTTACCTCTTACAATGTTTTCTTTTTTAGAGTAGTACTATGATTGTTTGTCTTCATCAAGTCAAGCACCATTGCTTCACCTAACTTGACATTTTTTTCTGTGTGCAGTGAGGTCTGTTAAAGGTGCATTCAGGATTTTGCTTTGAGTTTTCTCCTTGTGTCAGACCCCGGGGTAGCGGTACTGCTCATAGGCATAGAATATTCTAGAGTAAGTGATAGTGCATGGATGTACCTTACCTCTTTTGTAACTACCCGAATAGGCATAGAACTAGCTGCAGTACAAGGAAACTATCGGACGGGGTTGTAGAATGACTCCAATAGTACTCGGCTAAGACTTTCCATGTAACCCTATCCTCCCCAGAACATATAAGGGTAGGCAGGGACCCCCTCGAAAGACAATCAACACTTAAGGCAATACAAGCAACCATATAGGATGTAGGGTATTGCGCACCTTGCGGCCCAAATTTGTCTGAATCCTTATTTTCCTTGCACCATCGAGTTCCAGAGCTAGTCGATCTCTTACCTACAATCCTATTGCTAAGGGTATCCTTATGAAGGCTTGGCAGCTAAACACCGACAGTTGGCTCGACAGGTAGGGGATTCGGCGAGTTCATCGGCGAATTGGATGGCTACCTTCGCTTTCAGCACCATGGCACCTCCTCAAGTCGCCGGCTTCGCCTTGGGCTCGTGGGTTGTGGCGGAACCACCCAAAACTACTGGCCCCGGGTGCACTGATCTTTGTTGCTAAGCAACTCTGACCCAGAATTGGCACTCACCGGTAGTTCCTCGAGTGAAGCCTCGATAAAAGCCACGCTATTCCAGGATCAGCAGACAACACTCACAAGAAGGTGGGCCCAGAGATTACAACACATAACATTTCATACATCCCAGAGTTTGCAGCGGAAAAGAAATTTATTACAAACCATGTTCAGAGTAGCGAAGTACTACAGAGTTCCAAACTATACAAATTATTCAAGTGTCATAGTCTCAGCAGAAGCAATAAAGCATCTAACGAAAGGAAGTGACGTATCAATAAAGCCCATATGAAAAGCGTCACTCAGCAGGAGGGTGGTCAGCACCAGCTGAAGGGCCATCCCACTCAACAGACCAACCCGGAGGCAAGGTACACGGCCAAGTAAGACTTGCAAACAGATCTTCAAAGTTAGTACCTGAAAAACAGTGCCACAAGCAAGGCTGAGTATACTAATACTCAGAATGACTGACCCATCACCAGATATAACTTAGTCCGATAACTAGACATGCAAGGCTTTTTGGTTGGAGGGGTTTGTTTGCCCAAAAACATGCCACTAAGAGTTGGTCCTTATTTGCAGATTTTATCTAGCCATCTTCTAGTTAGATTAACCGTTCTAAGTTTGCATCTAACCCTACACAAACATGGTAGAGCAACTATTTAATCAACTAGTAGTATTATCATCATCATGTTCCACTTGTTACTCTGTGTGACCGAAAACATTAAGCAATCTCATGCCGTGAGAGGCGGACGATTCTGAATCGAATTTCAACCTGGCTAGGGGAACCTAGACCACACGTATGGGAACCAAGTCACCCACACAACTTTCCCCCTTTCTTTCCAGTCCGTGGATCCGGAACACCCTCCCCGACTACAGAGCCCTACGTCTCTGCACTCGTACGTCCGGACAATAAAAATAAACCTACTTCTACCAAGAGGGTGCGAGATCGTTCCACTCGCTGGTCCAATTAGGTACTTAAGCTTACCGATTACCATATTTCTCGGTATGTGGCTAGTACTTTCAAACGCTTAACGAAATGAGCCACACACAGCGTCCTTAGCCATTTTTGACTATACCAGCGGGGTATCACAACTACACAACCCCGCCCGTTGTCCTTATATTTCAGCAGGAATTAAAGTCAGTCAACTCCTATAATCTCGCGAAAGGCAGGAAACCTCTCGACTTTTACCGTACCTAGCTAGCAGGGCAACTAGTTGAGAAAAAGATCCGGATAACAAACATAGGTACCTAGGAATCATGCACCTAAGGTTTCGATCAACTCCTAGAAAACGTAAATGCGCAATAAAATTATTACAACATATACAAATAGTTGGACGAATATAAGGCGTAAAATAATGGGATTATGCACCGGGGCTTGCCTTCTTGGGCATTGTTCAAAAGTAGCCTTAGGCTCTTTCGAACATTGGTTCGGGTCTTGATTCAAGTCAGTAATTAAGAGAGACACTCTCCGGAGTGGTAGTATTCGCGGGCACCAACTCGTAATCACCGTCGAGTAGATTTACCGTTTCTATATGCATGCAGAAATGATATTGTTACAACATGATATAAACCTATTTCTTTCCTTCACTATAAAGTTGTAGTCCAGTATAGCATGTGTTTGTTGTGGTGGTCTTAGTTAACTTTATTTTCTGGGCAATCATTTATAGAGTAGTTCTTAAATTCACTTTACTTCATAAAAGAGCTGTGTGGCGGGTTTTATATTAAATGTAAACACCTAGTTGTTTGACTATTTAACTTCATAAGTTAGGATTAGTTTCTGGAGCTACAATTTTTATGTAAGTTACTTCATCTACTGAGCTAATCCCAGTAAAAATTTCAAGTAAAAAAAAATAAAGCATCTAGCCATGAAAATTATCCAAAACTGAGCATGAACTAATGAAGATGTATTTATCCAGACTAAACTACACTAGATCTGGAGTTCAAAATTTAACAACATCAACTAGACACGATGTGTGCTGAACTGTAATTTTTCTAAATTTAATCTGCGCATATAATAGGAGATATAAAATCGGCAAATTCTTGTCCAAGGTGGATTTTATTCGATTGAGTTGGTACTTGATTTGAGAGAGATGCACCATTGTTCAAAGTCGTGACGTATTGTGGAAATACCAACCTATCATGAATTTGATTTTTTTTCTGGTGCAATGTGGCAATGCAGATATGTGGTTAAAGGAGTTAAAGCACCCATGGGAGACAAGTTTGTGTCGATGTAATATACGGATACAATGACCCATACTCCTAAGAAATATGCACACGGATTGGTGAATTCGTCCTGAGGTAAGCTAGTGGATGTGCGGTTCATGGTGTGATGGTACACATGGTTTATGCACATAATGTGGTACACACAAGTGTGCTGAGTATGTGCGTGGGCATGCGTTGCACATGTTGCAATGTAGTGTACTGACCAAGAAAGTTATGCAAGTTCTTTATATTTCTGTTGACCTGAATTTAGAACTCAAATCAACACATTACTCATCCTTGATATGCTAACTAGAGAGCCAGGTGAGTTGGAAATAGGGAAGGTATGACGGGTACCATCATGAATTTCTTCAAGAGTGGTGAAATTGATCCTTCCTGGTTCGACCTGATCCGCCTGTTTCTTGCGCTCATCCCGCAATATTTTGCGCATGCTTTTATTTGTTTGGCTAGAACCTTGGTCCTGATTTTGCTGTGTGGCTTGAGGGCATCTTCGAGCGAAGTGGGTAGGACTTCTACAGATGAAACAATGGTTCGTCTCACTCAGACCACTGTGCTATTTGCATCGTAAGGATGTCATCACTGGCATATCTACTAAACCATTCGCGGGTATAGTGCACCTAGCGGGGTCCATGGTTTCACGGACAGGCGAGCGAGTTCTTGCTCTTAGGACTGTGTTGGCAGCAATAACATTGCGGGTTTGCCTTTTACCACAGGGAACGAATTTTGTACATGTAATTTCCCATCCAGTCAAGTCCATATTGCTTGAGCCATGCTTGGGGGTTAGACACTTTACTTGGTCATCCTTAAGTTTCATCGGAAGTTGTGATGGCGGCATTAGGGAGTCCGAGTGAACATCCTTTATTTCTTGTGTCTCTTCCTGGAGCTCTTGATAGTCTGCAACTGGAGATTGGTGGACCTTGTGCCCATCTAGTTGAAAGTGTTGTTGCTGCAGAAAATGAGAAATCGCTTGGTGTCCCTGAACAAGTTGTCGAAGCAACTCATTTTGGGTGGCAAGTAATTCCTCAAGGCCGGGTGGTGGTGGCTGCGATCCGCTACCACTGGCACCGAAATTATCTAGAGTACTATGGGTTGCTCTCACCATCTGAAATATATGAGTTCAAGCATCAGCGATATGATTCGTATAGCTTCCAAGATGCAATGAACAAGTGTGCAACACAATAGAACACAACAAATGCTGTGTAACCAGTTTGTGCAGCGTTAGACGTTACAAAGAAATTTGTTACTTTCTTTTGGTTCATCGAAACTTTCTGAAATTTTGACAGCAACTAAATAATTTCACGTGCTACAACTTTGGTAGTCAACTCAGAAGCCAATTCTAAGAGTAAGATGGTCGAAATTGTCCATTACTACACCTCTGGTTTTCTAAACAGAGTCTCTGTATTTAGGCCATAACTCCTACTATATACATCTAATGAAGTTGAAATTTTGTAGGCATGTAGCTTAGGATGTTTGGAGCAACTTTGGTATTCAACCCCAAGGCTGGAACAATGGTTAAGATGGTTGAAATATTCAGTCTTTGCTTCTCTGTTCTGGCTGTTTTCAGCAGGCCGGGCGATAGTGTTTTGTCTATAGCTTGGAGTATACTAGCTTCATGGATTTGAAAATGTTTGAGAACCTAGATTGTGAAAATTGTGACCACTTGGTTATTTAACTCACATCCAAGAAAAGTCATCTACAAGGGTGAAAATTTCAGCAATATCCTGTGGGGTTTAGACTAGACAATGAGAGTTCAATTGTTCCGGAAGCAACCTTAGAGTTTCATAACTCAAAATTTAGGGGTACAAAAATTTTTGAAATTTTCCTAGTACATGTATTAAGTAATTGTGCACAACTTTTCTAGTCAAGACTAAGTCTAATTAAAACTTTTATGATGGTCTTTTCCTTAAAAGTTTTCCTCACTGGATGTCCAAAAAATTCAACAAACAGAGAGCTAGTCTTTTCTTCACCAAGGACAATATACTTGGTCAAAAATTCTCAAACTTTTACAGAAGATGCCGAAGTTAGTGAGGAACATTTCATCTAGTCAACACTAGGGCCAGTTCAGATCCTAACAAGGTGATATGCTCAAGGTTTTGAAGTGATGTCAAACCAGAAAACAGATTGTCCAGAGAAAGAGTAATTTGACCATATCTACCAAACCAATTGACAAAGATAATTTAAAATTTTACAGTGAGTTATTCACCAAGTTCCCTAGGCTTTTGCATTGAACGATTTTTCATATGAGCAACTTAAGATTGTTGAAAAATTCACTTTAGACAGATTGCTCTAATTTGACCGATTTGCAGAAGGTTACTATAAATTTGAAAACACTAAGGTAGAGAACTTCAAAAATTCTTAATTTTTTACAGAAGGTTGGAAATGTATTTAGCTACATTTCTTCTTACATCCTAAACTTGATTCGATGTGATTTTCATATTTTAAAAATTCTAGGAAATAAGAATTTCTAGAATTCACAGACTGTCAATATGATCCTTAAGATCGTGTTTTAAACTTTTCGATTTTGATTTCTTTCAAAAGTTTCTTTGCTGATGATTTGAGGATGAATGCAGATCTTAATCGTCCTCACCAAGAAAAGAACCGCCAAGTAACCTTGGTCTTACACGGTTAGCTTCGGTGGCATACTTAATAAGTCTCTCGCTATATAACTACTCGATATAACTGACTAGCCTAGGATTCGGTTTCGAATTAGCATACTTGCAGAAAAATGACAGTATATAAATGAACCTTCCGTGCCAGCACTCACGAAAGTGTTTCCATACATTACCGATCACTATAGAACCAACATCCATACAATTACAGCCGTATGGACAACGTTAAGCATACGTTATCGAAACAACATATTGACTGAGTACCGTCTTTGACGGGGAATTGAATTCCAATTTCGAACCATTACTCCCCATATAGTCAACCGAAGTTGGTATATGGGCAGCAGCTCAAGTAGGCCACTGCTTAAGCTCCAGCGTTCGGCTCGCATCACCGACAGGAAGGTCAGACTCCCTCAGCTGACTGAGTAAGCATACCTCTGCGGCGACGTGTCGATGCAGAATTTAAATTGCGGAATTTAAATACTGGAAAGTAATGTGCTGGAAGTTAGCCATACAATATAAGCCACCTGGTTATACCCATAAGATCCCCTAGGGCTTTTACGTTCTAGACTTGTCCTTGGAGATCCTAAACTCTTTCCAAAAAATTTAGTAGTTTTGAAGTCAAGTTTTAATTTGTTGTTTTGAAAACCGAGGCTGCCATCTCTGGTAGGCTGTCTGCGAGCTCTAATACCAGCTGTGGCGGAACGACCCAAAACAACGGGGCCCGGGTGCACTGATCTTTGTTGCTAAGCAACTCTGACCCAAAATTGGCACTCACTGGTAGTTCCTCGAGTGAAGCCTCGATAAAAGCCACGCTATTCCAGGATCAGCAGACAACACTAACACGAAGGTGAGCCCAGAGATTACAACACAGAACATTTCATACATCTCAGAGTTTGAAGCGGAAAAGAAATTTATTACAAACCATGTTCAGAGTAGCGAAGTACTACAGAGTTCCAAACTACACAAATTATTCAAGTGTCATAGTCTCAGCGGAAGCAAAAAAACATCTAACGAAAGGAAGTGATGTATCGATAAAGCCCATACGAAAAGCGTCACTCAGCAGGAGGGTGGTCAGCACCAGCTGAAGGGCCATCCCACTCAACAGACCAACCCGGAGGCAAGGTACACGGCCAAGTAAGACTTGCAAACAGACCTTCGAAGTTAGTACTTGAAAAACAGTGCCACAAGCAAGGCTGAGTATTCTAATAATCAGCAAGACTGACCGTCACCGGATATAACATAGTCCGATAACTAGACATGCAAGGCTTTTTGGTTGGAGGGGTTTGTTTGCCCAAAAACATGCCACTAAGAGTTGGTCCTTATTTGCAGATTTTATCTAGCCATCTTCTAGTTAGATTAACTGTTCTAAGTTTGCATCTAACCCTACACAAACATGGTAGAGCAACCATTTAATCAACCAACAGTATTATTATCATCATGTTCCACTTGTTACTCTGTGTGACCGAAAACATTAAGCAATCTCATGCTGTGAGAGGCGGACGATTCTAAATCGAATTTCAACCTGGCCAGGGGAACCTAGACCACACGTATGGGAACCAAGTCACCCACACAAGTTTCCCCCTTTCTTTCCAGTCCGTGGATCCGGAACACCCTCCCCGACTTCAAAGCCCGACATCTCTGCACCCGTACATCCGGACAAAAAAAATAAACCTACTTCTACCAAGAGGGTGCGAGATCGTTCCACTCGCTGGTCCAATCAGGTACTTAAGCTTACCGATTACCATATTTCTTCGTATGTGGCTAGTACTTTCAAACGCTCAACGAAATGAGCCACACACCGTGACTTTAGCCATTTTTTACTATACCAGCGGGGTATCACAACTACACAACCCCGCCTGTTGTCCTTATATTTCAGCAGGAATTAAAGTCAGTCAACTCCTATAATCTCGCGAAAGGCAGGAAACCTTTCGACTTTTACCGTACCTAGCTAGCGGGGCAACTAGTCGAGAAAAAGATCCGGATAACAAACATAGGTACCTAGGAATCATGCACCTAAGGATTTCGATCAACTCCTAGAAAACGTAAATGTGCAATAAAATTATTACCACATATACAAATAGTTGGACGAATATAAGGCGTAAAATAATGAGATTATGCACCGGGGCTTGCCTTCTTGGGCACTGTTCAAAAGTAGCCTTGGGCTCTTCCGAACATTGGTTCGGGTCTTGATTCAAGTCAGTAATTAAGAGAGACACTCTCCGGAGTGGTAGTATTCGCGGGCACCAACTCGTAATCACCATCGAGTAGATTTACCGTTTCTATATGCATGCAGAAATGATATTGTTACAACATGATATAAACATATTTCTTTCCTTCACTATAAAGTTGTAGTTCAGTATAGCATGTGTTTGTTGTGGTGGTCTTAGTTAACTTTATTTTCTGGGCAATCGTTTATAGAGTAGTTCTTAAATTCACTTTACTTCATAAAAGAGCTGTGTGGCGGGTTTTATCTTAAATGTAAACACATAGTTGTTTGACTATTTAACTTCATAAGTTAGGGTTAGTTTCTAGAGCTACAATTTTTATGTAAGGTACTTCATCTACTCAGCTACTCCCAGTAAAAATTTCAAGTAAAAACAATAAAGCATCTAGCCATGAAAATTAACCAAAACTGAGCATGTACTAATGAAGATGTATTTATCCAGACTAAACTACACTAGCTCTGGAGTTCAAAATTTAACAGCATCAACTAGACACGATGTGTGCTAAACTGTAATTTTTCCAAATTTAATCTGCGCATATAACAGAAGATATAAAATCGGCAACTTTAACATGTTGTATTAAAAATATGAGTTCTACCAGGTTTCTGCACATAAAACTTTTACCAGAGCTTATTTTCTATCTAAACATGCTGTATTAAAAATATGAAGCATTTTCATCACAATTATAAATATCAAGGAATAAAACAATGTATACACATGCATTATTATTCGAATTATTAAATGTGTGGTAAAGCATGTCAAACTTTTTCTATAGCATCTACACACACTGTTTAGTAATGGGAGCAAAAATCATGAGTATTCAAGCATTATTGTTAACAGGACAAAAATAACAAATCTATTCATGGCATAACATGCACATGTTGTATCTACCGTTATGGTCATCATATGGATCTCAAATTTTGTAGACATATATTTATGACTAAAAAAGAGTCCCAAAAATATTATCAGATTTTTCTACGTAAAGGAACTATTTATCACAAATAAAGCCTACTTATCAACCATTAACTCAAATATATAGTTAAACTAATTTAAAATCTCTCAAACTTGCGCAACAGTAAGGATTTAGTAACATTCATACACAGAAAAAGTTTCATACACAGATCACTAACAGTTCTACCAGAATTAATATAGGAACAAAGCTAGTAGATCTAGGAATCTTGATCATTTGAGCAAGAAAAAAATTCAAACAGATCTCATATTTTTACCAGGTTCTTATAACAGTACTAAGTTCAACATATCCAAAAATGAGTGTCATTTGTTGAGTAGAACTTCCTGAACATGCATTAATGGCTTTTCTTATTCTTTTCTATAGCTAATTATTGGTTGAGTTTATGCAGATTTAGTTGTTACAACTTGTAGATCTTGTTACAAGGATTCCAGATCAGTTGAGTTTGCATTTTTACGATTTTTCTACGAATTGTTATGTATTTTCAAAATTCACTGTTTTGAAGTTTAAACACATTTTGCAGTTTGACCACTGGATGTTTTGGTTCTTTTAACTTGGGGTCCCTGGCGGAACTCACAGAATAGGGGAGGGTTTGTGCGGCGGTTCCCGGTGATGGGGTTGGCTGGCGGTGATGGGAAAGTGGTGGAAAAGGATGAGGAGCTCGAGAGCTACCTTTGGGTGGCCGTGGCTCATCGGGAGAGGGTCGGAGGAGGCGGGTCCGCGGAGAGGGGCGGCCAGCGGTGGCTCTGGTCGCCGGCGGTGATGTTCCAGTGGGGGAAGGAGGGAGCGGATGGGTTGGAGAGCTTCAGAAGGCCGAGGAGCTTCCGTTCTAGGGGTTGGTTCGCGTGGAGGAAGGCCGGAGATGGGGGTTCATCGTTGGGCGGATCTCGCCGGTGATAACGGGCGTCGGCGGTGGGTATGGGCAACGTTCTGCTGGCCCTGGGCACTGGGGATGGGCTAGAGATGACCAGTGTGAGTTGAGGAAGGTCAGGGTGCTCTCGGATTGGACAATGGGGAAGCGAGGTGATGGCTCCACGGTGGACCTTGGGCGGCGGTGCTAATGGCAGGCCGCGGCGAGCGCTCGCGCGAGCTGGGGTCTCGCATTGGCTTTTATAGGCACGGGAGGAGGGGGAGGTCGAACTGGGGTGGGAGCAGCTAGGGCAGGGCGCGAAGCTTGGGGAGAACGCGGACTCGGTGTGTCGCTCGGCCATGGCAATTGCGTGGCTAGCAGGGGCGCGTGCGGGGGTGCGTGGCAGCTCGACGCGGAGCCAGGGAGAAGCGGGCTGGGGGAGCTCGTGCTGGGGGAGGTGCGGAGCTAGCAGGGCGTCGCCGGCCAGGTGGCCGCGCCGGCGTACGGCGCCGCCGTGGGCACGGTGCAGGAAGGAGCAGAGGTAGGAGATGAAGGCAGGGGTAAATTCGTAAATAAATCAAAGTTCAAAAATCAGTTCTGTAATTTCGAATTTTCTCCCTCTTATGGGCCTCAAATCAAAAAGTGTTGAATACCTCTTTTGCTCAGTTTTTCGAGATCTACAACTTTCGTGTTAGACACTTTTTCATTCGAGCAATGGTTTGAGAGTTATTTAATTATTTCCAAAACTGCCATTTAAAGTACTTATCATTCCATGTGAGTTTTGGCACTTTTACTCCTAGGCTTCAACTAGGCTTTTGTTAATCATGACATGGTGAATATGTATATTCGTTTTCCTATGCATAAGTGCATTGGTTTGAAAGTTATTTTTAACTTCCTTATTACTAGAAATTGAACTCCTGTTTATTTGAATGTTTAAATTTTGAATTAGCAAAAAGTCTTTTTAAATTAAACTATGTGCCCCCAAAAATATGAGTGTGTCTTTATACTAAATTTTTGTGACAAATTGAGCATGAGAGTTCTACAATTATTAAAGGAACAAGTTTATATCCACACATACTCCTATACAAGGATGCATTATTGTTTTGTATAAATATTTGACATTAAGTGCTAAAGGAATGTTTAATCCTTTGTTCGAATTTTTATTTTGTTCAATTACTCTGAGTTGTCATTTGAGAATTAAGTGAATACTAAATATTTTCTTATTGGACCTCCGGGGGTAAGTATGGTCTTTATGTCTTCTTCTCTTTAAAAAGATTTTCAAGATTTCAAACTACTTGTGCGTTGAATATTTGTGGCCTCATTTTATTATTTTGTTTGAACTAGTAGATCCTCACAAATCCTGAATGGTTCCATTAATCATTTCATGTGATGGTTTTCCAGTTTGAATTTGATTTGCGTAGAAAATTTATAGATCATTATGAAAGGTGTATGTTAGTGCCTTATTCCCACTCATGTAAGTCAAGTTTAAAAGTGTACCAAAAATTGTTTTTCAAGCACATGGCACTCAAACACATGCACTCATACATTTACACACACGTTTGCAAAAACTAGACATAGGGTTCTTATTTAAGTTTTCTTAGCTCATTTGTGTGTGAAGTTATGTTAATTGCCTGGCTTTGATTAAACTGACACTAGAGGTGTCACATGGGTCTCCGTCGCCAATGGTTTAGGTGGTTTTGGCAGCCACATAACTAATCCCATGAAGCCAGAGTTGATCTCGTTTGAAAGTTGCAACGCCATCATCGGATCAAATGATCGCGGCGACATGTTGCCTCCCGACCTCGCCAAGGAGATCGAGTAGAAACTCGACATCAACTCGAGTTCCACTCGGACTCAGATTAATTTCAGCTCGAGTCCCACTCGGGTTGAGACTCTCCACGCTCAACCCATCTTCGGGTTGCGCAACGCATCATGTGCTTACCAGCGGAGGATCAAATTCATCTACTCCTTGTATGGAGATAGCTTGGATCAAAGCACATGCGTCGAGAACTCTTCTGCCACCACTAGCCGGGAGGCACCCGTTTTCGACGTATACTCGGATTCAGATGAGTCATCCAATGACAATCTAGATCTTATCGTCGAGGCGCTGGCAAAGCTCCAACTCATGTCCTTCCATGGTTACTCACCCGCAGAACTACTAGACATCCTCTTACACCAATATGGGAAACTGGATTCGGAGGTACTGAACTAGCCGATTATGGATCAGACCTCGAAAGTTACACCCCAGAGCATCAGGTCTCTGTAATCATCCCCAATCGGCAAGATGATGCAGGCGCCCCCGTCAGCATGATTCCAATGAAACCCCAAATCAGATCTCGGAGGATGATTTGACCATAAACACCCCTAGAAGATGAGGTTGAAGCTACTCGAACAACTTGCAGAGCGAGGAATCAACACAGGGAAGAGCGCAGGGTCCAAGCTATGGAACGCGTTCGCATTAACCCGCGTGACCTCAATCGGGAGTTTGACAACGCAGGAGATCCAATCTTCAACACTCCCATTGCCACTGTGGTAGAAGTTACCATGCGCCTTATGCAGTTGCCACAAAATCCACAAATAGAGCGCATAATCCAACTCACTCGCAGCACTGTCGAACAACTCGAGTGACAAAATCCTTTGTCCTCACTCCATGGAACCCGATCCGGGGCTGTCGCGTTAGCAGCACCACAAGCAAGTCGCACTCCGGGAGGCCATCACCGTCAACAACAACAAAACCAAAGAATCCAAGAGGAGCAAGAAGTTGCCAGCGACCAGCGTCCTAGGGGTGGACAACCCGCGGCTAATCAAGCTCCAAGGAACCAACAAAACCGCAACAACAGCCGCGGACACAACCATGAAGAAGTAGCCGATTCCGGGGTGGACGCGCGGGAGATCATCAACGCAAGACGCCAAGCTCATCTTACATATAATTCCGATCGGTTTCCAGCCCTTAGCAGCGCTTTCGACAACGTCGTGTACCCAAAAGACTTCAAGCCTACTAACATCCAAAAGTATGATGGTAAGCAAGATCCTGCTCAATAGTTACATTTATACTCTACCGTTATCAATGTTGCAGGAGGAGACACCTACACCAAGGTCCTCTACTTTCCTATGGCCTTGGAACTTGTGCCTCTCACCTGGCTGGAGAGCTTAAAGCACGAGTCCATACACTCGTGGGAGGATCTCAAGAAGGCCTTCATCGATAACTTCCAGGGGTCTCTACATCGAGTAGCTACTCGACACACTCTTGCAATGTGCAAGCAAGAGCCAGGCGAAGCCATCAGGTCCTACGTCAAGCGCTTCTTCGACACAAGGGCGACCATCGCCAACATCTCCGACGAGGACGCCATCCATTACTTCCATGACTGCATCACCACCCAATCACTTTATCGTGATTTCGCGCGTAACCGTCCCAAAATGGTGGTGGAACTTTGTGACATGATGCAATGCTGGGGCAGAAGAGGAGGAACAAGAGTGCAGCCGCTTCCCCCGCCGTGACAGCGACAACAATGGGAAGCGCAACAATGATCGGGAAGGCACCAGCAACCAGCGGGATCCTGCGCGCAAATGTAAGCCAGACGATGTCGTCAGGGCTATTCATCGTAGCCTGCGTGGCAAGAAAGAAGGACAGCCTCAAGATCAGTTCGACAAGATCCTGCACAACAAGAAGTGCCCAATCCACCTCTAGAGCAACCACTCGATGTTCGAGTGCACACTCATCCGCAAGTCCCTCTAGTCTACTCTACTAGATGCACCGAAGAAAAAGCCAAACAAGGAAGGTAAAGATGATGACAAGAAAGATCCTGATGGGTTTCAGAAGCCCGAAAATGTGGCAAACGTCATATTTGGAGGAGATCCAAGCTTCTCCAAACATGCCCAAAAGCTGCTACTACGGGTGATCCTTTCAGTCGAGCCGGCAATTCAGAGACCCTTGAAATACAGCGAGGTCCCTATGTGACTACATTTCTTCTCACTGCCCAAACTTGATTTGATGTGATTTTTATATTTTTAAAATTCGAGGAATCTAGAGTTTCCAGTTTTCATAGATTCTCAAGATGATCCTTAAGGATAGATTCTTAATCTTTTCGGTTGCAGATTCTGTTAATCATTTCTTTGCTGAAGATTTAGGCATGAATGCAGATCCTAATCGTCCTCACCAAAGAAAAGAATTGCCAAGTAACCTTGGACTTACGCGGTTAGTTTTCGGTGGCATACATAATACGTCTCTCACTATATAACTACTCGATATAGCTAACCATGCTAGGATTCGGTTTTGAGTTAGCGTACCTGCATAAAATTGAAAGTATATAAAATGAACCTTCCGTGCCAGTACTCACGAATGCGTTCCCATATATTACCGATCACTATAGAACCGGCATCCACACAATTACCGCCGTATGGACAACGTTAAGCATACGTCATCGAAATAACGTATTGACCGTGTACCATCATAGTCGGGGAATTGAATTCCAATTTTTGCACCATTACTCCCCATATAATCAACTGATGGTTGTTATATGGGCAGCAGCTCAAGTAGGCCACTGCTTGAGCTCCAGCGTTCGGCTCGCATCACCGATAGGAAGGTCAGACTCCCTCAGCTAACTGAGCAATCGTACCTCTGCGGCGACGATGTAGATACAGAATTTAAATGCAGAATTTAAATATTGGAAAGCAATGTTCTCGAAGTTAGCCACACAGTATAAGCCACCTAGTTATACCCGTAAGATCCCCTAGGGCTTTACGTTCTAGACTTGTCATTGGAGATCCTAAACATTTTCACAAACCTTAGTAGTTTTGAATTCAAGTTTTAAGATTTGTTGTTAGAAAACAAAGGCTGGCATTTCTGGTAGGCTATTTGCGAGCTCTGATGCCAGCTATGGCAGAATCACCCAAAAAAAACTGGGCCCGGGTGCTCTGATCTTTGTTGCTAGGCAACTCTGACCCAAAAATGGCAATCACCAGTAGTTCCTCGAGTGAAGCCTCGATTAAAGCCACGCTTTCCAGGATCGCACAGACAACACTCACACGAAGGTGAGCCTAGAGATTCCAACACAGTTCATCCCATATATATTAGGGTTTGCAGCGGAAAATTAAATTTATTACAAACCATGTTCTGAAAGTAGCAAAGTACTACAGAGTCATATACTACACAAATTATTCAAGTCTCATTATGGCAGCAGAAGGAGTAAAACAACAACTAGCAAAACATGAGACGCCTCGCTAAAGCCCATACGAGACATCACTCAGTGGGAGGGTTGTCAGCGCCCGCTGAGGGACCATCCCACTCGACAGACCAGCCCGGAGGCAAAGTGTACGGCCAAGTCAGACTAGCAATCATATCTTCAAAATCAGTATCTGAAAAATAGTGCCATAAGTAAGGCTGAGTATACTAATACTCAGCGAGGCTTACCCGTTATCAGATATACCTTAGTCCGTTAAATAGACATGCAAGGCTTTCTGGTTGGAGGGGTTTATTTTGCCAAAAATGTCACTAAGAGTGGATTCTTATTTTCAGGTTTTAACTTTGCCATATTCTAGTTTGATTAACTATTCTAAGTATGCGTCTAGCTCTAAACAAGCATGGTAGGGAAAATATTAATCATACAACAATATTATCATCATCGTATTCCACTTGTTACTCTATGTGACATAAATTGTTAAGCAGTCTCATGCCATGGGAGGCGGACGATTTCGAATCGAATTTCAACCTGGCCAGGGGAACCTAACGCACACGCATGGGGATTGACGACACTTTTGGCCGCGCGACTTTTCCCCTTTCTTTTCAGTCCGTGAATCCGAGGCACCCTCCCCGACTACAGAGTCTGACCACTCTGCACCCGTACGTCGTGACAAAAATAAACCCTACTTCTACAAAGAGGGTGCAAGCTCGTTCCATTCGCTGGTCCAATAAGGTACTTAAGCTTACCGATTACCATATCTCTCGACATGTGGCTAGTACTTTCAAAAGCTTAACAAAATGTGCCACACACCACGACCTTAGCCAATTTCGACTACACCGACGGGGTATCACAACTACACAACTCCGCCTGTTGTCTGTAAAGTCAGTCAACTCCTATAATCTCACGAAAGGCAGGAAACCCATCGACTTCTACCATACCTAGTTAGCGGGGCAACTAATCGAGAAAAAGATCCAGATAATAAACATAGGTACCTAGGGACATGCATCTATGGTTTCGAGCAACGCCTAGGAACGTAAATAAAATTATTACAACATATAACAAATAGTTAGATCTAAATAACGCGAAAAATTATGGGATTATGCACCAGGGCTTGCCTTCTTGGGCACTGCTAGCCTGAGGCTCTTCTAGGGCTTGGCCTAGGTCTTGATTCAAGTTAGCACAATTATGATTAATCCTCTTCACAGGAATAGAGTTCGAGGGAACCAGCTCATAGTCTCCGTCAGCAAGATTTACCGTTTCTATATGCAATGCAAAGATTTATGGGTTACAACATGATATGAACATTCTTTCCTTCACTATAGAGTTGTAATCTAGCAAAAGTGTTAATTCAGTGATGGTCTTTTCAATTCACTCTCATGAGCAGTCATTTATGGAGTAGCACTTATATTTGTTTTACTTCATAAATGTGTTGTGTTGGGGTGTTTGATTTCTAGACTTGAAACATAAGGATATGTATGAAATTTAATAACAGAAAAGATGGACATGAACTGGTACTGAAAAATTTACATCTAGCATATCAGATACTCTAGAATCTACTGTGAGAAATTCAGCTTTTAACAGCAAGGCATCTAAGCATGAAAAATTCATCTATTCAGATTATGCTAGGAACTTCATGAATTTGTACAAATTGCTAGGCATGGATTCTGGAGCTAAAATTTTTACAGAAACAACTAGACATGACATGCTCAGCACTGTAATGTTTTCAGAATTAATCTATGCATAAAACAGGAGGTCTAAAATTGACAAATTTGACATGCTTTCACCAAACTTAATTTCTACAGAGAGTTCTGCAAAGCTTCAGTAAAATTATCAAGCATTAAAGCTAGCAATACATTTACTTATGAATTAAACTATGCATGAGCTTGAATAAATACTCGAAAAATAAGATGACCAGTATAGCAAGCCAAACATTTTCTACAGAATGTAATCAAACTGAATAAGCATGGAACCAAAAATCATGGACACACATGAACTATTTCATCCAGAATGAAAATAACAAAACTAGTTATGGTAAAGCAAGCATGATTTGTATCTACAGTTCTACTAATTCACTGGAGTCCTAACTTTACAGGCAGGAACATATGACCAAAACAGAGTTTCACAAATAAATTCAGATTTTTCTGAGCATAGAAACTATATATCATGAAATAAGCCCATATAACAAACAATAAATACAATATATAGTAAACCAGATCCAAAATTTAACAAACTTGCGCAACAGTAAGGATTCAGTGACATGCATTCACAGAAAAAGTTTCATAGCTATACCACTCTTATTTCTACCAGCATTAATATATGAACAAAACTAGTAGATTTAGGAATCTTGGTTGTTTGAGCAAGTAAATGGTTTGCAAAGGATTTCAAACTTTTACCGGAGGCTACTAATAGTACTAAAAACCGTCTAGCCAAAAATCAAGCATAGCTATTCAACAAAACTCCTAGAACAAATATACCCTATTTGAACTAATCTTTTTCCTAGATCAAAATGTAGGAAAAAACTGAAGATTTGCAAGTAACAAAACTCTTTGATTTTGTTGCAAAGATTCTAGAACATTTGGATATGTATTTTTTTAATTTTTATACAAATTTCTATGCATTTTTAAAGTTCACTGGATTCAAGTTCTAGAGTTCATGTTCGTTTTTAAGTTTAGCCCCTAGAACGATTCTAATCCCTTACAAATATGCCCCTGGACCGACGTATCCTCGCGGAATCCGATCGATTCCGCCGAGGTCCGTCGCCGGCGGCGAGAGAGAGGTGGGAGAAAAGGATCACGGCTTACAGGCAAACCTTTGGGTGGTCGAAGCGCGGCTTGGGGTGGTCGGAGGAGGCGGCTCAACGGCAGAGCAGAGGTGGCGGAGTGGGTTGGCCAACTCCGGCGAGCTCTAGTGAGCTCGAGCCAGCACGACTGGGTCTGCCAGCTTCACTGGAGGTCGAGGAAGACGGGACGGAGCTTGGCCAGGGGACTGCAGGGGCGGAGGTGGTTCGTCAGCGGCGGAGCAGGGCTCGCCGGCAATGGCGGAGGGGTGGAGTGGCGGAGAAGGGCGGGTTCATGCGCGAGGGCCTGTCCTGGGGTCTTTATAGGCTCGAAACCATAGCAACGAAGGCAATGCGGCTTGAGGGAGTGCAGAACCAGGGCTGGCGCGGCCGGCTAGCGAGGTGGCGGTGTGGCAGCTTGAGGAGGTGTCAGGGACGCGTGTAGGCGAGGGGAGAGGCTAGAGGGGCATGCTTGGTGGCACGCGCGGGTGCTTGCGGTCCACTTGGCCACGCGCGCTGTGGACGAGGTTCACCGGCGGCGTACGACGTCAGAAAGAGGAGGCGGCTGGAAAAACAGAGCACAGGGACCTTTTCGCAATTTCTGAGTTTTTCTTAGACACATAAAGCGAGTAGCAAATATGTTGTCTATTGCAATTTCCCACTCAATGTACTCATCAGCACTGATGCCATCATAAGTTGGTCGATAGGAAGAACCTGTCATTGTTAGAAGATAGCAAAAGACAACACAAAAGTATTATACCTATCAATTAATAGCTATCGGGTGGTAGTGAAAGTGGAGTGCAATATCTCAAGCATCTTACCACCGTCTTGCAAGTGTTCTTACCAAAGCCAACAGGCGGCACAATCAGTTGTCAAGCTTGGGTATAATAGTTGCAAGATGAACCTGTGCTGATAGAAGTATATGTGTAGCTTTGGGTAGGCACAATATAGTAGCAAGGAATACCAATTATTCAATTCAGAATTGCAAGACTGAAAAGTAGTCCCAAGGTTATCTATGTCGCCGGTCTAAACCCGTTCTGGACCTAGTTCAAGCAAACAACAATACAACTTACCACAAGACCACAAAAGGATGCAAGCACTTCTGAATTTTTTCTTCGTTGACTTTTCTTTCTTTCTTTTTTTTTTCTTGTTGGTGCGGCTTTTTCTTTTTTGTTTTTAGCACCTCTTTGCCTTTTTCTTTATGTTTTTTTAGAATTGCGGCAAGAGACAAAAATACATATATTGCATAGAACTCTCTCTTTCGTTTATAATGAACAAAATAAACCAAATACGAACGATTTAGACTATCCTTCTCCCCAATAAATGCTGCAATCAAATCTGGTGGTGGAGAATAAATTATTTTCTATCTCACTTGTAAGTTATGTTGTGTGTAACAATCACATGCACCACCAAACTGAAAAAGTTGACACTAAAGACCACGAACAAGATCTAGACACGACGAACACAACGACACAGTAGAGGACTAAAATTCAGCAAAGCAAACTGAACTGGAAAATTGTGGGGCACAAAAGGGTTATAGGATAGTGGAAATATTTTTGTAGAGATTTTTTCTTGGATGGGTAATGGAAACAAGATGAATCTAAAGAGGAGACGTGAGTTATACCTCACGGTAAACCTGAATCCTGATACCACTTCTGAGAGGTAGGGAAAATTTGATTGGTGGAATATGTGACATTGGCGATTCGGCTTCTAATCAGACACGATTCGAAGTCCTGCAACCATTACACCACTGCTTCGTCGGTTATCAACCAAGGACAACATTATTGACCTTGCCAAAATGGCTTTTTCTGCAAGCGAATCGAAGAACACAAGCAAGAAAGGGTAAACACACAATCTAAAATTGCATATGTGTATGAAGCAATGAATAAGATGGGGTTCAAGCTCTAATCACAAAAGGACTAATCACCACAGTGGTGAAGAACAAGAATGAGGGCCCTGGATCACTGCAAAGGACTAATCGACACAGTCACAATCAATGATTCAGTTTCTCCATAAAAAACTAAACTCAAACAAAACCCTAACCCTAATGTGGTGGCGGCTACTAATTATATGAGTGTTGGGCCATGCATAACCCCCTAACCACATCCATCATGGACACCAACACGATACACGGGCCAAAAGCCCAAAAGATGGTGTCGCAGCATTGTGACAGATTCTGGGCGTCCCCTCGTTTCAATCATTCCTGTTGACTCCTAATGAATTTGGGCCTGAAACCAGTGCCATTGGAAGCTCCTTGAAATTACCTTTCCATCCATATAAAGAACGTCGAAAATGGACTCCATATGTGGCCGTGGTGTTGTTTTTACTGAATGCTGCTCTTGGACTCCGAAGCAGACTTGAACTCGACTTGGATTGGGCCTCCAACTCGGCTTGGCTGCTCTTGCCGGTCCACCGCACCTTCAAACTCCTCCCCAACATCCTCCTCCTCATATCCATGGTTCCTAACAATAATTAAATCATTAGGTAGTAATTTATTCTCAAATCTAGATGATAAATTTATTTGGAACGAGCTCATCATATAATCAATGGTCGTATCCGAAGGTGTCATGCCCTTATCAGGTACCATCAGATCGTCCTAAAGGAGTTAGATCAGGAGAAGGCGTCCTTCATCAGCCCCTTCTGGGCCTGCTGCTACACAACCATGACGTTTGGCCTCAAGAATGCGGGTGCTACCTACTAGAAGGCCATTCAGACATGCCTCCAGGGGCAGATCGGGCGCAACGCCGAGGCCTACGTCGATGATGTCATCGTCAAGACGAAACGTAGTAACCGGTTCATTACGGATCTCTCTAAAATGTTTGAAAATCTCTGGAGATTCAAATGGAAGCTCAACCCGACCAACTATGTGTTCGGTTTCCCGTCCGGAAACTACTCGGCTTCATAGTCAATAGCTGGGGCATCCAAGCCAATCCCACCAAGGTCAATGCCATCAGGTACATGAAGCCTCCCAGGAGCAAAAAGGACCCGATGAAGCTAACCGGGTGCATGGCATCCTTGAGTAGGTTCATAAGCCGACTCGGCGACAGGGGCCTACCCTTCTTCAAACTTCTATGGAAGTCTGACAAGTTCGAGTGGAACGAGGATGCCTCAAGAGCATTCCAGGAATTCAAAGAATTCCTCACGACACCACCCGTCTTGTCCTCACCTGATGATGGGGAAGTTCTTCTCCTCTACATCGCCGCCACCACCCACATGATGAGCATAGTCCTGGTCATCGAATGAGACAACCTGGGTCACATCAACAAGGTACAACGCCCAGTCTACTTCATCAGTGAAGTACTCAGCGAGTCGAAAGTACACTACCCCCAAGTGCAAAAGCTGCTGTACGCCATCCTCATCACATCAAGGAAGCTTCGGTACTACTTCCAGACTCATAAGATCAAGGTGGCCTCCTCATACCTACTCGGCAACATCCTTCACAACCGCGATGCCAACGGCCGGGTCGTCAAATGGTCAGTAGGACTCGGTGCCTTCACAATTGAGTTTACGCCACGCTCTACGATCAAGTCTCAGGTTTTGCTCGACTTCATCCAGGGGTGGGCTCAAGATTTAAGAGATGGGTATTCAAAATATTAAGTAGTGTTCATATTTCAAATCTACAAATTAAAATCATTAAAGTTGACTTACCATCACAAATTCACTAAAGATACAATACCTAATGTGCAGAAATAGAATGATAAAATTGGAAATTGGAGAAATTTACGTTAGCAATCACGGCCACAAATTCACTAAAGCTGACAACCAGCAGGCTTCAGCTAGGCTGAGCACCCGAGCCTGTGGCATCTCGAGCCGGTCACCGATCCTGTGGCATCTCGAGCCGGTCACCGATCCTGAGCACCCGCCCATGACGCCGACGCCAGGCCGCACTACCGCGCCGCTGCAGGCCATCCAGTGCTGGCTGCAGCCCTGTGTCTGGCCTGCACTGCTTGCCGTGCCCCTGCGCCCATACTAGCATCGCACATGGCATGCCCGCACCACCGCAGGCCGCCCACCGCGGCTCGCCTTGCCTTGGCTCCGGGCCCACGGCGCCCGGTGGCTGCGTGCTCTCCCTACACCATGCATGGCCAAATTTCTCACTCCGCCTGCCTGGTGCCTCCCTGTTGCCCGCACCCCGCCCGCCGCAGACGCCCCCTGCCTGCCACTACCAGGCGGCGGTTAGAGTTCCTTTGAGTCGAGCACAAGTGGTCTGGTCAAGTGAGTTCTGGGGTAGACGGACAGAGAGAGCCCGAGTGAGCTGTGGGGGGAGCGGGGATTGTTGAAATTTCTTAGCATCGCCACTAGGAGTGGTTAGTTCCTAGCAACGCAGCTAGAATTGCTAGTGTTGGTATGTCTTAATGTTTACAAAAAGATCCACAAGCGCACGGATATACCGTTGTAGCATTTCACCCGGCAGTATTCAGGGTATCGTTATTTATATTTTCCCATTTGATGGCTAGGTTGTGTAAAGTTTATTTACAAGTTCCATAACCATGACACGTATGAAGTAAGATGAAGACCACTGACTATACAGGGGTAAGTGATAAATGAATGATAATCAGGGGTAATGTGACACACACAGAACAGCCAACTCTCATGAATAAAGAATAAACAAGAACACCTAAGGTTAGTGGGAGCATACGCAAAGATTCCTAGTGTACTATTCATGTTAGCAGATAAGTTACGTTAGCCACATTGCTTATAGCTGCAGGTGCTAGGAAATTAGGAACATCGGGGAGAATGACCCACACTAGAGAACATCCAGTCCCGTTTCATCTTTGCATGAACTCCTACACCGTACCCGAACATCGGGGAGTACGCTAACCGAGAAGTAGCTTCTCGACGGACCGACAGGGCTGTCACCACCTGCGGTCTACCCCAGTCACACCGTGGAGCACCGTCATATCCGAAGGATCTTGCATACCCAGGCATGGCATATGAAGTCACTACCCTTCGGATGGACAGGTAAGATGCTAAGGCAAGCCCGAAAGCACAACGAACCGATATCCTTATCCAGATCATCTAGTTTAAGCAAGCAACTACTATAACTTGAGTAAGCACTGATCAAGGCTAAGCAAGCTATGAACATAGCAAGATAACCAAGAACGAACTCTGAATGAATAGCATAAAGAAAGTCGGAATACAAAGCCATACTAGATTTGCAAAGGAGATGAAGTACTAGCTTAGCTCCACTACCCTAAGGAGTACAAGTCACAAGAGAGTGTAGAGAGAGAGGCCTTCAAGTGGTGTGTGTGGTGAGAGTGGTGGGAGGCCCCTTATATAGCTTTTGGGGTCAGTTCCCGCCATCTCTAAACATGGAAATATCATCAACCACCTTCAGGAGGATAGGATCAAGCTTCCAGCCAAATCTCAGCCTGAATGGTTGACATGTGGGGTCGGCCGACCCCCTCTTGCCGCCATTGGCCACCGTCCTTCTCTGGTACACTGCCTGGTGGGTCCTGATGTCAGATGGTCGGTGCCGGGGCTTGGTTGGTTAGTTTGGTCTGGTTTATGGGCCTCCTTTGGTCATGTTACGCAGGACACGATCGTCTGTGACTTCTGTCTACGTATTTGTCGTGTTTTCGTCTTATTCCGGACTTGTGCTCCTGAAATCATGAATCTTCGAAAACAACTGTGGAGCTAGGTTAGCGATACAAATATGCGTGTAAGAGGTATAGTTTTTCTTCTTTTATGAGTATAGTTGACGGTCATATTTCGTACTTAACGACTGTCAACAACACACCCAAGCTAGCCTTTTGCTCGTCCCTGAGCAAAACAAGGCGCTCGTTGTTGATCAGAAGTTGCTACAATGTTGAATTTCCAACTTATACTTAGGCACAACCGAATGCTTCTTACCTTGATTTTGAATAAGTTGGCTTTTGTTCTTACCTCTTACCTTACTCCTGTGGAGCTTATAGCTTCACCTCATCTTTGGCGGTTGAGAGTCAGAATGGTATCATAGAGTGCTCATATTTCTTTTCTTTTAGTTCAATCCTCAATCCGGAGGTTTCGTAAGATTTTTCAAAAGAAATTTATAAAGTTCCTCGGATGATCTCTCAGATCGCAAAATGTGTATGATTCCTTAGCAAGGCTTTATTATGCCTTTCTTCCTCAACATATCTCTAATGGCTATTTTTGTGGAGCTGTAGGTATGGAGGATTTGAAGGCATACCTGCTTCTCATATTTTGCTAAATCAAAGACCGGATCCAAAGGAGAAACAAGTCATAAACCTTGATCAAGATGTGCAAGTGTGTGGATATTTTTGGTGGATGGTGTATGAACTCCTTTGTATGCACCATCTCTCTCTTTTCTTTCCTTCCTTTTTGGATCAGGGGTTATCTCTTTTTTTTGACATGCCTAAGCATGTGGCATACCTTCTTTGGGTATGCATCTTTTATTTTATTTTCTTTTTTTTTGACATGCCGAAGCATGTGGCATACCTTCTTTGGGTATGCATCTTTTATTTTCTCATAGCCCCATATCCTTGACATATTTTTGAGAGAGAGGTGTCATACATGGACTTGGAGTTTTATTTTGTGGATGGATGAAATTTTGCCCACTTCTAGTGTAGAAGCATATGTGGTGGAAATGTGTACGTGTGTTATCGCCATAAATTAACCCTGTTAATTTATGGGCCGAAAGCAAGATGGGCTTAAAGCAGAAGATCAAGAAGACTTGTAAATCGGCTCCTGCGTGAGCATCTGGGCCACATGGGCCATGTACCTTTAGATCTAGTTCAAGTTTAGAGATAGAGTCCGATTGGGACAAGATTAGTTTAGATTGTTTCCCAAGTCTCCGGACTATAAATATGTATCCTTTGTTATTCGTAAAGAGAGCGTCATCACGACTCGCAAACAACAACTCTCGGCGCATTGCCACCCCTAATCCTAGGGTTTTCATCCAAGTAAGCGCCATGCTGCCCTGATCGCTTCTTGCGATCAGGGCAGTATTATTCTTGCTTTTACCTTGGTATTACTCGTACTGAAGCATTTTTTATGGTGAGTAGTACTAGTTATCTTGATGTTCGTAGCATGTCTTTTAGTAGATTCATCATGCTTTCATTGCTTATCATATACGAATATCACGTTGTCTCTGTGCAGTCACGTTTCAATCTCATGCTAGTTCTTGTTGCATAGAATTAGTTGCACAGAGGCAACACCCTGCTTCTTTTATGTCTAGTAGATCTGATCTGTTCTGGTTTGCTCTTATCTTAAGAGTTTGCGTAATATCTGCTAGGTTAGGCCTTGCAAACGGATTGGATGATCCGGTGGCGTAGTAGATGCTTTATCTTAGCCTTGATAGGGATTGTTCCGGGAATCGGCTCTTGCTAGTTCTTAGGCCTCTATTTTGGGTTGTGGTTTAGTTGTCTGTTACGTTCATTAGGCCTAGTCACGTGTAGGATGTTCCGATCTAGTAGTGAAGCTTTTACCATCGTGGATTAGATTAGTTAGATTTAATTGAAGCAGCTTTATAGTTATTTGCTTTATTTACCATATCTGGATACGATTAGATCTGATCTGACACCGGGACTCGATCGGCTCTTTAAAGCCGATACAAGAGTCGTCCCGGGGAGCCGACCACGGCTCGGACTTACATTTACACGTGTCTTTGTATGCAGGAAACTGTTCGGAGCACATCTGCACCCTCCTGATCGGGTATAGGTCAGGTGGCACGCCCGGTTTTCCACAAAACCTCCGGGCGCGTGACGGAATTGCGGGTCATCGACGAGGGAGCAGTGCCTGCCAGCGCCCCAGCAACCTCCCGGCTCTTCGTGTTGCCCGTCGCTGCTCGCCGGTGGGTTTCGACTGACAACACATTCTGGCACACCCAGTGGGACGCTTCTCGGCAACAACATCTACTGCAACAATGACTGGAGCTCAAGATCAAGAACCCGCTTTCAAGCCCGTCATGTATGAAGAGCTCTCTCCTGAACACAAGAAGAAGTATGAAGAGATCAAAACTCTGCTGGAAGCCGATCTCATCGGCTCTTTTGAGAGGACCCGCAACCATGGCATCAGGTGGAAGGGGTTCTCGCCTGAAGGCGCTCTCGACAATGTGGACCTGTCTGTACCATCAGAGGAGCGCACCAGGGCCCTGCGTCAGGAGATGAACTACATGGTGGCCCATTCGCTTCATCGGCATTCTCAGAGCCTGATGAACGAGCTTGAGCGCATGGCGCATCGCGTCATCCAGGAGATAATCAAGAACCAGTACTCTCCATCGGGGCCAATCTTGGGGAGTCACACAGAGGAAGCTGCACTGCATTCTAGGCCACAACTGCCATTCTCATTTGCAGCTCCTAGACCACAGAGCTCGCCGATCTACGTCATCCACAAGATCGGCGGTGATCCTGGAGAAGGCCAGTTCCTCACCGAGCCACCTAAGGAGATTCGGCACGGCTACACGTGCGCCTACATCCCAGATAGCGTCAGTCCAGCACGCTCGGTGCAGATGGTGAACCCAGGAGCTTCTGGAGTAGACGCAGAGAAACAAGCATGGCTGGCAAAGTACGCTACTGGGCCGAGTGCTGAGCCATCGGCCCCAGGAGTTCTTAGTGTGGAGCAGGTCAGTGCAATACTCAGAGACCAGTTCGGCATCCTGCCCAAGAGGAAAGCGGTCGGCTATTGCAAGCCGTATCCAAGCGACTATGACTTGATCCCACTGCCACCCAAGTATCGGCTTCCTGAGTTCACCAAGTTCAACGGGTCAGAAGGAGCCAGCTCCATCGAGCATGTGAGCCGATACTTAACGCAGCTTGGGATGATCTCAGTGTCAGATCCATTGAGGGTCCGGTTCTTCGGCCAATCCCTTACAGGCCCAGCTTTTGGATGGTATGCGTCACTAGCTCCGGATTCAATTCGGACTTGGAGGCAGCTTGAAGATCAATTCCATACCCAGTACCACTCGGAAGCTGCAGAAGCTGGAATTGCCGACCTCGCCCAAGTCAGGCAGAAGCGAGGAGAGACTGTGTCAGAGTACATACAGCGCTTCAGGGAGGTCAAGAACCGATGCTACTCGTCGCGCATCACAGAGAAGGAGGCAGTCGATCTGGCTGTCCTGGGACTGGCTAAGCCGATCAAGGATGCGGCTTTTCAGTTGGAGTTCACGTCTCTGGAGCACCTAGTGCAGAAGCTTACAACGTACGAGCATTATCATCCTGAGCTATACCAGGACAAGTTCAAGCGCATGTAAACATGGCACAAGCTGAAGAATCTGACGACTCCGGCGAGGAGCAAGAAGTAGCCGTGGCAGAGTGGACCCGGGGGGCAAACCCTGTCCCGTGTAAGTGGGTCAAACAGCAGGGACTTGTGAAGGGCTTCGACTTTGACATGACCAAGGCGGAGCAGATATTTGATCTGCTCCTCAAAGAAAAATAGCTGAAGCTTCTAGAGAATCATAAGTTGCCAACAGCCCAAGAGCTGCAGGGAAGACTATACTGCAAATGGCACCACTCGTTCACTCATTCCACGGGTACGAATCGGAAGAAGACGAGTACGAGCACCGCTTAGGAAGGACATTGGGGAGGCGCCAGGCTATACGCGACCACTGGCATTGCCCGTTCTTCAGGTACTGTTGGAATTCCGGCATGAGCCGATTACCTACTATAGATGATTGCTTGGAGTGCAGGCCTCGAGAACACCAGCAGGACAAGACATCAGTGTTCCGGCGTTTGGGGCCCAGAACACGTCAGGATGACCATGTGAGGCGCCCATCCGGGGGTGATTCAGAGCTAGAGGAAGAAGACAGGTACCATCGCCCACGGTGGTGTTCTGACGGGCTCAATCGGTCGCAGAAGCGCAGAGTACAGCGCTTGCGCAATCTGGAAGAGGCAGAAGCGAAGTATCTTGACGTGCTGAGGAAAGCGCGTCCGAATCTTGCGGAGCAAGTCAGGCGACCGCAGAGGGAAGAGAGGCGCCCCCCAAGGAAGGAGTGGCGCCCCAAGCAGACAAAAGCCGATGAGAAGCCATCGGCTGATGTGAACATGGTGTTCGTGCTCCCGTCGGAGTTTCGAGCACCCCAACCGGAGGAATTGGCCATCGCGCAGCTGGATCTCGGCCCACGGCCAATCATTTTCGAGAAGCCCAAGGAGAAGAGCTACAAACACTTGAAGGGGTTATATCTCAAGGGCTTCATCGACGGCAAGCCTGTGAACAGGATGTTGGTCGACACTGGTGCCGCGGTCAACCTGATGCCATACTCTGTGCTGCGCCGATTGGGTCGTTCTTCTGCTGATCTGATCAAGACCAATGTGATGCTTAATGACTTCAATGGACAACCATCGGAGGCGATGGGGGTTCTTAACATGGAACTGACAGTGGGCTGCAAGACTGTACCAACATCGTTCTTCATCGTTAACAGTAAGAGTACATACACAGTGCTGCTTGGAAGGGACTGGATTCATGCCAACTGTTGTATCCCCTCCACAATGCATCAGTACCTCGTCCAATGGGATGGCGATGAAGTAGAAGTGGTCCCTGCAGATGATTCCAGCGAGGTCTCCGTCGCGGATATGCATGCTTGGGATGCAGAAGGACAAGAGCCGATCTCAGGGATTGCCCTTGAAGACTGTGATCGGATCGAGGCGACAAAAAATGGACTGAGGCTGGTTTTATCCATTGGCCTCATAGAGTAGATGCACCCTGGCTAGCCACGGGGTGTAATAAAAATAGAGAGGCCGGTCCTGGCGATCGGCCCCGAAAAATAGAAAAATTCTGTTTTTGGTCGGAATTGTTACATCATGTACACACGATGGCCTGCTCAGGCAGTTGGCCACTCATCGACTATTTGGTTTCGAATGATAATGGAAGTATAGAAGCGGCCAGCCCACGCGGTTGGCCAAATAATTTTTCATGTCATCTCCCTGTGTTTGCCGCTGATCTTGCGGATGATGAAGACTCGCTTGCGTTCGCAGTTGATTTTTCAGACGACGGCAAGCTCGGATACGGGTTCACATCAGCTGATAATTTGGAAGAGATTGACATCGGTCCTGGGGATAAGCCACGGCCGACATTTATCAGCAAGAAGTTGGATCCGGCTTTGCGAGAGGAGATGATCGCACTGCTAAGAGAATATCGGGATTGCTTTGCATGGGACTACACTGAGATGCCCGGACTGGATAGAAGCATAGTCGAGCATCGGCTCCCGCTCAAGAAAGGGTTTCGGCCATTTCAGCAATGAGCACATCAGATGAAGGCCGAAGTCTTAGAAGAAGTTAAGAAAGAGGTGGAGAAGATGCTGGATGCTGGGTTCATCAGGCCGTGCCGGTATGCAGAATGGATCTCCAGTGTGGTGCCGGTACAAAAGAAAGATGGCCGATGGCGTGTCTGCGTCGATTTTAGAGATCTCAACAGAGCAACTCCGAAGGATGAATACCCAATGCCTGTTGCAGAGACATTGATCAACGCCGCTGCTGGCCACAAAATGATGAGTTTCATGGACGGTAATGCTGGTTACAACTAGATCTTCATGGCCCCAGAGGATGTGAACAAGACTGCGTTAAGGGTACCAGGTGCAGTTGGCTTGTTTGAGTACTTAGTTATGACCTTTGGACTGAAAAATACCGGTGCTACGTACCAACGTGCTATGAATTACATTTTTCATGATCTCATCGGCAAGCTGGTAGAGATTTATATTGATGATGTCGTGGTCAAGTCCAAATCAGCTGCGGGGCATCTAGAAGATCTGCGCCAAGTTTTAGAATGGACTCGAAGGTTTGGGCTCAAAATGAACCCAAAGAAGTGTGCCTTCGGTGTATCGGCCGGACAATTTCTGGGATTCCTGGTGCATGAACGGGGAATCGAGATCAGCCTAAAGAGTCAAGAAGCTGTGAAGACGATGAAACCACCTACTACGAAGAAAGAGTTGCAGAAACTCATCGGTAAAATTAACTTTGTCAGGCGATTCATTCCTAATCTGTCTAGGCGCATTGAGCCGTTTATGGGTTTAGTGAAGATCAAATCCAATGATGAGTTTCGCTGGGGGCAGAACAGCAGCAAGCTTTCGATGAAATCAAAGAGTATTTGTCAAAGCCTCCAGTATTGGTTCCTCCTCAGCAAGATAGGCCGTTCTATGTGTACCTATCCGTCGGTGACACTTCCATTGCTTCGGTGCTAGTCCAGAAGCATGACGGCCAAGAGAGGGTGGTTTTCTACCTCAGCAGACACATGTTAGACGCCGAGACCAGGTATCCTGAAATCGAGAAGCTTTGTCTTTGCTTATACTTCACATGTACGAAGCTTCGCCATATTTTGCTCTCGGCGGAAACAATTGTCATATGCAAATCGGACGTCATAAAACATATGCTGTCGGCCCCTGTCCTTAAAGGCCGACTTGGAAAATGGATGTTTGCATTGTCAGAGTTCGATATCCGATACCAGCCTGCAAAAGCAGTCAAGGGACAAGCACTGGCGGATCTTATTGCGGACAAGATCAGCACTGATATTGCTGCATTATTTATTCGTGGTTGGGCTATGTTCTTTGATGGATCGGCTTGTGATGACGGGTGCGGTGTGGGAATTCTGTTGGTGTCGCCTCGTGGGGTGACTTACTCCTTCTCCATCAGAGTGACCACCCCGTGCACCAATGATTTGGTGGAATATGAAGCCGTTCGTAAAGGGATGGAATTGCTTCTCGAAGCCGGTGCAGAAGCGGTGGAAATTTTTGGAGATTCGAAGCTGGTGATTTCTCAGCTCACGGAGGAATATAGGTGTGAGAGCGAGGTTCTTTTCCCGATATGGATGCAGTGCCGTGAGCTGATGTCACGATTCAGGTACATCAATTTCCACTGGATACGCAGGACTCTGAACAATGAAGCCAATGATTTGGCACAGATGGCTTCTGGCTACAAGGAGACAGCCAATGGAGTCGACGTAGAGGTTCAGTTTCTTGAACCTGGAGACTGGAGAGCCGATATCTTCAATTACTTGAAGGATTCGGCTCGGGGGGCACCCAGAAGGATAAGACTCAAGGCCATGAAGTACGTTCTGATAGTGGATGACATGTTCTACAGGACCTTGGAAGGACTGCTGCTCAAATGTCTGGGACCTTCAGAGTCAAATCGGCTCTTTGCATGAGGTTCATGAAGGAGCCTGCGGTACTCACCAATCAGCTCATAAGATGAAGTGGCTGATTAGGCGATCGGGTTATTACTGGCCCACTATGCTTGAAGATTGTTTCAAATATTACAAGGGATGTCAAGCATGTCAGAGGTTTGGTAAAATTCAGATAGTGCCAGCATCAGTGATGAATCCTATCATCAAACCCTGGCCATTCAGAGGTTGGGGCATGGACATGATTGGACAGATCAACCCGTTGTCTAGCAAGGGTCACCAATGGGTCTTAGCTGCCACAGATTATTTCACAAAGTGGGTAGAGGCAGTACCCATGAGGTCAGTGGCGTCAAGAGATGTGATCAGCTTTGTCAAAGAACACATCATTCACAGATTTGGGATCCCTCAGACCATTACGACCGATGGAGGATCGGTCTTTATATCGGAGGAGTTTAGAAAGTTCGCCGATGACATGGGGATTAAGCTGATTAGATCATCTCCATATTATGCCCAAGCTAATGGACAGGCTGAAGCATCCAACCAGAGCCTCATCAAACTCATAAAAAGAAAGATCCATGAATATCCTAGGCGCTGGCATGAGGTGTTGTCAGAAGCTTTGGGGGCATATCGTATTTCGTGTCATGGGTCCACCAAGACGTCGCCATACTATTTAGTTTACGGCCAGGACGCTGTGCTACCATGGGAGATCACGGCTGGATCAAGGCGCGTTGAGTTTCAGAATGATCTATCTGCTAAATAGTATGCAGCCTTGATGAATGATAATGTGGAGGACCTGACAGAGCTAAGGCTTTGGTCACTGGAAAAAATCAAAGAGAACAAAGCCAAAGTCGCCCGTGCATACAACAAGAAAGTCAAACCTAAGGATTTCCAGGTGGGAGACTTGGTTTGGGAGGCAGTATTGCCGTTTGGAACTAAAGATAAGAAGTTTGGTAAATGGTCTCCAACTTGGCATGGTCCGTACAAGGTTGATCAGGTTTTGCCTGGGAATGCGTACATGCTCGAGGAATTGGACGGCATCAAGTTTCCTGTTGCTATCAATGGATAGCATCTGAAGAAGTATTTCCCGAGCATGTGGAAAGGCGAGTAAAGAAAAGCCGATGAGATCCATCTGGCTGCAGTGTAGGCCAACACGTTGAGTTGGCCGCAAAAAAAATGATGATAACAGGCCAACACGTTGAGTTGGCCGGTAAAAAAAATGATGATGATAGGCCAACACGTTGAGTTGGCCGGTAAAAAAAGATAGCCGATGTGTAACCATCGACTTAAGATGTTTTTAAACAAAGTACAAGTTTCAGGTTAACAGGCAGTACTGATTGTCTCTTGAACCTATCTACCGGTTCAGGAATTCTTCTATGGCGTGGATGGCTTCAGTACGGACGGCGTCTGCTCGTGCTACGATCGCTTCATCATCCTTATCATCGCCTGTAACTATCTGCCGACTCAAGGTGCTGATCTCTGCAAACTCTGCTTGTATCTGCTTGGATATTTCCTGGGTTTCTTGTTTGGAGTTTGCAATGGAAGCTTCCTCGGCCTGGATGAGTTCTTTGGTAATGCGGACCTTTTCTTCGAGTTCCGTCAGTTCTTTCTTCAGGAGGTCGAGTCGATTCGTGTTGGCAGACACGTCAGCTTTGATATCTAGAGTTGCCTTCTTCTGGTTAAGGGCCTTGCACTTTTGGGTAATATCAGCTTTTAGAGAAGCTTGAGAGCGACGTGCTTTCATCCTTTCTTGCGCTTTACTGACTTCTATCCGAAAGAATGGAAGGTTGCTGGCTGACCAGAGTTTGATTTGCAACGGCTCCGGGAGTTGGGATTCTATTTGCTCGAAGATGTTCTTTATCTTGCTGGAATCATCAACTAGAGCAGTGATCGGAGCAGATAGGAGGTCTTTGATGAGTTGAAGCTGATGTGCCAAGTTAGCTGATTTCTGTAAGGAAGGTGTTTCTGCTCCAGGGACAGTTAGGCCCATTGATGCAGGGTCAAAGGAAAGCAAGCCTGAAATATCAAAACTCTATGGGCACATCTGGAGTTAGTGCAAGATGCATTTATGGAGTTATCGGCTGGTTCAGAATTGGTTTTTGTAATGTTACCTGTTCTGAAGAAGAAGTGTTGGACGGTTCAGGAGCAATTGTCCTATCAAAGCTGGTGTTGACGTCAAGAGCATCTGCTGCATCGGCTTGTTCCTCGCTTGCATTCATCAGTGCATCAGGAGTTGCAGCCATCTCATGTTGATCCAGGGTTTCTACACTAGGGATTTCTTCAGCTGCATCCTGAACATAGAATTACAGTCAACCAGAGTACACATGTATGAGATAAAGAAGAAGTTTCAGAGAAATAAGTTACTTGGTTGGAATTAGATTCTGATGGACTCGAAGAAGCTGGTACTGGTTTCTTGATCACTCGCCTCGTGATCATCTTCCTTTTCTTGGTCAAGACTCGGGGGGCAACGCTTGCAGGAGTTTGTCTTCGCTTGGAAGCCGACTGAAGTAAGTCTGGCTGGACGGTCATTATCACTTTCTTCATTGGTGGTGATCCTTTGCAGAAGAGTACGTCAGGAGCAGTTGGGAGAAAGTGAAATGGCTCCCCAGTACTGGTCATGGATTCTGGACCATCTTGTTGCTGCTGACAGGATGAGCAGGTTAAGCCAAGAGAAAGGAATAGAGGATTTAAAAGGATAAATGCATAGAATCAGTACCTCTTCTTTGGGGATTACGTATTCAGGATCAATTTTCTGCAGTCGAGGACCTAGAGCTTTTCTAAAGACATGAGTTTTCCACATCTTCCACCAAGTATCAAAGCCGATTGATGAAGAGGTAAAGGACAGATCGGCTGGTATTGGGATGTGGAGGTCATCAAACATGCTGTAGCATCTTAAACTGGTGAGACCGTCAGGCAGATCGGCTCTGCTCTCCACCAAGTGGTGAATATGGAAGTGGGGAGGGACTTGTCCTAGGCCAAATTGTCGAGCTGCTATGGCTGGTTGGTAAGATTCATAACCTGGCTTGATAATTCTATTAGAGGTGCTGATGCCAATGGGGAGGAAGCCAGGTCGAATCATTAGAGAATATAGATGCCGAGTGATGTCGTCATCGGCAAAGTTATCTAATCTAAAGGCAGTGAGGTTCTCAAAGGATTCAGATTCAGTAAACGGGAAGTAGAGAGGATTGTCTAGTCCTTTGTAGAAGACTCTAAACCAGTTTGCTGCATCTGTTGAATTCAGTTTACTGCTAGGGAGACTGAACAAAGCTTGGCCGTAACTAGTACATCTGATTGGCTTGCCACTCTCATCGGGGAAAGAGTTCTTGGTCAGGCCTTGGAAGTTGGGAATATGATGTTGGAAGTACAATTGTGCCCACAACTGAATGAACCACCAAGGTCCTCCAGTTCTCAGTTTTTTTATTAAGCAAGTTAGATGTCATCAAATGGAGATATCTGTAAATTTCTCCAAGGAAGAGTTTGCCTAGGCCGGTGTGATTACCATGGGCCAGGTGGTAGGCCAAAGGGAGATAGTTCTTAGTTGGAGCTAAGGAAGGGCCACAGAAGATGAAGTGCTCTAGCCAAAGATTTAAGAAGGTTGTGTGTTCCTTCTCAGTCACTGGACCTTTTGTTTTCATGAGCTGACTCATGTAAGTACCCCAATTTGTGCAGTTGACTTTGGAAGAGAGTTTAAATGGGACTTCTGCCATTTTGTGAGCAGCAGGATTGGGAGAGCTAATGTCTAGTCCGGTGATCATGACAACATCTAGCAGAGTGGGAGTCATGGGTCCATGACCAAAGAGGAAACAATTCAAAGCATCAGACCAGAAATAGCCGATGGTTTTCAGAAGATTTTCATCTTTGTCAAGAGGTGATAGTAATAAACTAAGTGCATCGGCTATGTTTAAATCTTGCCACAAGGGCATGTGAGCTTTTGCTACTCTGTTGTACCATGTAATCCAGCTCTCAGGAGGATTAGGCCAGGCTCTCAAGCAGTCGGCCCAGAGGTTCAAATCAATGTTTTGGCTCACAAAAGGGATCCTATTTGTTTCACAAGAGATCAAATCTATGGGGTTTTCATGGGTTTGTGGGCCAAGACAGAAAGATTTTGGATTGGAGGGATGCGGCAGAAGGATGTCTGACACCTGAAGTTCAGAAATTCAGAAGTATGTATATGATGTCATATTTCAGAGTTTCAGTTTCAGAAGCTTAGTGAGCTGAAGAAAGCTAAAAGATTAGGCCGAATGTTACCTTCAGGCCGTGGATTGCCGCATCGTGGATTGCAGAGCTTGTCGTCCGAGTTGCAGAATCTGCCATGGTACAGATCTGTTAGCTTAGGGTTTGCTTGCTGTGGGCTCTGATTCGAATTCCGGCTGCTTGGAGAGTTCTTGCTCGGATTTGTAAAGCTTGGTTTTCGAATTACACTCGAATTTGAGGGTTCGTCGAGTTCGGTTTAAGCTGGAAGCGATATTCTACTCTTGTGCGGGTTACTTCTAGTTTGAATTTCGTCGGCTCTTGGATATTTTTGGAAGCCTGATGCGTTGCCATCGGCTTTTGGGAGAAATAAATGAAGACATGCGAAATTGGGGGAACTCGATTTCATTAAAAATAAAGTTCATTACAAGGAAAGCCGATTTTACAAAGGAATTAATCCTTCGGCTTTGTGATCCTACCCCTACGATACTACTACTGTTCGTAGGTACCTAGTACCTACGGCGCTTGGGGCTTCGGGCCGGCACATCCCCGCTATCGTCATCGTCGCTGCCATCGCCGTCATCGTCGCTGCTGAAGGCGCTGCTGCCACCTTCAGACCAGGAGTCGCTCCAGCCGTTGCCGTCGCCGCTGTTCTCCTCCTCGCTGTCCTCCTCGGAGGACCCGAGGAACCAGAAGGGCTTTCCGCTCATCGGCTCGTCGTCATCGGAGGGGGAGTCGATCTCCTCTTCCTAGGAAGAGTCGACTCCATCCGAAGAGGGGTCTTCTTCCTCGTCCTTCTCTGACTCCTCTTGGAACAGGAGCCGGAGGTCTTCTCCTTCAGTTTCGGGCTCGTCCTCCTCCTCGGAGGTGACCCCGAAGTCGAACTCCTCTGCATCCCAGTGCAGAGGAGCCAGTGCTTCGTACGCCGCGGTTGGGTCCCACTCTGGCGTCAGCTTCCGACTCTCCGGGATGGAGTTGATGGAAGAAGCAGGAAGGGGGGAAGAAGAAGGAGAAGAGGAAGAAGAAGAAGAGTCTCCGAAGGAGTTGGAGTTGGAGGAACAAGAAATCGCCATTGCTGGTAGAGAGTTGGGGTTTCTGCGCTACTGGCTATGGGAGGAAGAAGGAGTTTGCTGTGGAGAAGAGCCGATTCGAGTGAGATTAAATAGTGAAAAGATGGAAGACGGATCGGCAGTTTCACATTATACGAGGAGCCAGTTGCAGAGACATTGCGTCTTCTTTGGTGGTTGCAGTGTGTTTAATGAGCATTAACGGGAAGATGAAGCGACGGATTGGTTTTGGAACTATCATTGCCAAAACCAGGGGGGCATGTGTTATCGCCATAAATTAACAGGGTTAATTTATGGGCCGAAAGCAAGATGGGCTTAAAGCAGAAGATCAAGAAGACTTGTAAATCGGCTCCTGCGTGAGCATCTGGGCCACATGGGCCATGTACCTTTAGATCTAGTTCAAGTTTAGAGATAGAGTCCGATCAGGACAAGATTAGTTTAGATTGTTTCTGAAGTCTCCGGACTATAAATATGTATCCTTTTTTATTCGTAAAGAGAGCGTCATCACGACTCGCAAACAACAACTCTCGGCGCATCGCCACCCCTAATCCTAGGGTTTTCATCCAAGTAAGCGCCATGCTGCCCTGATCGCTTCTTGCGATCAGGGCAGTATTGTTCTTGCTTTTACCTTGGTATTACTCGTACTGAAGCGTTTTTGATGGTGAGTAGTACTAGTTATCTTGATGTTCGTAGCATGTCTTTTAGTAGATTCATCATGCTTTCGTTGCTTATCATCTATGAATATCACGTTGTCTCTGTGCAGTCATGTTTCAATCTCATGCTAGTTCTTGTTGCATAGAATTAGTTGCACAGAGGCAACACCCTACTTCTTTTATGTCTAGTAGATCTGATATGTTCTGGTTTTCTCTTATCTTAAGAGTTTGCGTAATATCTGCTAGGTTAGGCCTTGAAAACGGATTGGATGATCCGGTGGCGTAGTAGATGCTTTATCTTAGCCTTGATAGGGATTGTTCCGGGAATCGGCTCTTGCTAGTTCTTAGGCCTCTGTTTTGGGTTGTGGTTTAGTTGTCTGTTACGTTCATTAGGCCTAGTCACGTGTAGGATGTTCCGATCTAGCAGTGAAGCTTTTACCATCATGGATTAGTTTAGTTAGATTTAATTGAAGCAGCTTTATAGTTATTTGCTTTATTTACCATATCTGGATACGATTAGATCCGATCTGACACCGGGACTCGATCGGCTCTTTAAAGCCGATGCAAGAGATGTCCCGGGGAGCCGACCACGGCTCGGACTTACATTTACACGTGTCTTTGTATGCAGGAAACTGTTCGGAGCACATCTGCACCCTCCTGATCGGGTATAGGTCAGGTTGCACGCCCGGTTTTCCACAAAACCTCCGGGCGCGTGACGGAATTGTGGGCCGTCGACGAGGGAGCAGTGCCTGCCAGCGCCGCAGCAACCTCCCGGCTCTTCGTGTTGCCCGTCGCTGCTCGCCGGTGGGTTTCGACTGATAACAACGTGATCTTGATCATGGGAGTATGAAATGAATCTCACTAAGAGTCACAAATATTTGAAAAAGCTCAATGAGATAGCAAGTTGCATATGTGAAAGGTTTTGCAGTGAAAAACAACATATGGCTTTGGATAGGAATTTTATATCATCGAGGAACTTTATTATATTTTTGTGTTTCAAAATTAAATACTCTGAATGTCAAGTATCACATAAGAGAAGATCATAGCAACTCTATTTAACCATATCATAGCTCACAACAACTTAGATTTGGATCATGCTTTTTGCTACCCACAAGTTTCAAGTTTAATGTTTAAACATTTTAAGCCACCAAACCCAAAACTAGGTAGATCATAAAGTTGTAACTAAGCATATGAAAAAAATTAACAGAGCAACTATTCATCATCTCAACAAGGAAAACTCACACCATGCTTACTACACATATTAAAAGAAATATTTTTTGGTGTCTTCTAAATTTTGCAAATTTTTATTTGTTTTTAGTTATGCAAATTTTTATGGATTTTCTGATTTTGCAAATTTTTATGGGTGTCATGCAAGGTTATGAAAGCAGTAAAGAAAAATGATACAAGTTACCTCTCGTGGGGGTCCTCCCCCAAGCTAGCTTCAGGCTTACTACGACTGGTCGGGGTTGAAACCCGTCTAGCAGCAGTATGCCCTCCACTCCTCCTGTCGCTGCAACTGCAACTGCTCCATGTCGTGGATCCTTTTGCCAATGTGACGCTGCCATGCTTGGGTATTGTCGATGTGTTGGTTCAGCATCTCTTGTATGTTGTCACCCTGCACACGCAGCTCTCCTAGCTACTGGGTGATGGCACCGAAACCTCGGGACGAAGACGTCTATCTGATAAGGTTCGGGGCTCCACCGGGCCGGAACAGGTGGACCGGCGGCCTGGTGCCTACCGTGTCCTCTCCTCAGTGCTGGCACTGTGCCGTGACGAACTACCGGCCTCATGCTGATGTGAGTGATGTGGTTGTTGAGGCGGTGGCGTTGGTTCTGCCTCCCTTCTGGTCCTGCTTCTTATCATCCTGCCAGGTAAACCAGAAGATCTATGCCTACGACCCCCTTCTCGTGGAACGAGAGGGATGGTTAGCGAATGGCAATTATACAAATGGAACTCCGCATTGGGCAGCGGAATCTCATTTGTATAGCCCAAGTAAAAGAAAATCAAAGAGTCATTCGGGCCTTTCTTGAGTGTGTGACCTTGGATCAAATAGGCCTCGTTGATATACACATGGTTGCCCTCAATAAAAGGAATAGAATTCCCATCTAAGGCACCGATACGTGTAGCGATGCGAGTAATCAAAGAAGTGCACTCAATAGGACCCGTCATCTTGAAATTCAAAAGCCATTGCCTAACCAAAGCTTGCGTGGGGGAGATTTTGATCTTGTTGACCATGGCATAAAGAATGAGCAACTCATCGTTGCGCATGGGTCGGACATCATCTCATGGAAAGAGAGTGATGGTCAACCACTTGTGCATCAACTGAAGAGTTGGATTATGAATATCGCCGCACCGAGGTGCGAACTTGCCATGGATAACTTGACCTGAAATCCGGCCCCAAAATTCATGACGATTAAAACCGCGTCAAACTTGGTCGAGAGAAATCGGCCAGCGTTTGTTGAAATCGAGGTGGCCGGCAAAAGTTTTCCAAGAAAGCGAATATTCTTTCCCGAAAAGTCGAAAGTAAACCCCATTTTTCACCTCCCGAAGAGTGCAAAGAAATTGGATGGTGAGGAGTCGAGAACCATACTCCTCAATAGGAACGAAGTTATCCCATCCAATTTCATGCTAAATGTTAGAGAAGTCTTCGTACATACCTGTTTTGATGAGGAGGTCTGGATCAAATGCTCGGGTGTGGACGAAGCTTCTGTTCTTTGGGATGGCGTAGCCTTGTCGTTCACGATCGTGTCGCAAGTCGAGGTATGGTGTATCTTCTGCGTCAATCTCTATGGCCTCGGTTTGCGGTTTGGCTTGCATCTCTTCATATTGTTCTTCTTCCTCATAGTCCATCGTGCTTGGTGTAGGCGTAGGTTCGGGTGTGTACGAGCTTGAGCCACCCCACGAACGGGATGAACTTCCACCCGTCATTTTCTTGAATGCGCCGGAAACCTTCCGCCCTAAGCCTTTCATGATGGAACAAATACACGTGCAACTCGAAACGGGTTATGTTAGTGAAACTGAAATGAATGTTCTTACCCGTGAGTTGCTCCTTCTTTCTTGCAGCAAAGAAATGAGAGAGAGAGGTCTCTTGAATTCAAATCTTGAGCAAAAATCCAATGAAAACCCGAGAGCAAAGTTTGAGAGAGTTTGAGAGAGAGTGAGTGAATAGGAGTTGAGTGTGAGAGCTCAACACCCACCATCGGCCTCTATTTAAAGAGAGAATGCCCGGGCACAACAGCTAGGAACTGAACACAATGATCACTAGCCATTGGAAAAAGATGGCAGAGAGCCGTTGCCAGGTGGGGTCGGCCGACCCTAGGGTTCGGCCGGCCCCCCTGTGGGCCCACTGGCTGATAGCCAGGGCCCAGGGACTCTCTAACGGCTATAAGTTTTGAAATTTCGAGTGCCCGGCCAAACTTTGCTTCGAAAGATGTTCAAAATTATTTTTCAAAGGATTTTCATGCTCGGAAATATTTTTGGATTTTTGTGAAAGAAAGAAAAAGAGTTAGAAAAGTTTTTAGCATGCAAGAGTTTTTTCAAAATTCAAATATGCAGTGGGAAAATCGAAAAAGTCGAGAAAAGCAAAAATGGTGGAAAGCAAATATGAGATACGTACCGATTTACCTTCGACAAGGGCTCGTCGTTTTGAGTCTGACGAGCGGGACCTTTCTCCTGCTGTGATTACCACTGCTCGGCTCATCCTAGAGAATTATACGAGGACGAGCTTGCGACCTTACACCACACCTTCCTTGCACGTCTTCTTTTTGATTGTGTGGTTGTAGGTTCTTCTAATTGAGGTTCTGGTGCACCCCAGAGTGGACTTCCGTCGTGAGCCTGCTGGATCACGAACCTCTGCTCCTTCCTGTGGAGGAATTTAAAGAATATATTGTCGACCAGATGCGGAACTGGACATCTCCAGATCCGACATCGATCCTAGCTTTCACACTATTCAGAAAAGGTCGTCCGAGGATAAGGTCCAGATAGGCTGCTCCAGCAACAGCATCAAGGTGGGCTTTGGATGTTGTCGTTAGCCCATTGTAGAAGCTTTGGAGCACGAGCCACTCATCCATACCATGATGAGGACATATGAGTATGTATTCTTGCAGTCTCTCCCAAGCTTCTGGGATGGATTCCATCCCCGTCTGCTGGAAACTTGAAATTCTTCCACGTAGGGCATTTGTTATGCCCAACGGGAAGAATTTGGTGAGGAACACCGTGGAACATTTGTCCCACGTGTTGACAGCTTCCTTATTCTGATAAAACCACTGTTTTGCCTTCCCAGGAGGAAGAAAGGAAATAGACGAAGCCTGATGGCGTCAGACGCAACGCCCTGTATAGTTAGGGTCTTGCATAACTCCAGAAAGTTCTGGAGATGGGCCTTAGCATCCTCATTCGGCTTGCCACAGAATGGGCTAGCCTGCACCATGTTTATGAGGCTGGACTTCAACTCAAAGTTCACGTCCCCAACATCAACGTTGGGTCCAGTTGCCACATTGGTAGCTGAGGGGACGGAGAAGTCGCGGAGAGTCTTCTCAGCCATGAGTTCAGTGATTGTTGATGGTGCTTGGGAAGCTGGTTCGCTTGTCGACTACGAGATCAGAGGAGGGACGACGTGAGGTCGGACCCTTCTCACGAGCTTCTCGAGATTTTCAACAAAATTTGTCGGTGTTGGAGGCCAAAATTGGCAAACATCGAGGCCGACCGGTCTGACCGGTTGGACCGACCGGTCAGACCGGTCTGGGCCTGTGCAGTCCGAGTAGAGTTAGGGTTTGTATTATGGAATCTGTTTTTAACTCAATTTGGAAGGGGTATGTCTTCCCCGACATATAAATATAAAGGCCACGGCCGATTGAGGTCCTTCTACCCAATCGAATCAATCAATCTACGATTTTCCTATTTTTCTCCAAACCCTAGCTTTTCCAACCTCATACTATTCTTTGCTCGTCTCGACGGCGTTCAAGGGTGTCTTGAGTGGTCTGCTGACCTCAAGACAACCCTAGATCTTCGAGCTCCGACGGGGTCCCTCCCGAGCTTGAGGTTCTAGGTTTCGCGGTGCTGTCTGCATCTAACCGGTCTGACCGGTTGGCGCGACCGGTCTTACCGGTCACCGGAGTTCATCGCTGGTGATTTGATCGTTGCGATCCGCGCATTCTAGCGCTTGTGTGTTGACGAATCTTGCATCAACATACTTTTTGGCGACTCCACTGGGGAAAGATCTGAGTTCATCGAGCGCAATGGCCGGTGATAAGGTTGACTCCAAGGTAGATGCGACTCCCATCGACATCTAGTATGAAGACATACCTGAGGAGACGCACAAGCAATTCGAGGTGGCGTTCCAAAAGGAACAAGAGGACGCCAAGAATTGATTGCTTGCATGCTTCGGGAAGACTCGGCAAGGCGTATTCAAGAAGGAGGAATTCAAGATGCCTACATTCACACCACCGCCGCCAAACCCATCTACTACGGCTATAGCTGCTGCTTCGTCTACTTCCACTCCAAGCGAGGTAAGTTTTACCTTCGATTCCATCAAGCAGTTTGCCAATGCCTTTTTGAGTCGATTCGAGCAGTCACAAAAGTTTACACAAGATATGCTTATCGACTTAACTATGCAAAACAAGGGGAAGAAACCTGTCAACGAATATTCTAATTTTACCCCTAACCCTAGTCTTTCGGCCTCACCATCAGATTATCAGTATGGTATGCCGCCGAATTACTTCGCGGGACAGACACCCCCACCGGGCACAGTTCGGCCGTCCAGGGTCAAACCGGTCAGATCGGTCGCACCGACCGGTCAGACCGTTCAATCAAACTGGTCAGACCGGTGCCATGGTGCTCGGTTCTGCGTCACAGCCACAAGTCACGCCTCCTCCCGCTTCGACTGATTATAGCCTAGAGCGAGAATTGGCGGATTTTGTGCCGCCGTATATGATGAAGTCATGCGCTAAACCGCCTTTCCCTCCACCTTTGCCCAAGGATGTTTGGGATGATTGGCTTAGGGCCAATCCGCAGTACGCCGCCGCACAAACGATGTCCACTACTGATCCTGCGACACATCGTTTCGGCCAAATGTCCACGGGTAACTATGAGGCCGATCTTACTAGGATGAAAGAGGATCTGGCCAATATGTTTAAGGAAAAACTGGGCTTTGATGGGTAGGAGTCGGCTATATCGTAGGCTGTATGTCGATGCTTTTGATTTGATTCCTTACCCCGCTGGTTGGCGTGATCCCAATTTTGTTAAGTTTAGCAGTGATGATAACCGATCCACTTGGGAGCACATTAGCCAATATATTGCTCAACTTGGAGAAGTCGGTTCTAGCAAGTCATTGCGCGTTCGCATGTTTTCTTTATCTATGACTGGAACCGCTTTTTCTTGGTTTTCTTCGTTAACTCCTAACTCGATTCGTTCTTGGAACGAATTAGAGCAAAAGTTTCATGATCACTTTTATAATGGGGATTACAAAAATTAAGTTGACAAATTTGACATCGGTTAGACAGGGTAGAGACGAGTCTATCCAAGAGTACTTTAAGAAATTTAAAGATATTAAGAATCGATGCTTTAATTTGTCACTGTCCGAAAAGGATTTGGTTGATTTGGCTCTTGCGGGTTTACATTCTAATTATAGAGAGAAGCTTGATTGTTCGAATTTTTATTCTATTAACCAGCTTCAAGCTAAAGCTTTGAATCAAGAAACCAAATTTAAGAAAGAAAAGGATACCTACAAGTCCCATCGTTCAAACACTCATATTGTTGAATATGATTCCGATTCATCGGACGATGAGGATAAAGAGGTATACGCTGCTGAGTTTATTTGGCCCGCCTCGGCCAAACCATCTACTTGTACATCTCTTAAGCCGACTCAAATGAATCGTCAAGAAGAGATGAAGTTTACTTTCGATGTGTCCAAGTGCGATCGCATTTTTGATGAGTTATTATGACTTGGGCATTTGAAAATTACTCATGTTATACCGCCGCTTGAGGAGCTAAAGCGGCGCGCTTATTGTAAATTTCATAATTCTTCATCTTATGCAACTAATGATTGTAATGTGTTTCGTCGACAGGTATAATCGGCCATAAATGAAGGACAATTGACCTTTCCCGAGATGAAGATAGACAAAGCTCTGTTCCCATAGCATACCATTGATCTCATCAATGCAAAGGTGCTAATTCGGCCGGATCAAGCCGTAGGAGCAAAAGGCAAGAACGTGATCATTGGTGATGATAGGCCATTGACTGTTGATAACAAGATTCTGGCCAGAGAGGTGATTCAGGAGAAGACTCCTGATGGGAAGAAGAATATGAGGATCATACTCAAACCTCGCACGCTCGGGGGGAAGAGGGTTCTTCTTCAGGCGATCAGCCTGCTGCTCAGCCGAGACCAGTCAGACCGGTTTCTCCGACCGGTCAGACCGGTCAGACCGCCCTGATGGTCAGTTCCGGACATTCAATCCGAAGCGTCCGGAAGTGGGTACATGGAAGATAACCAACCAAAGGTGCAGGGCAAGATTGCAAATCAGAAGCCTACCTTTGGCCAACTGTTGAACAAGTACTCAAAGGCCGCTCGAAATGATCGGCCCCTAAAAAAGAGATCGAGGTCACCTCCGCGTCAAGGCGCACCATCATCTCCTAGGAGAGAATCAAGCAAGCGCAGGGGTGATGTGGTTACCTTGTTCCCTCCTCAGCAAACACAGCCGATGTACGCTACAATGCCATGGGCTCCACCGGCGTCGGATTCTCAGTTTTCCGCATGCGAGAACAGAGGATTTTGGATGCAATGCTATCCTATGCTGTATCCACCACACTTCTAGGGAGAGGGAAGCTCTAGAGGACCTGTATTTGACAGTTTGAGGCAGCCAGTTCAGGACCGATTGGGTCAGCACCAATCTAGTCAGGGGCAGAACCCCGGACTGGTCAGACCGGTCTACCCCGACCGGTCAGACCTGTCTCAGCAGAGGCCGGCCCAAGTTCGTCCAGTGCGCCAAGAGTATCGCGTCAAGGAGAAGAAGGACGAACCAGTGCCAATGCAAGTTGATTCTGAGAAGGTTCCAGCTACAAAGGTTGTGAAAGTTGAAGACGGGAAAGGAAAAGCTCAAGATGCGCAAGAGGGACCGGTGATCATTGAGAAACTGGTCAATATTTCTTAGAAGCTTGTATTGGCCAATGGCCATGAGGCCAGTAGCAGCAACCTCAAGGACCAAGACAAGGAGAAGTACTTCCAACCTAGGTGGTGCCCACCAGGGTTGACTCACACTCAGAAGAGGAGGTTGCAGCATCTTCACTGCCAAGAACAGAAGGAAAAGGAGGCGAAGAAGTTGAGGGATGAGATATTTGATGAGTGCAGACCGAGATTCCCTCAAGGCAAGATGTGGCGGGTCAAGGCAGTTGATCAGCCCGCTGGACCGGTCGGACCACTCCAACCGACCGGTCAAAACGGTGTCCCAGACTGGTCTGACCGATCAGAGCAACCGGTCAGACCGGTCGACCCTGAGCCTGAGCAGAAGGCCGAAGAGGTTGCCTCCACTTCGGCTACTGGCGCATCAGAGGTTCAGAGGACGAGGAGTTGGTGGATTATGAGGCTTCTCCGAAACTTACAAACATGGAGATCAATGTTGTGCGCTTTTGTGATGACTATTGGGCGATTCCAGAGGAGGAGACGGCACATCTGGACTTTGGGCCCTGCGAAGCTATATTTCAGAAGCCCAAAGATTCGAATAACCACTTGAAGGCTCTCTACATGAGGGGGCACATCAACGGGAAGCCAGTTTCTCATATGCTTGTGGATAGTGGGGCAATTGTCAACTTGATGCCCTATTCACTATACAAGAAGCTCGGTGGGACGGATGAAGAACTCATCAAGACGAACATGACGGTCAGCGGTGTTGGAGGAGGTGATCCCATTGGTGCCAAGGGGGTTGCTTCGATGGAGTTGACCATTTGGAGCAAGACGGTTGCTACGGCGTTCTTCATCTCCGAGGTGCAAGGTAACTTCAACCTCATACTTGGACGTGATTGGATTCATGCCAATCAATGTGTACCATCTTCCTTGCACCAGTTTCTTATTCAGTGGATCGGTGATGAAGTTGAGGTTGTGCATGGTGATGCTTCTTCCTTTATTGGTACCGTCGATCCTGAATCCGTTGGTGCACATGATAACATCAAGTGTTTATTGGGCCTAGACTTGACCGATTATGACATGATCAGTTGCACCAAGGAGAGTTTTGTCTCTGCAGTCCTAAAGCCGATGGAGAATCGGCTACACTTACTTCTATGACGCAGCAGGACAATGACACAGAGCCAACCGGCCAGACCGCTACCTCTGACCGGTCAGACCATCCAGGATCGACCGGTCAGACCGGTGCGTCAGACCGATCCATTGCAGAGTGGCTGTAGCAGCGCATTAAGCACTATCGGGACAGGGCGAACGATATGTGCGAGGCTATTGAAGACCTGGGTGACTTAGATAAGTTAGGCCAGGGTTTTACGTCAGCTGATCCTTTGGAAAAGGTAGACATTGGAGATGGTTCTATTCCTAGGCCGACTTTTGTAAATGCAAACTTATCGGATGATTGTAAAGCCGATTCAATAAAGTTATTAAAAGAATATGTCGAATGTTTTGCATGGGAGTATTCAGAAATGCCTGGTTTGAGTCGTGATTTGGTTGAGCATCGGCTGCTGATTGAGGCCGGTTTTTGACCTTATAAACAACCCTCTAGGCATTTTAATCCTATTATGTATGACTGAATAAAAGAAGAGATTAATCATTTATTAGATGCTGGATTTATTCGGTCTTGTCGTTATGCGGAGTGGATCTCTAATATTGTGCCCGTTGAAAAGAAAGATTCGGGCAAGATTAGAGTGTGCATTGATTTTAGAGATCTTAATAAATTTACTCCTAAAGATGAATATCCTATGCCCATAGCCGATATGTTGATCAATGAAGCTTCTGGACATCGTGTTATCAGTTTTCTTGATGGTAATACGGGTTATAATCAAATATTCATGGCCAAAGAAGATACGTCTAAAACAGCCTTTAGATGTCCTGGTTTCATTGGTTTATTTGAGTGGATTGTTATGACTTTTGGATTGAAGAATGCTGGTGCTACTTATCAAAGAGCTATGAATTTGATCTTCCATGACTTAATTGGTATTATATTGGAAGTTTATAGTGATGATATTGTGATCAAATCGGCCGGCTTGAGTCATCATTTGGCTGATTTGAGGCTTGCTCTTGAGATAATGCATCAGTATGGGTTGAAGATGAATCCGCTCAAGTGTGCTTTTGTTGTATCGACTGGGAAGTTCTTGGGCTTCATTATTCATGAGAAGGGCATAGAGATTGATCCAAAGAGAATTGAAGCCATGAAGAAAGTAGAGGCTCCTGCGTGCAAGAAAGACTTGCAAAAGTTTCTGGGCAAGGTGAATTATTTGAGAAGGTTTATATCTAATTTGTCTGGAAAGATAGATGCTTTTACTCCTATTCTTCGGTTGAAGAACGTGGCTGAATTTACTTGGGGGCAGAATAGCAAGATGCTTTTGAGAAGATCAAGAAGTATTTGTCTTCACCGCCAGTTCTCGAGGCACCTAAGAGAGGTATTCCATTTGGTCTTTATGTGGCTGCAGAAGACAAAGTTATTGGTGCTGTTTTGACTCAAGGAACCGAAGGAAAGGAGTATGTTATCACGTATGTTGGCAGACGACTTGTTGATGCGGAAATAAGGTATACGTTTACTGAAAAGTTATGCTTATCATTATATTATGCTTGTACCAAGTTGAGGCATTATCTTTTATCAAGTACTTGCATAATTACTTGTCAAGCCGATGTTATTAAGCATATGCTTCAAAAGCCGATTTTGAGTAGTAGAATCGGAAAGTGGGCTTATGCGCTTGTTGAATATGATTTGGCCTATGAGTCTTTAAGAGCTATTAAAGGCCAAATTGTAGCGGATTTCATTATTGAACATCGGATTAATGATGAGTATGATTTGGAAGTCGGCTATATTACTTGCACACCTTGGAAGTTTTTCTTTTATAGATCAGGTTGTGATGATGGACAACGGATTGGTGTCATTCTAATTTCTCCGAATGGTACTATTTTTGAGTTCTCAAATCGATTGGAAGAAGAGCGCACAAATAACCAAGTTGAGTATGAAGCACTTCTATTTGGCTTAGAATTTTTGGAATCAATGGGCGTTAAGCATGTGGAAGCTTATGGTGATTCACTTCTAGTGGTGCAGCAAGTATCTAAGGTATGCCAATGTTACAACGGTTCTTTAAATGCATATCTTGATAGATGCCTTGATATTATCTCTTGCTTTGATGAATTTGTAATCTGACATATTCCAAGAGATAGTAATCAGAAGGCGAATGCTCTGGCTCAGCAAGCATCTAGCTACAATGTTACTAAGAAATATTTTAACATGAGAAAGCCGATGCGAGCAACAGCCGAGTTACTGGTTCTGGACGAACCGGTCAGACCGGATGCTCTGACCGGTCTGATCGGTCCAGGGACTGGTCTGACCGGTCAGACTGCTGAAAAAAGCGTGTCGGTCGCCACTTCTAATTCCAAACAGAAGGCCGAGGTTGCTGATTGGAGGATGCCTATTGTGACATATTTAAAGGACCCTGGTCATGGTGCATAGAGGAATATTCGGTGTTTGGCATTAGAATACATTTTGATCGACGATGAGCTTTATTGTCGGACAACCGAAGATGTTCTTCTCAAATGCTTAGATTCTGATCAGGCTCGTGATGCTATGGGGGAAGTTCATGAAGGCATCTGTGGTACACATCAATCGGTTCCTAAAATGAAGTGGTTACTTAGGAGAGCTGGTTTTTATTGGCCAAACATGATGGCGGATTGTTTCAAATATTATAAAGGGTGTGAAGAATGTCAGCGATTTGGTAATGTTTAGTTAGTGCCTGCTGCATTATTACATCCTATTATCAAGCCATGGCCGTTCAGAGGTTGGGGGTTGGATTTCATTGGTCAGATTAATCCCACTTCTTCAAAGGGACATCGCTTCGTGTTGGTTGCTACGGATTACTTTACTAAGTGGACCGAAGCAGTTCCTTTGAAGAATATGACACATCGAGAGGTAATTGAGTTTATTACAGAATATATTATCCATAGATTCGGTATTCCTCAAACTTTGACAACGGATCAAGGTTCATCTTTTATTTCAAATGAGGTATGTGATTTTGTGAATTGTATAAGATTAAGATACTCAATTCAACTCTATATTATGCTCAGGCCAATGGTCAAGCTGAGTCTAGTAATAAAATCTTGATAAAGCTTATCAAGAAGAAGATAGAGGAGAATCCCAGAAGGTGGCATGAGGTTCTATCTGAGGCATTGTGGGCTCATCATATATCTAGACATGGTGCTACTAAAGTTACTCCTTTTGAGCTTGTTTATGGTCAAGAGGTTGTTTTGCCCGTTGAGGTGAATCTGGATGCTTATAGATTGGCTAAACAAAATGACCTTTCTGCTGTTGATTACTATGACTTGACGATGGACAATATTGATGAAGTAAGCGACAAGCGGATACAAGCTTTGAAGGAAATTGAGAAGGACAAGCTTCGGGTGGCTAGAGCTTACAACAAAAAGGTAAAAGCAAAATCTTTTCAGGTTGGTGAGCTGGTTTGGAAGATAATATTTCCTCTTGGGACAAATATCAACAAGTTCGGCAAGTGGTCGCCGAGTTGGGAAGGACCGTACATGCTTGTCAAGGTTATCTTCGGGAATTCTTATATGGTGGAGACGATGCAAGGAGAGCGTCTTCCACGGGCACTTAATGGAAGATACTTGAAGAAATATTACCCCAGCGTATGGCAAGACGCTTGAAGACGAAGATGGCCGGTATAGAATATCGTCCTTAGCATTATTTTTAGCCTTGTACTTTCTTTGCAAATCTATGTAACTAGGCTAGTTTCTGGTCCTTGCTTTTTGGCTTGCAAAGCTCACCAAAAAGCAGGGGGGCATATGTTGGATGCCAAAATTGGCAAACACTGAGGCCGACCGGTCAGACCGGTCTGGGCCTGTGCAGTCCGAGTAGAGTTAGGGTTTGTATTATGGAATCCATTTGTAACTCAATTTGGAAGGGGTACGTCTTCCCCGGCCTATAAATATAAATGCCACGGCCGATTGAGGTCCTTCTAGCCAATTGAATCAATCAATCTACTATTTTCCTATTTTTCTCCAAACCCTAGCTTTTCCAACCTCGTGCTATTCTTTGCTTGTCTCGAAGGCGTTCAAGGGCGTCTTGAGTGGCCTGCCGACCTCAAGAAAACCCTAGATCTTTGAGCTCCGATGGGGTCCCTCTCGAGCTTGAGGTTCTAGGTTTCGCGGTGCTGTCTGCGTCGAACCGGTCTGACCGGTTGGTGCGACCGGTCTGACCGGTCACCGGAGTTCATCGCTGGTGATTTGATCGTTGTGATCCGCACGTTCTAGCGCTTGTGTGTTGACCAATCTTGTGTCAACAGTCGGCAAGGAGAAACCAGACATACACTACCCTGTTTTCATCCAATCAGGAGAAAACAAAAAGATAAACACATTAGCCTGTATAAGCAGTAGCTACCTCTTACTTATATTGCCATGTTTATGTACTTTGTAAGTATACTTTACACCTAGTGCCATCCCCGGCAACGGCGCTAGAAAAGCTTGTTGACATTTCCTAGCGCCGCCACTAGGAGTGGTTAGTTCCTAGCAACGCCGCTAGAAAAACTGGTGTTGGTATGTCTTAACGTTTACAGAAAGATCCGCAAGCACACAGATATACCATTGTAGCATTTCACCCGAAAGTATCCAGAGTATCGTTATTTATATTTTACCAAGGGATGGCTAGGTTGTGTAAAGTTTATTTACAAGTTCCATAACCATGACACGTATAAAGTAAGATGAAGACCACTGACTATATAGGGGTAAGTGATAAATGAATGACAATCAGGGATAATGTGACACAGACAGAATAGCCAACTCTCATGAATAAAGAATAAACAAGCACACCTAAGGTTAGTGGGAGCATAGGCAAAAATTCCTAGCAGATAAGTTACGTTAGCCACATTGCTTAGAGCTTCAGGTGCCGGGAAATTAGGGACATCGGGGAGAATGACCCGCACTGGAGAACATCCAGTCCCGTTTCATCTTTGCATGAACTCCTACACCGTACCCGAACATCGGGGAGTACGCTAACCGAGATGCAGCTTCCTGGTGGGCCGATAGGGCTGTCACCACCTGCGGTCTACCCCAGTCACACCGTGGAGCACCGTCATATCCAAAGGATCCCACATACTCGGGCACCATGCCCGCATATGAAGTGACTACCCTAGCACCCCCGGGTCCCCCACCCTTCGGATGGACAGGCAAGATGCTAAGGCAAGTCCGAAAGCACAACGAACCGATATACTTACCCAGATCATCTGGTCTAAGCAAGCAACTACTATAACTTGAGTAAGCATTGATCAAGGCTAGGCAATCTACGAACATAGCAAGATAACCAAGAATGAACTCTGAATGAATAGCATAAAGAAACTCGGAATACAAAGCCATACCAGAGGCCGTGGATTGCTCGCTGGCCCCGAGGACGACTGGATTCGCTAAGGCGATGAAGTACTAGCCTAGCTCCACTACCCTAAGGAGTACAAGTCACAAGAGAGTGTAAAGAGAGAGGCCTTCAAGTGGTGTGTGTGATGAGAGTGGTGGGAGGCCCCTTATATAGCTTTTTAGGTTGGTTCCCGCCATCTCTAAACATGGAAACATCATCAACCACCTTCAAGAGGATAGGATCAAGCTTCCCGCAAAATCTAAGCCTGAATGGCTGACATGTGGGGTCAGCTGACCCCCTCTTGCCGCCATTGGCCACCGTCCTTCTCTGGTACACTGCCTGGTGGGTCCTGATGTCAGATGGTCGGTGCCAGGGCTTGGTTGGTCGGTTTGGTCTGGTTTGTGAGCCTTCTTTGCTCATGTTACGCAGGACACGATCGTCTGTGAATTCTGTCTGCGTATTCATCGTGTTTTTGTCTTATTCCAGAGTTGTGCTCCTGAAATCAAGAATCTTCGAAAACAACTATGGAGCTAGGTTAGCGATACAAATATGTGAGTAAGAGATATAGTTTTCCTTCTTTTATGAGTATAGTTGACGGTCATATTTCGTACTTAACGACCGTCAACAGGGATGTAACACCCCAGAAGAAAACAGAATAATCCTTTGGAGAATTACCACACGACAACACAAATATAAAATAGAGTACGCGAAAGCAACTTAAATCGTTCAGATAGATTAACAAAAACTGATACATTTCAATTGAACCACGCAATAGAAACTGAAACAACAACAAAGTCTCCACATCCAAATATTTTATTATTCAAAATTTGTTCAACATATATAGTTAAGAGTGTGCACACGTGCTGCGTTCTTGCAGATGTCGGCGGTCTTGCAGATGTCGGCGGGTTGGAAGATGGTTTTTGGTTTAGGCGATTTCGACGTGACAAGGTGGCTGGAGAAGCCACCCGATCCATCAACCGTACAGGCCTGGGAACCGAAAACAAGAGTTGTGCCCTCGGGCACGTTGTTGGCGTCGCTTGATCCGGCCATCGAATTCGCCGATGAACTCACCGAATCCCCTACCTAGCGCACCAGCTATCGGTGTTTACCACCAAGCCTGCTCAGGGATATCCTTAGCAGTAAGGTTCGTAGGTAGGGATCGACTGTCTGGAACACGATGGTGCAAGGAACACAAAGATGACAGGTTCGGGCCGCGAGTTGAGTAATACCCTACGTCCTGTGTGGTGGTTTGTATTGCCTTAGGTGTTGATGCGGGGAAGCCGGGCTCTATCCCGAGGTGGCGGCCGCGGAGCTCGACGGAGTAGCGTGGCGAGGGGAGGAGAGGTCCAGCGCGGTTGGGAGTGGGACCAGAGGGTCGCGGGAGTGCCGCGTGGGGTGGTGGAGCAGCAGGAGGTGGCCTGCGGCCCTCCACGGCGGCGGGTGGCCCCGCTCTACGCGGCGGCAGAGGAAGCAGGGAGGGAGGGAGGTGGAAGACGACTGTTGGACTTCTTTGTAATTTCTAAAAAAACCAGGGGTCCCACTGTAAAACAAAAATATCTCCTAAACAAGGGCTCAAACGAAAAAGTGCCCAACATGAAAGTTGTTCAACTTTTCAAGATCTACAACTTTGGTGTTTTACAAAAATTTATTTGACCAAAGGTTAAAGAGTTATTATGAAAACATAGGAAGGATTTTGAATTTAAAGGACTTTTGTCTTTTCCAAGGCAAATTCACCTCAAATTTAGACTGAAATGTACAATTTTCTGCCATGTAATGATTACACTGAATTTTGCAAATAAATCCTCCACAAAAGCAACATTTACCCCTCTTATTCAAATTAAATTATAGAAAGGACCTTGCATCAATTCATATTTACACAAATAACCTTATATTTTTTTAATTAGACCCTTTTGCAAGCAATTTAAGCACATGATGCACAAAATAAATACATTTCTACTGTGCAGACACCTAGGGTGTCACAGCCTTCCCCCCTAAAAGGAATCTCGCCCTGAGATTACAGTTAGAAATAAGGACGGAAAGATTTGGGTATCTGGATTGGTTCTAAGAAAGTCGGGAAAATTTCTTTGGAGAGAAGTTTCAGTCTCCCAAGTGGCTTCTTCCTCAGTATGGTGATTCCACTGGATTTTGTACATTTTAACTTTCTCCCTTCTGGTACTTCTTTCTTTGGTGTCAAGAACTCTGATTGGATATTCAGCATAAGATAGATCAGGTTCAATTTCGATATCTTGTGGTTTAATAATCTCAGTGGGCACTTTGATGCACTTCTTGAGTTGAGAGATATGGAAAACATCATGAATGGCGGCCAACTAAGAAGGAAGATGGATTTGGTAAGCAACTGAACCACAAGTTTCAATGATTTCAAATGGTCCAATGTATCGGGGTGCTAATTTCCCTTTTATGCCGAAGCGTTGAACACCTCTAGTAGGAGATACTCGCAGATATACGAAATTACCTACCTTTAACTGTAAAGGCTCTCTTCTTTTGTCTGCATAACTTTTCTGTCTTGATTGGGCTACTTTAAGATTATTCTGGATAACTTTGACTTTCTCTTCTGCCTCAATGATTAGATCTGGCCCAAAGACTTTGTGTTCTCTGGCTTGTGACCAACTCAAAGGTGTTCGATACCTTCGACTGTATAACTCTTCAAATGGTGCCATTTGTAAGCTGGATTGATAACTGTTATTATATGAGAACTCTGCCAATGCTAGGCACTTATCCCAGTTCTTGCCATATTGAATAGCACATGCCCTTAACATATCTTCAAGGATTTGATTGATTCGTTCGGTTTGCCCATCTATTTGTGGATGATATGCTGAACTACGAATCAATTTGGTTCCAAGGGATTCTTGCAATTGCTCCTAGAAATGTGCAATGAACTGCGCCCCACGATCAGAAATAATCGTCTTTGGAACTCCATGCAGACGGACAATCTGGTCGAGATAGATCTCTGCATACTTCTTGGCAGAATAAGTTGTATTTACATGAATAAAATGAGCGGTCTTGGTGAGTCTATCAACAATTACCCAAATAGAATCATGCTTCTGAGAAGCATTGGGTAAGCCAACAATAAAATCCATACTGATGTCCTCCCATTTCCAGAATGGAATGGGTAAAGGTTGGAGAGTACCAGCTACTTTCAAGTGACTAGCTTTGACTCTTTGACAGACATCACACTCAGAAACATATTTCTATTTAAGATCCTGATACATCTTGGTACTACCGGGATGAATAGAAAACTTCGATAGATGTGCCTCATCAAGGATTTGTTTTCTAAGCTGGTGATTCTTGGGTACCACAAGACGAAATTCAAACCACAAAACTCCTTTATGATCCACACAGAAACATTTGTACTTTGATTCTCCCTGGGATAGCTTTTCCTTGATGATTTTGATACCTTCATCATGTAATTGTGCCATGATGATGCTATCATGAAGTGTAGGCTCCACAGCTATATGGTTCAGACTTCCTTGAGGTACCATTTCTAGGTTTAATTTCATCATTTCCTGGCATACAGTTTCGTTGAATGGCTCTACAGATAGACAATGGCATTGTGACTTGCGACTGAGTGCATCTGCAACTACATTAGCCTTTCCTAGATGATAATGCACTTCTAGATCATAATCCTTTATCAATTCTAGCCAACGTCTCTGTCTCATGTTGAGATCAGCTTGGGTGAAGATATACTTGAGGCTCTATTGGTCAGTGTAAATGTTACAATGAGATGCATAAGCGATCACCCGATTGTCTTGCATAAGTACACAACCAAGTCCCGTACCAGAAGCATCACAATAGACATCAAAAGGTTTGGTACTGTCCGGTGTAGCCAGCACTGGAGCAGTAGTCAGTCGCGCTTTGAGAGTTTTAAAGGCTTCTTCACATTTATCATCCCAAACAAATTTCACTCCTTTCTTTAACAACTCCATCATAGGTTTGGCTATTCTAGAGAAATCAGGAATGAATCGACGATAGTATCTAGCTAAACCGAGAAAACTACGAATCTGATGGACTGAAGTAGGAGATTCCCAATCCATCATTTCTTGCACTTTAGCTGGATCAACAGATATACCTTCACTGGAGATATTATGGCCTAAAAATTTCACACTATCCAGCCAAAATTCACACTTGGAGAATTTGACGTAAAGGTGATGATCTCGTAATCGCTGAAGAACGATGTGTAAATGCTGAGCATGATCTTCTTCATTCGTGGAGTAGATCAAAATGTCGTCGATGAACACCACGACGAATTTATCAAGTTCCGGTATGAAGACTGAATTCATCAGGTACATAAAGTATGCCGGGGCATTGGTAAGACCAAAAGACATAACCAGATACTCATAAAGTCCATATCTAGTCGAGAAAGCTGTTTTCGGAATGTCACAGGGCTTTATCTTTATTTGATGATAGCCAGAACGAAGATCAATCTTAGAGAAAATCTTGGCTCCAGCTAACTGATCAAACAGGATATCAATGCGGGGAAGATGATACTTATTTTTAATAGTGACCGCATTGAGTGGTCGATAGTCATCACATAGCCTCAAACTGTTGTCCTTCTTCTTCACAAACAGGGTTGGACATCCCCATGGTGAAGCACTTGGACGAATAAAACCCTTGTCAAGAAGATCTTGAAGTTGGATTTTCAATTCTGCCAACTCATTTGGAGGCATACAGTATGACCTCTTAGAAATAGGGGCGGTACCGGGTTGAAGCTCGATAACGAATTTGATATCTCTATCAGGGGGCATTCCAGGCAAATCATCTGGAAATACATCCGCATACTCACACACAACAGGAATATCTTCAAATTTAACTTCTTTTATGGCATAGGCACAAGAGTTGAGGCACTCTTGTTGTGGCAGATAGAGTATGGTGGCTCCTTGATAAGGTGAATCTATCTCAATAGCTCGGTAAGAGATATCTAACAGTACTTTATGTCTAGTCATCCAATCCATGCCCAAAATAACATCCATGCCTTCTAAGTTCAACAAGATCAAATCTGTCTTTATCAATTTGCTATCCAACTTAATTGGCACATGTCTAATGATTTGATTGGAAGCTCTCTTCCCACCAGGGGTTGCTATCATGCAAGACCTCTTGGTATGACAAAAATCCAATCCTAACCTTGCTCTAAATTTGGCACTTATAAAGCTATGAGTTGCACCAGAATCAAATAATATGACTGCGGGTTTATTGTGGATAGAGAAAATACCTGACATGACTGGTGCTCCTTCGGGAAGCTCTGCAAGAGTAGTGAAATTAATTCGCCCCTATCGGACTTGCACCATTTGCTTCTTGCCCTTGCCCCTGACCTTGTTGTTCTGGTTGGAGTTCTGCCCTGGGTAAGACTTCTTGGGTTGTGGGCAATTCTTGGCGAAATGGGAAGTACTGCCGCAATTGAAATATCAATTGTTGCCATTCCCGCGATTGGACTGTGGGGTATTTGGCCTTGGGCCAAACTGCTGCGGCTGCTGAAAGACTGGAGGTCTGAATCCTCCCTGTTGCTGAGGCGGCCTAAAAACAAACCTGCCCGTTGGGGCATTTCTCTGTGGAGCTCTTGGTGGAGTATTCTGCACCAGACGATACCTTGGTGGCTGAGCATTCGAGGGTCCTGTTGGTTCCTTTCGCTTCTTCTCGGCACGGTGCACGACAATACAATCTTCTTGAGTAATGGCCATGTTGACCTGCTCATTATAAGTATTTGGCTGAACATGGTTCAGGCGTTCCTTGAGCTTGGTGTTGAGGCCACGACGAAAATGGTCGCGCTTCTTGGCGTCAGTATCCGCATGATGGCCCGCGTACTGGCACAGGTCATTGAAGACCTGTGCATACTGAAGAACAGTGCGGGTCCCTTGATTCAAAGCTAAGAATTCATTCAACTTCCTCTCAATCAGTCCCTCGGGAATATGATGTGTCCTAAAGGCATTCCGGAATTCCTCCCAAGAGATAACATGTCCAGCAGGCTGCATAGCACAATAGTGATCCCACCAAATGCGAGCAATGCCACGAAGCTGCTGGGCGGCGAACTGGGCCTTGTTCGCATCAGTACAAGGTACTGCCAGCAAGGCGAACTTGGACTCAATAGTATGGAGCCAAGCATCGGCGTCCAATAGTTCATCAGTCCGGCTGAACAGTGGAGGTTGGGTACCAAAGAATTCCTGGTAACCCGCTGGTTCTTCATCACGTCCTCCACGCTGCTGTTGGCATGACGGATTCTGCTGCCCTTGCACCAGCTGATGAAGCAATTCGGTTTGCAAGGCCATTAGCTTGGCCAGATTCAGCGGTGGTGGTGGTGGCTGCTGAGATCCACTGCCAGTTTCACGGCCGAAGCCTTCGGGTGTTCCACGGCTATGACCAACCATCTGTAATTATGGAAGACATCCATTAGATACATTATCCTTGCTCCCAAAATCAATGGTATGTGCAATGATCATACATTGGACAGCAAAACAAAATCAGCAGAATTTAACAAATTATGGTGTAACACAATATGCATAACACACATTTGCTCAACAATCATAGCTCAAAATTGTCAATGGTTAGATAACTTCATTCGGATGGTGCTCACAGAAGGTGGTAATAGCTTTGAGGGCTGCTGTCTCAAAAGCATCCACAAGGTGATATCCAACCACCCCAATCTCAATAGGCGGCCAAGTAAAAGTAGGGTGCTGAGGAATGGTCATGGTGGCACTGCACTTCTGAACTCCATCCTCAGAAAACTGTCGTCCCTTGTACCGGGGTGGTTCTGGGTAGTGGAAAATATGAAGCATATCCCACAAAATCCTCGGAAAACCCTCCCAGTATAGGCAATCAGTATGAGCATATCCATCATCATCCCAGAAGATACTCGGAAGGTCCACCATCTGAATCCAAAAAGATTCAAATGTGAGTTATATAATTATCTCAAGGCTTCTCAAATAATGCTTTTAAGAAGACTGCGGAAAAAATGTGATTCTGATTCAAAAGATTATATGGTTTCACAAGACTTAGGAAGTAAACAAACCACAATTGGTACTGGTTCATCTTTTGAGATTCTTTGGAACGAAAAGATCATTATGTCATCAAAATGGGGCTAAAGATGAAAGCATGACTCAGATCCACCTTTTACATCCAAGAAAGTCTAAGTGTTTTCACAAACATGCTCCTAATATGAAGTTTCAACTCAACCTACCATTTAACCATACTAAGGCATATACATGATGATCCACGGTAGAAATTCCTTAAAAAGGCTCATGTAACAAATTCAAATTCTAGGAATCAAATCAAACATCATCAAACTATGCATGCACGATCTATTCGTCCTCTCAAGATAAACAATTGCCAACTAATGTTGGGCTTACGCGGTTAGTACGGTGGCATAACATAGATACGTCTCTCCCTATAATATCTAGTCGATAAATTCTAACCGTTCTTAACTTATCGAATCGCGGTTAGTGTACCTGCAGAAGATTGACAGAACATATATATACATTGAACCTTTCATGCCAGCACTCATGAAAGCGTTTCCATACATTACCGCTCACTAAAGAAGCGGCATCCATGCATCCAACACTGCATGGACAGTGCTCATACGCTACTGGGGCAACGTATTCACGGGATACTTTTACTCCCAATATAATCGACCGATGGTCAATATATTGGCAGTAGCTCAAGTAGGCCACTACTTGAGCACAGCGTTCGGTTCGCATCGCCGACGGGAAGGTCAGACTCCCTCAGCTGAATGAGGATCCTTACCTTCTTACCTTAGCGTAGGTGCGTAGGTGCGTCGTTACAAAATTTAAAAGATTGATTGTGCTCAAATGTAAGGTTTGACAGAAATGTAAAGTGCTGGAAGTCAGATATAAATAAACCATAAGTAGATAGCCACCTTGTAACTCCCATAAATTTCCCTAGGGCTTTACATTCTATGCACAATCCTTAACGTAACCAACGTAGTTTTATAAATACTTTGTTGGTCCAATTTTATACAGAAATCGATTTTTAAGGTTCCAACACCTCTGGTGTACACTTGTAGCTCTGATACCAGTTATGGCAGAACCACCTGAATTATCCCGGTTCAAGTGCGCTGGTCATCACCATAAAGGCAACACCGACTCAAACGCATTTCAAATGGAACAATTCTTGTTCTGTCGGGTAACGTCCCGATACAACCACCGGATCTCGGATCGAACAAGCATACCCCGCACGAAGTCGAGTCCAGAGATATCACAACCATATTTTTTTACAACACAGGCATAGTAGTTATTACAACAAGTTCAAAGTATTATTACAAATACAAACTCAGTAAAACAATATACAAAACATAAGTTTAAAGTTCAGAGTTTAAGCAGCGGAAAGAAAACACGACGGCTACAACACGTCGCAAAAAGGATATCAAGCTAGCCCAAGCAAGATATCACTCGTCGAGGTCATTACCGGCCGGAGACGGTTCCCACTCAACGGACCAGCCAGGGGGCAAAGAGCAGGGACAAGTCAGACTAGCGATCTGGTCCTCAAAACCCATTCCTGAAACAGGATTCAACAGCAAGGCTAAGTATACTAATACTCAGCAAGACTTAACCGTCAACGGATATACTAAGTCCACTTAGCTAGACTATGCAGGGTTCTGTAGGTTCTGGTTTTCTTTTTGCTGAAAAGCAATAAAGAGTAGGTCCTTAATTTCATAATTTAGCTTTCAATATTCTAGTTGATTAACCATTCTATGTAAGCAACTAATTCTAATAAACCATGGTGGAATTATAGTCAAACATCAAGTTTGATCAAGATAACATTACTCTTGTTACTCTGTGTGGCAAAGGGATCAAGCAGTCTCAATATCCGCGAGAGACGGACGATTCGAATCGGATTTCCAACCTTGCAAGGTAAACCTAACACACACATTTGGAACACCGTCGGGTCATTCCCAAACAACCGTTAACCTTTCATTCCGGTTTGTGGATAGGGTCACTCTCCCCGACTACAGGGCACCAACTTCCTCTCTGTACCCATGGTGTTGTGCAACATAAACATAAATAAAAACCTATCTCTAAGAGAGAGTGAAAGGTATATCCACTCACCGGTCCGATCAGCTACTAGGCTTACCGCATACCATATTTACGGCATGTGGCTAGTACGTTTAAACACTTAACCACCGCTACCACACACCACGACCTTAGCAGAATTCATCAACACAGACGGGGTCTCACCCAAGGTCATGATATCGAACATGACCCCGTCTGACGTCCTTATAGTGATTGCAGAAAGTAAACAAGCAACTCCTATTAAGCTCGCGAGTGACAGGCAATCACTCGACTTTTACCGGTCCTATAAGCATAGCAATTACTCGAACTCAAATCTAGTGTTCAATACATAGGTTCCTAGGATCATGCATCTAGGGTTTCAATTCAAATCCTAAGAACTGTAAATGCACAAGTAAGTAGTATATAAAGTGCATAATTTGAAATACTGGATTTATGTCCGGGGCTTGCCTTCGCGGCAGTCGCTACCTAAATCAGCCTTGGGCTCTTCCGGACTTTGGTCCGGGTCTTCAGTCAGTATAGTGGCATTCAGCTGGGCTTCTTGATCACCTTCTTCGGAATCTAGGATTAGCTCGTATGACCCGTCCGATAAAACAGTCGTATCTATATGTGATGCAAGAAACGATATTACAAACACATACATTTCACGATAAAGTTGTAGTCTAACAAATAGCAATCATACTTAGCATATGGGCAATTGTTTATAGAGTATTTACTTAACAAGTCTTACTACACCAAACAACAAGATTAACCTCACAAAGTAAGTTTTTAGTTAACTCATATAGCATGTAAATCATGGTTTGCTAAGAATTAAATAACTCAGCACACAAGCAGCATTTAAATTCAGAAAAATTACTGAAAACAGAAGGTATAGAGAGAAATCTATCCTGTAAATTTTATACCAAATTATGCAGCCAATTATTCATAATAAAACATTTATTCAGACAGTACCTAGAACAATATTAAATTCTACAGAACAAACTACAACACTTATGAATCTCAAAATTTCTCAGAACATGCTTCATATGCTTATGAACGTCCTATAAATTTTTCAGAATTTATCTAGGCACAAAAGAGAAGTAATAATTTTGGCAAAATTAAACCACATATGGTAAAACTAATTATCACAGAAAGTTCTATAGTGTTTATGGATCTAAAATTTTACAGACTTGAATATATGACCAAAATAGAGTTCCAAAAATTTTATCAGATTTTTATAACCAAGGAATCTATTTATCACAATTAAAGCCTTCTTATCAAGCATTAAGTCAAAGATATAGTTAAACATGTCAAAATTTCGCAAACTTTTGCAACAGCAAGATTTTAGTGACATGTACATATGGAAAAAGTTTCACACTCAGAGCTTTAATATTTTTACCAACACAAATACTTTAGTAACACTAAGAGATTTAGAAATCTTGAAACTTTGACCTAGTTAAATATGTTAAAAAGGGTTCAAATTTTTACCAGGCACTAGTAGCACTACAAGACACATTCTAGCCAAAAACCACATGAAGTTACTGAGTACAACTCCTATAACAATTAAAGCCTATTTAATCTATTCTCTTTCTTGGATTAAATTGCAGACAAAAAATGAAGATATGTATGTAACAAAAGTTGTAGGACTTATAACGAGGATTCCAAAACATTTGGATTTGTATTTTTATGATTTTTCTACGAATTTCTAGGCATTTTACAGGTTCACTATTTTTGAAAACAAAAATGAAATACAGACTTGCGCCTAGGCCCCTAGAATTCTGAAAGTATTTGCAGGGAGGCCCATAGCTGGAGGTTGAAGAACAGGGGCAGCTCGGCCGGCCAAAATCCGGCAAGGGGGCTCACCGGGGGTTGGGGAAAAGTGGTGGGGAAGCACCACAGCGTCGAGAGGAACCCGTGGGTGGCTTTGGTTGGAGCTGGGACGGCTGGTGGTGGCTCGTCGACGGCGAGCAGCGGCGGTTCGGAGTACGGGATCGACGGCGAGGGTGTTCCGGTGGTCGATAGGCGACAAGGAGCGGTTGGTGAGTTGCGCGAGAGCGAGGGAAGCTATTGTCGCCACGCCGTCCACTAGCACCACAGGACAAGGACACACCCCAAGTGTGGCTAAAGGCTTCCAAGGACGACGACCATGCCCGTCGCCATGTCCCACAGTGCTCCGCTTTAGGAACTACCGACTGTCCTCCCCCCTATTCGGGGAGAGGCTGACGAAACCAAGGACATTCCATAATGTAACCCGCCCCTCCTTGAACCTATAAAAGAGGAGGCGGGCCTCTCCCCAAGGGGGCCTACTCTAAGAGAGACACATTCTCGAGCTTGTTCTCCCCCATATTGGCACTTGCCTCAATCATCTCCCTCGCATACACTCGCGTACACTGAGACTTGGGAACTTCTCTCCCTCTCTTGCCCAAATTTGTGTCCCCTACTACAGGCACCCCCGGTGCAAGATAATATAGTGCTCACTCCTCTTGCTGGACGTACGGCCCCATCGGCCGGAACCAGGATAAACCCAGTATCATTGTGTTTCTTCTTGCATCAACCATCTAGAGACAGGGACGTGCAGCACCATCACTAGTTGGTGCTAGGCCATCGGGTCTAAACACCGACACCAACCTTATCTCTTCCCCAACCTGTCCCATGGCATCTTGGCACAAGGTGGCTTTCTGGATGCACGGGCGGCGACCTGCTTGACGCATGGGCGCGGGGGGCTCGCCCTACTCCTGGTTGCCACCCTCGCCGTATGCCATGGATGCACCCGCACGAGACTCCCAGCGGGTCACATTGGCCTGCCCTTCTGCTCCCTCTGCTTCGCCGTCGGTCTGTCCACAACCCAGTCCTATCCGAGCCTTGTCACCCTCTAGCACCCCATTCATCGGTCCTCCGGGCGCCCTCGTCGTATCTTTTGGCCTAGATGCACAGGACACGAGTTCCCCTTCTGCTGCTGCTTGCTGCCTGTGATTTGTGAAGAGGTCAGCAGTATAAGCTAAGGATGATTTATAATGATAGTAATTGTGGGCATTTAACTACTCCTTGCACAGATCTGCAGCCACCTTCAATGAATCCGCTCATTCCCAATCTCGATGGGTGAATACAGCCTCTAGGCTCGTCCCCTTCAAAAGGCCAATCAAAAGGGTGTCTTCTAATCCAGTTGCTTCGTGGCGGCTCATCCCTCCTCAGGATCTGTACAGGAAGTGATTTATTTTGTTCGACTCCATTTTCTCACACTATTAAGGTTTTGTCAGATCGATATGCTTATTTGCAGATGAGTCATCGAGATAAGAAACCATTGTATGTCACTCTACATATTTTTCTTGTCCTACCTATTGCTTTCAAGCTGCATGTATTAGATAGATTTCATAAATGGACTAGAGTGTATTTTCTGAACAAGACCTGGACTCTCAATGTTTAATGTTTTAGCCTGTTGTTTCAGTTATATATGTCTTGAGTAGTTCGATAGTGATGCAAGACTACTGATGTTATTTGCCCTTCTGATTTATTAAAAACTTGGTATAACCATTATTTGTCATTTTCCTTGTCCTATTTTGCATTGGACAACATCGGCATCTAGCATTAGTCATACTAGCTGCTGCTTTGGTCGCAATCCATGTGGAAAGCCAATGCTAGAAAATATATTTTCTGATTATTAGTTTTATTTGGGCAGTGTGTCTGTTCCTTATTAGCTCTAATGCTTAACTGTGACACCTCTGGTGTCAGTTTAACCAAAGCCAGTCAATTAACATAACTTCACACACAAATGAGCTAAGAAAACTTAAATAAGAACCCCATGTCTAGTTCTTGCAAACTTGTGTGTAAATATATGAGTGCATGTGTTTCAGTGCAATGTGCTTGAAAAACAATTTTTGGTACACTTTTAAACTTGACTTGACATGTGTGGTAAATAAGGCAATAAAATACACCATTCATAATGAGCTATAAACTTTCTATGCAAATCAAATTTAAACTGGAAAACCATCAGTTGAAATGATTAATGGAACCATTCTTTGATTGGTGAAGAGCCACTAGTACAAACAAAATAATAAAATGAGGCCACAAATATTCAACGCACAATTAGTTTTAAATCTTGAAAATCTTTTTAAAGAAAAGAAGACATAGAGACCATACTTACCTCGGAGGTCCAATAAAAAAAATATTTAGTATTCACTTATTTCTCAAATGACAACTCAGAGTAATGGAACAAAATAAAAATTCGAACAAAGGATTAAACATTCCTTTAGCACATAATATCAAATATTTATACAAAACAATAATGCATCCTTGTATATGAGTATGTGTGGATATAAAACTTGTTCCTTTAATATTTTTGAACTTTCATGCTCAACTTGTCATAAAAATATAGTATGAAGACACACCCATATTTTTGGGGCACATAATTTAATTTAAAAAGACTTTTTGCTAATTCAAAATTTAAACAAATCAAATAAACAAGAGTTCAATTTCTATTGGTAAGGAAATTGAAATGACCTTAAAAAACAATGCAAACATTCATATGAAAATAAATAGACATATTCACCATGTCATGTTAAACAAAAGCCTAGTTGAAGCCTAGGAGTAAAAGTGCAAAAATTCACATAGAATGATAAGTACTTTAATTGCCAGTTTTTGAAATAATTAAATAACTCTCAAACCATTGCTCTAATGAAAAATTGCATAACACGAAAGTTGTAGATCTCAAAAAATTGAGCAAAAGTGGTATTCAACACTTTTTCATATGAGGCCAAGATGGAGGAGAAAATTTGAGTTTACATAACTGGATTTTGAACTTCGAGAAAATTACAAAACTGCCACTGACAGCTTCTCCAACCTCTCGCCTCCCTGCTCCTTGCCTATGGCCGGGCCGTACACCGGCGAGGCCACCTGTCCCAGCCACTTGACCGCGCCCCAGCTCCAAAATGCTCCCGCGCCCCTGGTTTGCATGGCACCACTCCCTGCTGGCGACACCCGAGCTCGCCACGCGCCCTGCCAGTGCCACCGCTCGCCACGATGCCATGGCCGGTCGGCCACTGCCACACCCGTGCCCCTCCGCTGACCGGCTCTCCTCCCACTCATTTGCTTCGCAGTGAAGCTTCTCCCTCTCCCTTCTTTACTCCGCGCACTAGAGAGCCGAGCCCCGCCTTCCCCTGCGTCCAGAACCACCCGCCAGCCACCATTGCCGCCGCCCAAGCCGAGCTTGCCGTGGAGACCCCTCTTAAGGCCTTCCTCTGCACAAGCCGACCCCTGGAATGGAAGCTCCTCGGCCTCCTGAAGCTCTCCGACCTATCCTCTCCCTCATTCCCTCACCGGAGCATGGACGCCGGCGAGCAGAGCCATCGTCGGCTGCCCCTCACCGCGGACAGCCCAACTCCGACCTTCTCCCGACGAGCCAAGACCACCATTAGGTGCGGCTTTAGCCCCTCTCCATTTTCCCCCACTTTCCCCTCGCCGCCGGCCAACCCCATCACCGGAAATCACCCCGCCGTTCCTCCTCTGTTTCCTCATCTCCGCCAGGGACCTCGAGTTAAAATAAACAAAAGTTTCAGGGGTCTAAATGAAAAGTTTTAAATGAACTCAAAACAGCAAACTTCAAAAATGCCTAGAAAATCGTAAAAAAATCATAAAAATACATACTAAAATGTTCTAGAATCCTTAGAACAAGAACTACAACTTTTATTACAGTTACAGGTTCATATTTTGCTTTTATTTTAATCTACGAAAAAGATTAGATTAAATGGGCTATGTTTGTTCTAGGAGTTGTGCTCACTAACCATAGCTGGTTTTTGGCTAGGTGATATCTTGCAATGTTTCTAGTACCTGGTAAAAATTTGAATGCCTTGTGACACAACTAACTAGGTCAAAGTTCCAAGATTCCTAAATCTACTAGTATTGCTCATGTATTTATGCTGCTAGAAATAATGAGGCTCTGTGTATGAAACTTTTTCCTTGTATGCATGTCACTAAAAAATTACTGTTACACAAGTTTGAGAAATTTTAGATCAGTCTAACTATATATTTGAGTTAATTCTTGATAAGTAGGCTTTATTGGTGATAAATAGTTCCTTTGCGTAGAAAAATCTGATAATATTTGTGGGACTCTCTTTTAGTCATAAATGCATGTCTACAAAATTTGAGATCCATCTGATGACCATAACGGTAGATACAAAATGTGCATGTTATGCCATGAATAGATTTGTTATTTTGTCCTGGTAACAATAATGCTTGAATACTCATGATTTTTGCTACCATTACTAAACAGTGTTTGTATATGCTATATAAAAAGTTTGACTTGCTTTACTACAAATTTGATAATTCGAATAATAATGCATGTGTATACATTGTTTTATTCCTTGATTTTTATAATTGTGATGAAAATGCTTCATGTTTTTACTACAGCATGTTTAGATAGAAAGTAAGCTCTGGTAAAAGTTTTATGAGCAGAAACCTGGTAGAACCCTTTGTAGAATTTAAGTTTGATCAATGCATGTTAAATTTGCCGATTTTATATCTCCTGTTATGTGAGCAGATTAAATTTGGAAAAATTACAGTTCAGCACACATCGTGTCTACTTGATGCTGTTAAATTTTGAACTCCAGAGCAGGCGTAGTTTAGTCTGGATAAATACATCTTCATTAGTACATGCTCAGTTTTGGATAATTTTCATGGCTAGATGCTTTATTGTTTTTACTTGAAATTTTTTTACTGGGAGTAGCTGAGTAGATGAAGTACCTTACATAAAAATTGTAGCTCCAGAAACTAATCCTAACTTATGAAGTTAAATAGTCAAACAACTAGGTGTTTACATTTAATACAAAACCCGCCACACAGCTCTTTTATGAAGTAAAGTGAATTTAAGAACTACTCTATAAACAATTGCCCAGAAAATAAAGTTAACTAAGACCACCACAACAAACACATGCTATACTTGACTAAAACTTTATAGTGAAGGAAAGAAATATGTTTATATCATGTTGTAACAATATCATTTCTGCATGCATATAGAAACGGTAAATCTACTCGATGGTGGTTACGAATTGGTGCCCGCGAATACTACCACTCCGGAGAGTGTCTCTCTTAATTATACTGACTTGAATCAAGACCCGAACCAATGTTCGGAAGAGCCCAAGGCTACTTTTTAACAGTGCCCAAGAAGGCAAGCCCCGGTGCATAATCTCATTATTTTACACATTATATTCATCTTACTATTTGTATATGTTGTAATAATTTTTATTGCGCATTTACGTTTTCTAGGAGTTGATCGAAAACCTTAGGTGCACGATCCCTAGGTACCTATGTTTGTTATCCGGATCTTTTTCTCGACTAGTTGCCCCGCTAACTAGGTACGGTAAAAGTCGAGAGGTTTCCTGCCTTTCGTGAGATTATAGGAGTTGACTGACTTTAATTCCTGCTGAAATATAAGGACAACGGGCGGGGTTGTGTAGTTGTGATACCCCGCTGGTGTAGTAAAAAATGGCTAAGGTCGCGGTGTGTGGCTCATTTCGTTAAGCGTTTGAAAGTACTAGCCACATGCCGAGAAATATGGTAATCGGTAAGCTTAAGTACCTGATTGGACCAGTGAGTGGAACGATCTCGCACCCTCCTGGTAGAAGTAGGTTTATTTTTTGTCCGGACGTACGGGTGCAGAGACGTCAGGCTCTGTAGTCGGGGAGGGTGTTCCTAATCCACGGACTCGAAATAAAGGGGGAAAGTTGTGAGGGTGACTTGGTTCCCATACGTGTGGTCTAGGTTCCCCTGGCCAGGTTGAAATTCGATTTAGAATCGTCCGCCTCTCACGGCATGAGATTGCTTAATGTTTTCGGTCACACAGAGTAACAAGTGGAACATGATGATGATAATACTGCTGGTTGATTAAATGATTGCTCTACCATGTTTGTGTAGAGTTAGATGCAAACTTAGAACGGTTAACCCAACTAGAAGATGGCTAGATAAAATCTGAAAATAAGGATCAACTCTTAGTGGTATTTTTGGCAAAACAAACCCCACCAACCAAAAAGCCTTGCATGTCTAGTTATCGGACTATGTTATATCCGGTGACGGGTCAGTCTTGCTGAGTATTAGTATACTCAGCCTTGCTTGTGGCACTATTTTTCAGGTACTAACTTTGAAGATCTGTTTGCAAGTCTTACTTGGCCGTGTACCTTGCCTCCGGGCTGGTCTGTTGAGTGGGATGTCCCTTCAGCTGGTGCTGACCACCCTCCCGCTGAGTGACGCTTTCGTACGGGCTTTATCGATGCATCACGTTATTTCGCTAGTTATCTTTTAATGCTTCCGCTGAACAATGAGACTTTTATAATTTGAGTAGATGGAACTCTGTAGTACTTTACAATTCTGAACCTAGTTTGTAATAAATTTCTTTTCCGCTGCAATCACTCTGAGATGTATGAAATGTTCTGTGTTGTAATCTCTGGGCTCACCTTTGTGTGAGTGTTGTCTGCTAATCCTGGAATAGCGTGGCTTTTATCGAGGCTTCACTCGAGGACCTACCGGTGAGTGCCAATTTTGGGTCAGAGTTGCTTAGCAACAAAGATCAGTGCACCCGGGCCCAGTAGTTTTGGGTGGTTCCGCCACATCAACATTGCTGATTAGTGCATTTCTACTGATTCATAGTCTCATGTTGCAGAGCACAATACACATGTGATTTACTGCAAAGTTTGGAGTTTGGACCAAATAATATGTTTGTTAAGTGAGCATGCAGGTATAATTTCTTGTCAGATACTATCATACTATCAGTTTTAAGTTGTGGCTATTTCTTACAATGTTGCCTTAATGAGCTAATGTTCAGTTCTTTTTCACGTGCAAGGACAGAAAACTGAAAATGGTTCATATCAATTGTGTTGAGGAAACAAGTCCATATGTATGTCATCCACAATGTGTTTTCACGTGCATTGTTTATGTATGTGCTGGAAATTTGAGAAATAATGGTTGTTTCTATGGATTATAGAGATATAATACTTTTAACTGGGAGGCATCGGTATGCTTTGGTGGTTGGGAAGGCCGATGAGGCTAAGGCTATATCAGTTGTTGGGAATGTATTTCTCAAGTATTTTATAGTTAGTGGTACTGAAGAGGCATTAGGAAAGGTGAGCTCAATTTTTGATCAACTCAGAGCAATGTAGTGCCACTAATTTTCTCATGTTGGCAGCTAGTGCTCCTATAATTTGCATGACTACTGACCTGCAGCTCCTCTCTCTAGCTTGTATTGTTTCCAGTGGTTGTTGTTTCATACAGGAAAATTTGAAACTGTTCATTACTACCTAACAATTACTTTGGCCTTGGTTAGTATGGATTCGTGGCTCCTAAGAATAGCACTTTGATTTTTCCTGTTCTGTCAATTTTTGCTTTTGTTGATATGAACACTGCCTTTGTTTTGGTCAATTTTTCCTCTCAATTTAGTCAGGTATTTTTGCCTTGTTGTCCCCTGCTGTGTTGGGTTCACTGATTTCCTCATGTTTGCTACTTCTTGTTTCTGTTCTGTTTTTTTCCCATTCCTTCTCTTGATTGATGTCACTTTCACCTACATCTAATTATAGAACTGTGATGAGAACTAAGATAGTTTTTGGATCACATCATAATTAGGTCCAAAATGATTTTAAGGTCGATTTATCTCCTTTTTGTCTAGTATCTAGTCTAGATATTGTCAGCATGTACCATGAAAGAATCAATATATGCATGTTTCAGTATTATATTATGTTGTAGGTTTAGTGTCCTTCAAACTCATGTTAGATTGTTCTTTATATGATATTTGTGCATTAGCAAATTTAATCAAATATCATTTTGTATATTTCTGAGAGGTAAATGTGATTTGAGAGATGTAGTCAATGCAGGAGCACTCAGCAGAGCACTTCCATTCTTCTGCAAGCACAAACTTTTCTCTGGTAAATCACTACTAAGACGTACTTGATTATTGATAGCGAGTGTTGAAACTCTATTTTTCTTATCTGTCCATTCTTTTCCTCGATATTGACATGTGATTTTCACATTGTATTATATTTGTGAAATATAATGGACAACCTGTATAGTACATTCATTAATTTTTTTATTGTTGCAGTGCTCTTTTTGTCTTCGTGTATAGATTTCCTGGAAGCTTCGGGAGCTAGCCGCTGTACTTGTCAGGTGTTTGATGAAATTCCACATTTAGCAATCAAGTAAATATGAAATGACCTGAAATTTCAAGATTCTTATAATATAATTATGCCATCATTTAGTATTATAATTTTCTAGTTTCTTACTATACAACATTAAGTTGAGCATTACTTCACTAAGATTTTCGAAGCCAAATTTACCCAAGCATTTTAGTTTCTTCCTGACATTTACTTTCTTGTATTGTAGGAATGGAGTTGAGGAGTTGAGGGAGGGAGAACTTAGGTGAAGAACTTCTCCTTTGCTGCAAAGATCCGTCTTAGCATTTAGTTTGCTTTTTTTAAAGCTACCTGAACATACTTTGGGTTTTTTTTCGGCACATACTTTAGTTTCGGATTTTTTGCATTTCAATTTTGGTTACTGTAGAAGCATTTAGAGGCTAGTAGATTATTAGTTTGATAGATTAACTTTTGTTTTTGTTAATTACTAGTATGGTCTTACATACAATATTTGTTATTTGTGGTAGCTGATTGCTGTAACACCCGGTTTATAAAAGAACATAAACCGAGCAATCATATACGTGCCAGGATCAAGTCACATGTATATACAACAGAATGAACAGTGTATCATAGCACATATCACGTAAAAAGATATAATATAACGAATACGAATGTTATTTATTACATAAATGACAAGAATGTCTGATACAGCGGAAGCGAAGTACAAATACCAATAAAGCTCTCCGAAGCTGAAGCAGGGCGCCACAGGGACGTCGACTAGGAGACGAACACCTAGAAGTCCTCGTAGTCCTGGTAGCGCTGAACGAACTCCCTCGTGTCGGCAGGAACTGAGCAGCAGTAGCGTAGCCAAGAGGAAAAAGTAGAGAAGAGGCAAGAGTGAGTACACAACTTGTACTCAACAAGTATAACACAAACTATGAGGCTCTAAGGTTGGCTGACTCAACTGCATTAGCTTTTAAGTGTTGGCAAGATTTTATTAAAGCTATTTACTACGAGTTGATAAATTACCATTAACCCAGTTACATAGTAATTAATCAAGATTAAACATGATACTACTGAGAACCAAACCAAAACCAAGCCACCAAGGTAACCCCGAGAGGCACCTCCCTCGTCGGAAGGAGACAACCCCACTAATCAAAAGGAGGATCTGGGCCGCTCATAACCGTGAGCATGGCTAGTATACCAGTTTTACACTCTGCAGAGGTTGCACATCTTTACCCACAAGTCGTGAACTACGCCAGGGGTTCATCACACTTCCTTAGGTGAGATGACTAGCGACTCACTACGAGGCCGTTACAAAGAATCTCGTTGGTAAGGCATAACCGCGAGAGTTAGGTCAGCGACGATGGGGCCCACCTCCGGGGGTACAAGCACAGGAGCGCAATCCAAGCACAGACCAAGCCGGAGGAGCAGGGACCATTGAAGCTTACTACTCTTGCCCCGCAGGTAAGTTACTCCAAACCAAAAAGACCTAATTAGTAAGCCAAGTCTATCCCATTCTAGCCTTGTGGCAGCGCTGTTGTCCCAGGTTGTCGCTCTATGAATCGGTCCTTATGGAGAGTGGCCAACCCAGCACTAAGCACCGTGCTGGCCCCCTAAACCCTGTTTCTACAAAAACCATCTTTTAACGAGACGTGAGCCACTCATCCACACAGAGGGCCACTCTCAGAATTAAGTTCAAGTAAACCATTAATCAAATTAATTAAAAAGCACCAGAGTGTGTTATAGCGCAGGAACCTAGCACAACTAACCAAAATGCAACCCAAAGGATATATGAAGGATATAAAGTGGCTAGGAAAATCCTTATAGGCATACAGTATTAAAATGCAGTATGTAAATGTATTTAAAGGTGATGGGTTGTTCATGTTACACTTGCCTTCCTCATACTGCTCCTGCTACTGCTCAAAGTGCTCGGAAGACGGCTGCTCCGGGTACTGGTACTGGGGCTCCTCAGATGGATCAACGTCTACTCACGAACACATGGCCAAAACAATTCACAGTAATAAGCATACAAGCAAACACTAACAAAAACTAAGAAACAATACATCAATACATAAAAACAGCAAGAAAAACTAAGCTAAAACTATTCTACGCGTTACAACGATCGTGTGGATATAAAGAATGCTAAAAACGGAGCTAAAACGCATAAACTAGGCCTAAAACAAGGTTTCAGGGGCTTATTAGCAATAAAAACAGGGTTCCAGGGGCTTTTCTGCTAAAACTGAGGACTAAAACATAATTAAACTAAAGCTTCAGGGTCTAACTAACAAAATCAGCAGCAAAGGACGGCAGGTTCTATTTCCAGAAAGTCCAGGGGGTTAAGTGAATAAAACAGGGCCAAACCGTAATTACTTTTCTATACAGCTGGACCGCGGGTTGATATTAACAAAGGTCAGGGGCTCTTATGCAAAAATCACAGGCGAAGCGGTATCTTTGGATTAAGGCCGCTGGATCTAGATCCAACGTTCCAGATCGGATTGAAATGGGTTCTAATCTTGGGCGTATGTGGCGGATCGGACGGCTTGGATTGAAAGGGGACGACGGCGGCGGCGCGGGTCGCCGGGAAGCCAATTCCCGCGGCGGCGGCTCGTCGGAGATGCCCAAATCCGGCATTCCGGGGTCGTTTCGACCCGGGTTTGGGTCGGTTGGCCTCTACGCGGCATGCGCAAGCCACTAGAGGCAAGAGCGGGGCTCGGTCGGGATTGGGCGGGGCTTGCCACGGCGAGGGGCGGACTGCGTGTAACACCCTAATTTAAATTTCAGCATTTATTAATAAATTTAATTGGCTTTATTTAAATTTCTAAGGTTTATTGTGCTAGACTTGCATTTAATCTAATTTTTGTTCCATAAGTAACTAAAATTTATTTTAGGTTCAACATGTTGTGCATTCATGCTGGTGTATGGTTTTAATTAATTGAGTGTGGTTTGAATTCAAAGCGTTTTGGTTTTCAAACTTTGTTTGATTTAGATTAAGAAAAGAAAAGAAATAGAAAGAGAGAAATAGAAAACCCAAATTCAGAAAACCAAAACCAAGCCCAACCCATTTTTTTTCCCTTGGCCCAACTCGCGGCCCTCTTCTCCCTCTACCCGGCCGGCCCAGTTCCTTCCCCTCGGCCAGCCCAACACACGACCCGCTTCCCCCACCGCAGCAGCCCAGTCGCGCGGCCCACTCCCTCTTTCCCCCCTCAGTCCGGCCCAGAGCGCAGCATCTCAGCTCAGCCCGCGACGCACGCCACGCCCCACTCCGCGTCAGCGACCCGACCCGCAGGCCCACCTGCCAGCGCCCTCCCCGCTCAGCCCGTGTCGCCCCGCGCCGCGCGCTTCGACCGCTGACAGCCCGGGCCCGCATGGCAGATCCGTCCCCTCCCGAGCCGCTCGCCCGTGCAACGGAAACCGGCCGTGAACCCCGGCGAGATCCTCGCCCGCGTGCTCAACGGCACGGAGGCCCAGACCCCGCCCACCTGCCTTATATCGCACCCCGCGGCCTCTGCGCCTCATCCCCATCGCAGCCACCGCCACTAGAGCCTCCAAACCCTAGCGCCGCATCCCCGCTCCGCCACGCGACACCCCCTGCGCCGCCGTGGTCCCAAAGCCCTGCCGCGCCCCCGCCACCGAGATCCGCCGCCGAAGCTTCGTCTTGGGGCCAGGTTCGCCCCCGGACTCGCTGCCCCGACCGCCGTTCGCGCCTGCGTCAATTTTGGTCACCGGAGCGCCGTCGCGGTGAGGGTGCTCTCCGCCGAATTTTCTCGCCGTCAGCACTTCTCCGGACCGCCTGACCCTATGCCACCTCCGCAGCTCAATTACGCACCGTGCCGTAGGGAGGAGAAGCTCGGAGGAGCACGCCGTCATCCCCTTCATCAAGCTCTGACGGAGCGCCGCCGCTCAACTCCCCCGCCGCCGCCCTGCAGCGCCGTCATCGCCCGAGACCGAGCCCTAGGTGAGCCCCACTCCTTCTTTCTCTCCCTTCTGTCTTGATCCGAGAGGCTGTAGGCCTTGCGGTTGCCGGAAGGCCGAACTCCGGCGGGATCCCTCGCACGCCATCGCGGAACAGGGGAATTCCGGCGACTCGCGCCGCCGCCGTCGGCCCGAACCCCCTGCGCCGTCCGATCCGGAGTCTACGGCTGCGATTAGATTGAATCCCCATTGGATCCAGACCGTCAGATCCCGATCCGACGATCCCGATCCAAAGATACCGGTTCGGCCGGTACCTTTTGCTAAAGAGACCCTACTCTTTTTAGATTTCAACCCGCGGTCCATAGCCTTTGAAAAATAATTACAGTTTAGTCCCTTTTTCAACACCTAGCCCCCTGGCCTTTCTGGAAATACAACCCGCCGTCCAGCCTGGTAGTTTTTGCGAGTTAGACCCTAGAGTTAGTGTTTAATTATGTTTTAGCCCTCGGGTTTTGCAGAAAACCCCCTGGAACTTAGATTTTCTTACAAATAAGCCCCTGAACCTTGTTTTTAGCCTAGAATATGCGTTTTAGCTCCGTTTTAGGCGTTCTTTATGTCCACGCGATCGTTGTAACACGTAGAATAGTTTTAGCTTAGTTTTTCTTGCTGTTTTTATGTATTGATGTACTGTTCTTTAGCTTTTTGTTAGAGTTTGCTTGTATGCTTATTGTTGTGCATTGTTTTGGCCATGTGTTCGTGAGTAGACGCTGATCCAGTTGAGGAGCCCCAGTACCAGTACCCGGAGCACCCGTCTTCTGACCACTTTGAGCAGCAGCAGGAGCAGTACGAGGAAGGCAAGTATAACATGAACAACCTATCACCTTTAAATACATTTTCATACTGCATTTTAATACTGTATGCCTATAAGGATTTCCTAGCCACTTTATATCCTTTATATATATCCTTGGGTTGCATTTTGGTTAGTTGTGCTAGGTTGCTACGCTATAACACACTCTGGTCCTTTTTAATTAATTTGATTAATGGTTTACTTGAACTTAATTCTGAGAGTGGCCCTCTGTGTGGATGAGTGGCTCACGTCTCGTTAAAAGATGTTTTTTGTAGAAACATGGTTTAGGGGGCCAGCACGGTGCTTAGTGCTTGGTTGGCCACTCTCCATAAGGACCGGTTCATAGAGCGACAACCTGGGACAACAGCGCTACCACAAGGCTAGAATGGGATAGACTTGGCTTACTAATTAGGTCTTTTTGGTTTGGAGTAACTTACCTGCGGGGCAAGAGTAGTAAGCTTCAATGGTCCCTGCTCCTCCGGCTGGTCTGTGCTTGGTTTGCGTACCTGTGCTTGTACCCCCGTGAGGTGGGCCCCATCGTCGCCGACCTAACTCTTAGCGGTTACGCCTTACCAACGAGATTCTTTGTAAAGGCCTCGTAGTGAGTCGCTAGCCATCTCACCTAAGGAAGTGTGATGAACAACTGGCGTAGCTCACGACTTGTGGGTAAAGATGTGCAACCTCTACAGAGTGTAAAACTGGTATACTAGCCGTGCTCACGGTTATGAGCGGCCCAGATCCTCCTTTTGATTAGTGAAGTTATCTCCTTCCGACGAGGGAGGTGCTTCTCGGGGTTTACCTTGGTGGCTTGGTTTTGGTATGGTTCTCAGTAGTTTCTTAATTAATTCTGATTAATTACTATGTAACTGGGATAATGGTAATTCATCAACTCGTAGTAAATAGCTTTAATAAAACTTTGCCAACACTTAAAAGCTAATGCAGTTGAGTCAGCCAACCTTAGAGCCTCATAGTTTGTGTTATACTTGTTGAGTACAAGTTGTGTACTCACCCTTGCCTCTTCTCTACTTTTTCCTCTTGGCTACGCCACTGCTGCTCAGTTCCTGCCGACACGAGGGAGTTCGTCTAGCGCTACCAGGACTACAAGGCCTTCTAGGCGTTCGTCTCCCAGTCGACGTCCCTGTGGCGCCCTGCTTCAGCTTCGGAGAGCTTTATCGTATTTGTACTTCGCTTCCGCTGTATCAGCCATTTTTGTCATTATTGTAATAAATAACATTCGTATATGCTTTATTATGTCTTATTCGTGATATGTGCTATGATATACTGTTCATTCTGTTGTATATACGTGTGACTTGATCCTGGCACGTATATGATTGCTCGGTTTATGTTCTTTTATAACCCGGGTGTTACAGAGTGGTATCAAAGCCGTATCGACTGTAGGACGAAGCCTAGATAGAACTGGTCGAGTTTTAGGACTTCTTCTCACCAATCCTTGCCTGCTGAAATTATTTTACTATTATACCCCTTGACTTCTTTGACTTTTACCCTCCTTGCCTTGATTTCTCTCTCTGAAGAATAGTTTCGTAGATTTTGGCCTGAATCAGTCATCTGACCACCATGAGTATTAGCTAGTGACCCTTTTATAATAATACGATAGCACGCTCTGCGACGCGTTGTGTTAGTCGAGTCGTATGTTAAACTCGGCTAAGTCGTGAAAATTGTCTGCTTGTTATTATGCTACATGTTTGATTTGGATTTTTGACTGATTGCATAGCTTAGTTGTTTAATTTTGTGTAAAGAAAATCACTCTAATGTTAAAGTTAACTAATTAATAAAATGAGTTAGAACGTTGGGGGTAAAACAGTCCACTCTATCCTGTCTACTTTATCATGGCTGAGTCTTTTTCCGCAAAGAATTATCATATCCATCTGAATTTATTCCTGCTATATCCTTACTCGTGAAATCTTTTGTTCAAATCAGATGGTGAACACCAGGAGCACCGGTTCCGGTTCTGGCCAGCAGCAGGGTCAGAACAACCAGGGTACCGGGATCCCGATGCCGCCGCCTTTGACTCCGGAGCAGTACTTCCAGCTCCAGATGCAGATGATGGCTACCCTGAACAACACTGTTCAGGCTCTTCAGCAGGCTCACACTCAGCCTCCGCCTCCTCCACCGCCGCAGCCTCGCGACAGGCGTGCTGAGTTCCTGAGGGGTCACCCGCCGACGTTCTCTCACACGTCCGACCCTCTTCAGGCTGACGACTGGCTCCGTGCAGTGGAGCGTCAGCTGGACATCGCCCAGTGCGATGATCGGGAGAGAGTTCTGTACGCAGCAGGACAGCTGCGAGGGGCAGCTTTGGACTGGTGGGAGTCCCACCCAGTTCACGACCGCGAGGCTCTCACTTGGCTTCAGTTCAGGGAGCGGTTCCACAGCCACAACGTCCCCGCGGGCGTTATGAAGATGAAGCAGAAGGAGTTCCTTGCACTGAAGCAGGTAACCTTAAATATAATCATTCAGCGGTTTCTTTTGAGCTTATGCCCCCTATTCTATCCTTATGAATCTTGAGATAACCTTCCGATATCTATCTGTCTTTGTGAATCCAGGGGACTATGTCGGTCATGGAGTATCGTGATCGTTTTCTGCAGCTTGCTCGCTACGCCCCTGCCGATGTTGCGGATGACCGCAAGAAGCAGGAGCACTTCATGGAGGGTCTTGAGGACTACCTCCAGTACGCGCTGCTCAACCTCCGCTTCGACGACTTCAACCATCTGGTTGACAGCGCGCTCAACACCGAGCGCAAGCACTTGGAGATGGAGGACAAGAAGAGGAAGATTGTCCCCGTTGCTTCCGGCAGCAACACTCGTCCTCGACTCCAGCAGCCCCAGCAGTACCAGCCTCAGTACCGGCCTCCTCAGCAGTACCAGCAGAGGCCACCACAGCAGTACCCGCCTCGACAGCAGCAGCAAGCGGGGCAGGGCCAGAGGTTACCGGCACCTCCGGCTCGTGCTGCTCCACCGGCACCGCAGGCTCCACGTCCGGCAGCTCCTACCGGACAGCAGGCTCAGGGACCTCCTCGCACCTACTTTCACTGCGGCCAGCCGGGGCACTACGCCAACGCTTGCCCCCGGAAGGCGCAGGCGGGACAGCAGGGGCGCCCAGCTCAGCCCCGGGCGCCAGCACAGGGCAGGGTGAACCACGTGACGGCCGAGTCAGCGGCCGAGGCTCCCAACGTGGTTATTGGTACGTTCATGGTTAATTCATATCCAGCTATAGTGCTTTTTGATACTGGTGCTACGCATTCCTTCATTACTCAGTCTTTTGTTGAGCATCATGGTATTCATACTAGCACATTAAAGAGGTGCCTGTTAGTATCTTCACCGGGAGGACAGTTGAGGTCTCACACTTACTGCCCGAGAGTTAGTGTTTCTTTGAGGGGAGTAGAGTTCTGCACTGATCTGATGGTGCTAGACACCAAGGGCATTAATGTCATTCTGGGAATGGAGACTCTGGCCAAATGGGGAGTTCTGATAGATTGTGCTCAGAGGACAGTCTTGCTATCAGCTTCTAGTGGCCAAGAGGTTGTTATCAGTGCAGTAGAGCCTTCTGGATTTCTTCATCAGATGGAGGCTAGACCCACGGACGGTATTCGCGTGGTGTCTGAATTCCCGGATGTCTTTCCAGATGATCTGCCAGGTATGCCGCCTGAACGCGCCATTGAGTTTTGTATTGATCTCTTGCCTGGCACAGCTCCTATTGCAAAGCGGCCCTACCGTATGGCACCTATAGAGCATGAAGAAGTTAAGAAGACTATTGATGAGTTGCTAGCCAAGGGCTATATCCGTCGCAGCTTCTCTCCTTGGGCTTTTCCATTGCTGCTAGTAGATAAGAAGGATGGCTCGAAGAGGATGTGTGTCGATTATCGGGAGCTGAATGCAGTCACTATCAAGAACAAGCATCCGCTGCCCCGTATTGAGGATCTCTTTGATTTGCTTCGAGGTGCTCGTATATTCTCGAAGATTGATCTTCGCTCGGGCTATTTTCAGCTGAGGATCCGTCCTGGGGATATTCCGAAGACGGCATTCACCTGCAAGTACGGGCTATATGAGTATACAGTCATGTCCTTCGGCCTGACTAATGCCCCGGCTTACTTCATGCATCTGATGAACATGGTCTTCATGGATTATCTGGATGTCTTCGTGGTGATTTTCATTGATGATATTCTGATCTTCTCCAAGACAGAAGAAGAGCATGAGGAGCATCTGAGACTCATGTTGCAGAGATTGAGAGAGCATCAGCTGTATGCCAAGTTCAGCAAGTGCGAGTTCTGGATTGACGAGGTTCCATTCCTCGGTCATGTTATCTCTCAGGGAGGCATTGCTGTTGACCCGAGCAAGGTGAAAGATGTGCTCGAGTGGGAGACACCGCAGACAGTAAAGGAAGTCAGGTCTTTCTTGGGCTTAGCTGGATATTATCGGAGGTTCATTGAGAATTTCTCCAAGATCGCGAAGCCTTTGACTTCTTTGCTGGAGAAAAATGTGGTTTTCGTGTGGACTAATGAGCGTCAGAGGGCCTTTGATGAGCTGAAGAAGAGGTTGACTACTGCGCCAGTCCTGACTCTGCCAGATCAGACGAAGAGGTTCACGGTGTATTGTGATGCTTCGAAGGATGGTCTTGGGTGTGTTCTGATGCAGGAGGGCAGAGTAATTGCTTATGCTTCACGGCAGTTGCGTCGGCATGAGCTGAATTATCCTACCCATGATCTTGAGTTAGCCGCAGTTGTGCATGCTCTGAAGATTTGGAGGCATTACTTGTATGGGCAGTGGTGTGATATCTACACTGATCCCAAGAGCCTCAAGTACATTTTCACGCAGAATGAGCTGAACATGCGGCAGAGAAGATGGCAAGAGTTAGTCAAGGATTATGACCTGGAGATTCACTACCATCCGGGCAAGGCCAATGTTGTAGCAGATGCTCTGAGCAGGAGAAGTTATGTCAACATGGCCGTGGCTTTCCAGATGCCTCCAGAGTTATGCGAGGAGTTCGAGCAGTTGAGTCTGGGCTTCTTACATCATACCTCCAGTGCAGCATTCGAGGCAGTACCGACTCTAGAGGCAGAGATCAGGCAGCATCAGAAAGATGATGAGAAGCTGCAGGAGATTCGTGAGTTGCTCAGGAAGGGCAAGGCTCCTCATTTCCGAGAGGATGATCAGGGTACTTTGTGGTACAAGAACCGGATCTGTGTGCCAGATGTGAAGGATCTCCGGAAGTTGATTCTGAGTGAGGCCCATGATACAGCTTACTCTATTCATCCGGGCAGCACGAAGATGTACTATGATCTGAAGGAACGTTTCTGGTGGTATGGGATGAAGCGTTCAGTGGCAGAGTATGTGGCTATTTGTGACACCTGCCAGCGTGTCAAGGCTGAGCATCAGAGGCCAGCAGGTCTGTTACAGCCTTTGAAGATTCCAGAGTGGAAATGGGAGGAAATCACTATGGACTTCATTGTTGGTTTGCCTCGTACTCAGAAAGGGTACAACTCCATATGGGTAGTAGTGGATCGATTGACGAAGGTTGCTCACTTCATTCCAGTGAACACTACTTACTCCGGTGCTAGACTTGCAGAGTTGTACATCTCTCGGATTGTCTGCTTGCATGGGGTGCCCAAAAAGATTATATCTGACAGAGGGTCTCAGTTCACTTCTCGGTTCTGGGAGCAGCTCCATGATTCGTTGGATACGAAGCTGCGTTTCAGTACGGCTTATCACCCTCAGACAGATGGGCAGACAGAGAGAACCAACCAAGTGTTGGAGGATATGCTGAGAGCTTGTGCCATTCAGTACGGTACTAGTTGGGATAAGTGCCTGTCATATGCTGAGTTCTCATATAACAACAGCTATCAGGCCAGTCTGAAGAAGTCCCCCTTTGAGGCATTGTATGGCAGGAAGTGTAGAACTCCTCTCTATTGGGATCAGATTGGTGAGAAGCAGCTCTTTGGCCCTGAGATCATAGATGATGCAGAGCAGATGGTTTAGGCTGTGCGTGAAAATCTGAGGATTGCACAGAGCAGACAGAAGAGCTATGCTGATGGCAAGCGGAGAGACCTGACTTTCAGTGTCGGTGATTATGTGTATCTGAAGGTGTCTCCGATGAGGGGAATCCGCAGATTTAATGTCAAAGGGAAGTTAGCACCTCGTTATGTGGGGCCATTCAAGGTGCTAGAGCGGAAAGGCGAAGTTGCTTATCGCCTGGAGTTACCTCTCAGCCTCTCAGGAGTTCACGATGTCTTCCATATATCTCAGCTGAAGAGGTGTCTGCGAGTACCCGAGGAGCAGGCACCCCTGGATGGAGTGGACGTCCAGGAGGATCTGACTTATACCGAGCATCCGGTGAAGATTCTGGAGACATCAGAGAGGGTTACTCGGAACAAGCGCATCAAGATGTGCAGAGTTCAGTGGAGTCACCACAGTGAAGCTGAGGCTACTTGGGAGCGAGAAGATGAGTTGAAGAAGACCTATCCAGATCTCTTTGCTAGCCAGCCCAGCTAAATCTCGGGGACGAGATTTCTTTAAGGGGGTAGGGTCTGTAACACCCTAATTTAAATTTCAGCATTTATTAATAAATTTAATTGGCTTTATTTAAATTTCTAAGGTTTATTGTGCTAGACTTGCATTTAATCTAATTTTTGTTCCATAAGTAACTAAAATTTATTTTAGGTTCAACATGTTGTGCATTCATGCTGGTGTATGGTTTTAATTAATTGAGTGTGGTTTGAATTCAAAGTGTTTTGGTTTTCAAACTTTGTTTGATTTAGATTAAGAAAAGAAAAGAAATAGAAAGAGAGAAATAGAAAACCCAAATTCAGAAAACCAAAACCAAGCCCAACCCATTTTTTTTACCTTGGCCCAACTCGCGGCCCTCTTCTCCCTCTACCCGGCCGGCCCAGTTCCTTCCCCTCGGCCAGCCCAACACACGGCCCGCTTCCCCCACCGCAGCAGCCCAGTCGCGCGGCCCACTCCCCCTTTCCCCCCTCAGTCCGGCCCAGAGCGCAGCATCTCAGCTCAGCCCGCGACGCACGCCACGCCCCACTCCGCGTCAGCGACCCGACCCGCAGGCCCACCTGCCAGCGCCCTCCCCGCTCAGCCCGTGTCGCCCCGCGCCCCGCGCTTCGGCCGCTGACAGCCCGGGCCCGCATGGCAGATCCGTCCCCTCCCGAGCCGCTCGCCCGTGCAACGGAAACCGGCCGTGAACCCCGGCGAGATCCTCGCCCGCGTGCTCAACGGCACGGACGCCCAGACCCCGCCCGCCTGCTTTATATCGCACCCCGTGGCCTCTGCGCCTCATCCCCATCGCAGCCACCGCCACCAGAGCCTCCAAACCCTAGCGCCGCATCCCCGCTCCGCCACGCGACACCCCCTGCGCCGCCGTGGTCCCAAAGCCCCGCCGCGCCCCCGCCACCGAGATCCGCCGCCGAAGCTTCGTCTTGGGGCCAGGTTCGCCCCCGGACTCGCTGCCCCGAAAGCCGTTCGCGCCTGCGTCAATTTTGGTCACCGGAGCGCCGCCGCGGTGAGGGTGCTCTCCGCCGAATTTTCTCGCCGTCAGCACTTCTCCGGACCGCCTGACCCTATGCCACCTCCGCAGCTCAATTACGCACCGTGCCGTAGGGAGGAGAAGCTCGGAGGAGCACGCCGTCATCCCCTTCATCAAGCTCTGACGGAGCGCCGCCGCTCAACTCCCCCGCCGCCGCCCTGCAGCGCCGTCATCGCCCGAGACCGAGCCCTAGGTGAGCCCCACTCCTTCTTTCTCTCCCTTCTGTCTTGATCCGAGGGGCTGTAGGCCTTGCGGTTGCCGGAAGGCCGAACTCCGGCGGGATCCCTCGCACGCCATCGCGGAACAGGGGAATTCCGGCGACTCGCGCCGCCGCCGTCGGCCCGAACCCCCTGCGCCGTCCGATCCGGAGTCTACGGCTGCGATTAGATTGAATCCCCATTGGATCCAGACCGTCAGATCCCGATCCGACGATCCCGATCCAAAGATACCGGTTCGGCCGGTACCTTTTGCTAAAGAGACCCTACTCTTTTTAGATTTCAACCCGCGGTCCATAGCCTTTGAAAAATAATTACAGTTTAGTCCCTTTTTCAACACCTAGCCCCCTGGCCTTTCTGGAAATACAACCCGCCGTCCAGCCTGGTAGTTTTTGCGAGTTAGACCCTGGAGTTAGTGTTTAATTATGTTTTAGCCCTCGGTTTTTGCAGAAAACCCCCTGGAACTTAGATTTTCTTACAAATAAGCCCCTGAACCTTGTTTTTAGCCTAGAATATGCGTTTTAGCTCCGTTTTAGGCGTTCTTTATGTCCACGCGATCGTTGTAACGCGTAGAATAGTTTTAGCTTAGTTTTTCTTGCTGTTTTTATGTATTGATGTACTGTTCTTTAGCTTTTTGTTAGAGTTTGCTTGTATGCTTATTGTTGTGCATTGTTTTGGCCATGTGTTCGTGAGTAGACGCTGATCCAGTTGAGGAGCCCCAGTACCAGTACCCGGAGCACCCGTCTTCTGACCACTTTGAGCAGCAGCAGGAGTAGTACGAGGAAGGCAAGTATAACATGAACAACCTATCACCTTTAAATACATTTTCATACTGCATTTTAATACTGTATGCCTATAAGGATTTCCTAGCCACTTTATATCCTTTATATATATCCTTGGGTTGCATTTTGGTTAGTTGTGCTAGGTTGCTGCGCTATAACACACTCTGGTCCTTTTTAATTAATTTGATTAATGGTTTACTTGAACTTAATTCTGAGAGTGGCCCTCTGTGTGGATGAGTGGCTCACGTCTCGTTAAAAGATGTTTTTTGTAGAAACATGGTTTAGGGGGCCAGCATGGTGCTTAGTGCTTGGTTGGCCACTCTCCATAAGGACCGGTTCATAGAGCGACAACCTGGGACAACAGCGCTACCACAAGGCTAGAATGGGATAGACTTGGCTTACTAATTAGGTCTTTTTGGTTTGGAGTAACTTACCTGCGGGGCAAGAGTAGTAAGCTTCAATGGTCCCTGCTCCTCCGGTTGGTCTGTGCTTGGTTTGCGTACCTGTGCTTGTACCCCCGTGAGGTGGGCCCCATCGTCGCCGACCTAACTCTTAGCGGTTACGCCTTACCAACGAGATTCTTTGTAAAGGCCTCGTAGTGAGTCGCTAGCCATCTCACCTAAGGAAGTGTGATGAACAACTGGCGTAGCTCACGACTTGTGGGTAAAGATGTGCAACCTCTGCAGAGTGTAAAACTGGTATACTAGCCGTGCTCACGGTTATGAGCGGCCCAGATCCTCCTTTTGATTAGTGAAGTTATCTCCTTCCGACGAGGGAGGTGCTTCTCGGGGTTTACCTTGGTGGCTTGGTTTTGGTATGGTTCTCAGTAGTTTCTTAATTAATTCTGATTAATTACTATGTAACTGGGATAATGGTAATTCATCAACTCGTAGTAAATAGCTTTAATAAAACTTTGCCAACACTTAAAAGCTAATGCAGTTGAGTCAGCCAACCTTAGAGCCTCATAGTTTGTGTTATACTTGTTGAGTAAAAGTTGTGTACTCACCCTTGCCTCTTCTCTACTTTTTCCTCTTGGCTACGCCACTGCTGCTCAGTTCCTGCCGACACGAGGGAGTTCGTCCAGCGCTACCAGGACTACGAGGCCTTCTAGGCGTTCGTCTCCCAGTCGACGTCCATGTGGCGCCCTGCTTCAGCTTCGGAGAGCTTTATCGTATTTGTACTTCGCTTCCGCTGTATCAGACATTTTTGTCATTATTGTAATAAATAACATTCGTATACGCTTTATTATGTCTTATTCGTGATATGTGCTATGATATACTGTTCATTCTGTTGTATATACGTGTGACTTGATCCTGGCACGTATATGATTGCTCGGTTTATGTTCTTTTATAAACCGGGTGTTACACTGCGCGGTGGCACATCGCCGGCGTGCAGCGTCCTAGGCGCTAGAGCGTCCTACAGGCCGATATTTCTAGCGCAAACCACAAGGGAGGCTCTGGGGGGGGGGGCTCACCAAGGTTCGAAACGGGCCAGAGCTGTAGCGGAGCGGGGCCGACGTCGAGGTCCGGCGGCGGCGGTGTGCTTGCGGCGGAGCAGAGGCGCGGCACGGCGGGGTGAGCGGCGCGGGCTTCTCTGGATCTCAGCTGTGGAATGGGAGGCGCAGGGGGCCGTGGGATGCTAATAAAAGACCGCGGGGATCCTGGGGAGGCATGCCCGGCGGGGACGCCGCGGTGATTGCGGCCGGGCGTTGCTCTGCGGGGAAAGTGGATCGCGCAACCGATCTTTTGCGTGATCCGGGGCTCGGGCTAGGAAGCTTCTAGAGGGGAAAGGGCTCTGGGAGGCCGGCCAGTGGGTCCTGCGCAAGCGCGGGGTGAAGCGGGGCTACGGGTCAGCGAGGGCGCGGACGGAGCAGAGCGGAGAGCGCGGTGAAGACCCCGGGACGGAGGAAAGGGAAAGATCTGACCCGTGGGCCAGGTCTGCCAGTGGGAGACGCAACGAGCGCGAGCTGCGGGCTGAGTGGTGTGCGGGGAGCAGGGAGCTGGGCTCTGGGAGTGGGCCGTGCGGTGGAGCGGGCCGTGGCTGAGCGATGCGCTGGCGCTGGGCCGTGCTGCGCGGGGAGAGGGTGAGTGCGGGTTGGGCTGCCGAGCGGGGTTTTGGGCCGGGGAAGTGGCTCTGCTGGGCCAAGCGCGCGGAGGGGAAGGAGAAGGCGGGCCGGGCCGTAGCTGGTCCTTTGGGCCGGGTTTTGGGTTTTGGCTGATTTTCCTTTTCTAAATCTTCTTTTCTTCTATTTCTAATTCAAACAAAGTTTGAATTCAAATACAATTTGAATTCAAACCACACTCAAATAATTAAAACCATGCACCAGCATGAATGCAACAACAAATTTTTAAACTTAGACAAATTTTAATTCCTTGTGAAACCAAAAATTAGATTAAATGCCAGACTAAGCAAAATAAATCCTAGAAAATTAAATAAACCAATTAAATTTATTATAAAATGCTGGAATTTAAATTAGGGTGTTACAATTGGTCACTTTGTTTTTGGTTAATTAGCACTCCTGACCAATTGCTAGAAAACTACAAGTAACTTATACAAGAATTACACCCTCATTTAGTATTGTAATTTCCTATTTTTAAACTGTAAAATATAAAGTAGTGTATGCTTGACAAGTGAGAAGGCAGAGTGTCAAGCTTTTTTAAAGAATTTTTTCTTCTTTGTATTTCTGCATTGTTATTTGTGTGTGGCCTATTTAGGCTTTAGAAGCTTTGTGTGCTATAGGTTTATTTCTGTAGTACCATGATGACAGGGGGCTTTTTTTATAACCCCTGAAACTTGGTTTTCATGTAAACTTCTATATCAGAGCATTATTTTTGTTCCAAACTGCTATGTTCAGATTTTCTTCAAATTAGTACTGTTGATAAAATTTTTACCTCATACAATGTTTTCTTTTTTAGAGTAGTACTATGACTGTTTGTCTTCATCAAGTCAAGCACCATTGCTTCACCTAACTTGACATTTTTTCTGCGTGCAGTGAGGTCTGTTAAAGGTGCATTCAGGATTTTGCTTTGAGTTTGCTCCTTGTGTCAGACCCCGGGGTAGCGGTACTGCTCATAGGCATAGAATATTATAGAGTAAGAGATAGTGCATGGATGTACCTTACCTCTTTTGTAACTACCCGAATAGGCATAGAGCTAGCTGCAGTACAAGGAAACTATCGGACGGGGTTGTAGAATGACTCCAACAGTACTCGGCTAAGACTTTCCATGTAACCCTATCCTCCCCAGAACATATAAGGGTAGGCAGGGACCCCCTCGAAAGACAATCAACACTTAAGGCAATACAAGCAACCATATAGGATGTAGGATATTGCGCACCTTGCAGCTCGAATTTGTCTAAATCCTTATTTTCCTTGCACCATCGAGTTCTAGAGCTAGTCGATCTCTTACCTACAATCCTATTGCTAAGGGTATCCTTATGAAGGCTTGGCAGCTAAACACCGAATTGGATGGCTACCTTCGCTTTCAGCACCATGGCACCTCCTCAAGTCACCGCCTTCGCCTTGGGCTCATGGGTTGTGGCGGAACCACCCAAAACTACTGGGCCCGGGTGCACTGATCTTTGTTGCTAAGCAACTCTGACCCAAAATTGGCACTCACCGGTAGTTCCTCGAGTGAAGCCTCGATAAAAGCCACACTATTCCAGGATTAGTAGACAACACTCACACGAAGGTGAGCCCAGAGATTACAACACAGAACATTTCATACATCTCAGAGTTTGCAGCGGAAAAGAAATTTATTACAAACCATGTTCAGAGTAGCGAAGTACTACAGAGTTCCAAACTACACAAATTATTCAAGTGTCATAGTCTCAGCGGAAGCAATAAAACATCAAACGAAAGGAAGTGACGTATCAATAAAGCCCATACGAAAAGCGTCACTCAGCAGGAGGGTGGTCAGCACCAGCTGAAGGGCCATCCCACTCAACAGGCCAACCTGGAGGCAAGGTACACGGCCAAGTAAGACTTGCAAATAGATCTTCGAAGTTAGTACCTGAAAAACAGTGCCACAAGCAACGCTGAGTATACTAATACTCAGCAAGACTAACCCGTCACCAGATATAACATAGTCCGATAACTAGACATGCAAGGCTTTTTGGTTGGAGGGGTTTGTTTGCCCAAAAACATGCCACTAAGAGTTGGTCCTTATTTGCAGATTTTATCTAGCCATCTTCTAGTTAGATTAACTGTTCTAAGTTTGCATCTAACCCTACACAAACATGGTAGAGCAACCATTTAATCAACCAGCAGTATTATCATCATCATGTTCCAGTTGTTACTCTGTGTGACCGAAAACATTAAGCAATCTCATGCCGTGAGAGGCGGACGATTCTGAATCAAATTTCAACCTGGCTAGGGGAACCCAGACCACACGTATGGGAACCAAGTCACCCACACAACTTTCCCCCTTTCTTTCCAGTCCGTGGATCCGGAACACCCTCCCCGACTACAGAGCCCGACGTCTCTGCACCCGTACGTCCGGACAAAAAAAAATAAACCTACTTCTACAAAGAGGGTGCGAGATCATTCCACTCGCTGGTCCAATCAGGTACTTAAGCTTACCAATTACCATATTTCTCGGTATGTGGCTAGTACTTTCAAATGCTTAACGAAATGAGCCACACACCGCGACCTTAGCCATTTTTTACTATACCAGCGGGGTATCACAACTACACAACCCCGCCCGTTGTCCTTATATTTCAGTAGGAATTAAAGTCAGTCAACTCCTATAATCTCGCGAAAGACAGGAAACCTCTCGACTTTTACCGTACCTAGCTAGCGGGGCAACTAGTCGAGAAAAAGATCCAGATAACAAACATAGGTACCTAGGAATCATGCACCTATGGTTTTCGATCAACTCCTAGAAAACGTAAATGCACAATAAAATTATTACAACATATACAAATAGTTGGACGAATATAAGGCGTAAAATAATGGGATTATGCACCGGGGCTTGCCTTCTTGGGCACTATTCAAAAGTAGCCTTGGGCTCTTCCGAACATTGGTTCGGATCTTGATTCAAGTAAGTAATTAAGAGAGACACTCTCCGGAGTGGTAGTATTCGCGGGCACCAACTCGTAATCACCGTCGAGTAGATTTACCGTTTCTTTATGCATGCAGAAATGATATTGTTACAACATGATATAAACATATTTCTTTCCTTCACTATAAAGTTGTAGTTTAGTATAGCATGTGTTTGTTGTGGTGGTCTTAGTTAACTTTATTTTCTGGGCAATCGTTTATAGAGTAGTTCTTAAATTCACTTTACTTCATAAAAGAGCTGTGTGGCGGGTTTTATATTAAATGTAAACACCTAGTTGTTGACTATTTAACTTCATAAGTTAGGATTAGTTTCTGGAGCTATAATTTTTATGTAAGGTACTTCATCTACTCAGCTACTCCCAGTAAAAATTTCAAGTAAAAAAAATAAAGCATCTAGCCATGAAAATTATCCAAAACTGAGCATGAACTAATGAAGATGTATTTATCCAGACTAAACTACACTAGATCTGGACTTCAAAATTTAACAGCATTAACTAGACACGATGTGTGCTGAACTGTAATTTTTCCAAATTTAATCTGCACATATAATAGGAGATATAAAATCGGCAAAATTTAACATGCATTTATAAAACTTAAATTCTTCAAAGAGTTCTACCAGGTTTCTGCACATAAACTTTTACCAGATCTTATTTTCTATCTAAACATGCTGTATTAAAAATATGAAGCATTTTAATCACAATTATAAATATCAAGGAATAAAACAATGTATACACATGCATTATTATTCGAATTATCAAATATGTGGTAAAGCATGTGAAACTTTTTCTATAGCATCTACACACACTGTTTAGTAATGGGAGCAAAAATCATGAGTATTCAAGCATTATTGTTACCAGGACAAAAATAACAAATCTATTCATGGCATAACATGCACATGTTGTATCTACCGTTATGGTCATCAGATGGATCTCAAATTTTGTAGACAAACATTTATGACTAAAAGAGAGTCTCAAAAATATTATCAGATTTTTCTACGCAAAGGAACTATTTATCACAAATAAAGCCTACTTATCAAGCATTAACTCAAATATATAACTAAACTAATCTAAAATTTCTCAAACTTGTGCAACAGTAATGATTTAATTACATTCATACACAGACAAAGTTTCATACACAGATCACTAACAGTTTGGGCGGCGGCGCTAATGGCAGGCCGCGACGAGCGCTCGCGCGAGCTGGGGTCTCGCATTGGCTTTTATAGGCACGGGAGGAGGGGGAGGTCGAACTGGGGAGGGAGCAGCCGGGGCAGGGCGCGAAGCTAGGGGAGGACGTGGACTCGGTGTGTCGCTCGGCCATGGCAATGGCGTGGCGAGCAGGGGCGCGTGCGGGGGTGCGTGGCAGCTCGACGTGGAGCCAGGGAGAAGCGGGCTGGGGGAGCTCGTGTTGGGGGAGGTGCGGAGCTAGCAGCGCGAGGCGCGTGGCCGGCCCGGTGGCTGCGCCGGCGTACGGCGCCGCCGTGGGCACGATGCAGGAAGGAACAGAGGTAGGAGATGAAGGCAGGGGCAAATTCGTAAATAAATCAAAGTTCAAAAATCAGTTCTGTAATTTTGAATTTTCTCCCTCTTCTGGGCCTCAAATGAAAAAGTATTGAATACCACTTTTGCTCAGTTTTTCGAGATCTACAACTTTTGTGTTATGCACTTTTTCATTCGAGCAATGGTTTGAGAGTTATTTAATTATTTCAAAAACTGCCATTTAAAGTACTTATCATTCCATGTGAGTTTTGGCACTTTTACTCCTAGGCTTCAACTAGGCTTTTGTTAATCATGACATGGTGAATATGTATATTCATTTTCCTATGCATAAGTGCATTGGTTTGAAAGTTATTTTTAACTTCCTTGTTACTAGAAATTGAACTCCTGTTTATTTGAATGTTTAAATTTTGAATTAGCAAAAAGTCTTTTTAAATTAAACTATGTGCCCCCAAAAATATGAGTGTGTCTTTATACTAAATTTTTGTGACAAATTGAGCATGAGAGTTCTACAATTATTAAAGGAACAAGTTTATATCCACACATACTCCTATACAAGGATGCATTATTGTTTTGTATAAATATTTGACATTAAGTGATAAAGGAATGTTTAATCCTTTGTTCAAATTTTTATTTTGTTCCATTACTCTGAGTTGTCATTTGAGAATTAAGTGAATACTAAATATTTTCTTATTGGACCTCCGAGGTAAGTATGGTCTTTATGTCTTCTTCTCTTTAAAAAGATTTTCAAGATTTCAAACTACTTGTGCGTTGAATATTTGTGGCCTCATTTTATTATTTTGTTTGAACTAGTAGATCCTCACAAATCCTGAATGGTTCCATTAATCATTTCTTGTGATGGTTTTCCAGTTTGAATTTGATTTGCGTAGAAAATTTATAGATCATTATGAAAGGTGTATGTTAGTGCCTTATTCCCACTCATGTCAAGTCAAGTTTAAAAGTGTACCAAAAATTGTTTTTCAAGCACATGGCACTCAAACACATGCACTCATACATTTACACACATGTTTGCAAAAACTAAACATAGGGTTCTTATTTAAGTTTTCTTAGCTCATTTGTGTGTGAAGTTATGTTAATTGCCTGGCTTTGGTTAAACTGACACCAGAGGTGTCACATGGGTCTCCATCGCCAATGGTTTAGGTGGTTTTGGCAGCCACATAACTAATCCCATGAAGCCAGAGTTGATCTCGTTTGAAAGTTGCAACGCCATCATCGGATCAGATGATCGCGGCGACATGTTGCCTCCCGACCTCGCCAAGGAGATCGAGCAGAAACTCGACGTCAACTCGAGTTCCACTCGGACTCAGATTAATTTCAGCTCGAGTCCCACTCGGGTTGAGACTCTCCATGTTCAACCCATCTTCGGGTTTCGCAACGCATCATGTGCTTACCAGCGGAGGATCAAATTCATCTACCCCTCGTATGGAGATAGCTTGGATCAAAGCACATGCGTCGAGAGCTCTTCCGCCACCACTAGCCGGGAGGCACCCGTTTTCGACGTATACTCGGATTCAGATGAGTCATCCAATGACAATCTAGATCTTATCGTCGAGGCGCTGGCAAAGCTCCAACTCAAGTCCTTCCATGGTTACTCACCCGCAGAACTACTAGACATCCTTAGAGAAGTTGCCAGCATTGATGACCTTCCGTTTCAACATGGTACTCCTCTTACACCAATATGGGAAACTGGATCCGGAGGAACTGAACTAGCCGATTATGGATCAGACCTCGAAAGTTACACCCCAGAGCATCAGGTCTCCGTAATCATCCCCAATCGGCAAGATGATGCAGGCGCCCCCAGTCAGCATGATTCCAATGAAACCCCAGATCAGATCTCGGAGGATGATTTGACCATAAACGCCCCTAGAAGATGAGGTTGAAGCTACTCGAACAACTCGCAGAGCGAGGAATCAACACAGGGAAGAGCGCAGGGTCCGAGCTATGGAACGCGCTCGCATTAACCCGCGTGACCTCAATCGGGAGTTTGACAACGCAGGAGATCCAATCTTCAACACTCCCATTGCCACAGTGGCAGAAGTTACCATGCGCCTTATGCAGTTGCCACAAAATCCACAAACAGAGCGCATAATCCAACTCACTCGCAGCACTGTCGAACAACTCGAGCGACAAAATCCTTTGTCCTCACTCCATGGAACCCGATCCGGGGCTGTCACGTCAGCAGCACCACAAGCAAGTCACACTCTGGGAGGCCATCACCGTCAACAACAACAAAACCAAAGAATCCAAGAGGAGCAAGAAGTTGCCAGTGACCAGAGTCCTAGGGGTGGACAACCCGCAGCTAATCATGCTCCAAGGAACCAACAAAACCGCAACAACAGCCGCGGACACAACCATGAAGAAGTAGCTGATTCCGGGGTGGACGCGCGAGAGAACATCAACACAAGACGCCAAGCTCATCTTACATATAATTCCGACCGGTTTCCAGCCCTTAGCAGCGCTTTCGACAACGTCGTGTACCCAAAAGACTTCAAGCCTACTAACATCCAAAAGTATGACGGTAAGCAAGATCCTGCTCAATAGTTACATTTATACTCTACTGTTATCAATGTTGCAGGAGGAGACACCTACACCAAGGTCCTCTACTTTCCTATGGCCTTGGAACTTGTGCCTCTCACCTGGCTGGAGAGCTTAAAGCATGAGTCCATACACTCGTGGGAGGATCTCAAGAAGGCCTTCATCAACAACTTCCAGGGTTCTCTACATCGAGTAGCTACTCGACACACTCTTGCAATGTGCAAGCAAGAGCCAGGCGAAGCCATCAGGTCCTACGTCAAGCGCTTCTTCGACACAAGGGCGACCATCACCAACATCTCCGACGAGGACACCATCCATTACTTCCACGACTGCATCACCACCCAGTCACTTTATCGTGATTTCGCGCGTAACCGTCCCAAAATGGTGGTGGAACTTTGTGACATGATGCGACGCTGGGCAGAAGACAAGGAACAAGAGTGCAGCCACTTCCCCCGCCGTGACAGCGACAACAATGGGAAGCACAACAATGATCGGGAAGGCACCAGCAACCAGCGGGATCCTGCGCGTAAACGTAAGCCAGACGATGTCGTCAGGGCTATTCATCGCAGCCTGCGTGGCAAGAAAGAATGTTCGACAAGATCCTGCACAACAAGAAGTGCCCAATCCACCCCTAGAGCAACCACTCGATGTTCGAGTGCACACTCATCCGCAAGTCCCTCTAGTCCACTCTACTAGATACACCAAAGAAAAAGCCAAACAAGGAAGGTAAAGATGATGACAAGAAAGATCCTAATGGGTTTCAGAAGCCCGAAAATGTGGCAAACATCATATTTGGAGGAGATCCAAGCTTCTCCAAACATGCCCAAAAGCTACTATTACGGGAGATCCTTTCAGTCGAGCCGGCAATTCAGAGACCCTTGAAATACAGCGAGGTCCCTATGTGACTACATTTCTTCTCACTGCCCAAACTTGATTTGATGTGATTTTTATATTTTTAAAATTCGAGGAATCTAGAGTTTCCAGTTTTCATAGATTCTCTAGATGATCCTTAAGGATAGATTCTTAATCTTTTCGGTTGTGGATTTTGTTAATCATTTCTTTGCTGATGATTTAGGCATGAATGCAGATCCTAATCGTCCTCACCAAAGAAAAGAATTGCCAAGTAACCTTGGACTTACGCGGTTAGTTTTCGGTGGCATACATAATACATCTCTCGCTATATAACTACTCGATATAGCTAACCATCCTAGGATTCGGTTTCGAGTTAGCGTACCTGCATAAAATTGAAAGTATATAAAATGAACCTTCCGTGCCAGCACTCACGAATGTGTTCCCATATATTACCGATCACTATAGAACCGGCATCCACACAATTACCGCCATATGGACAACGTTAAGCATACGTCATCGAAATAACGTATTGACCGTGTACCATCGTAGTCGGGGAATTGAATTCCAATTTTTGGACCATTACTCCCCATATAATCAACTGATGGTTGGTATATTGGTAGCAGCTCAAGTAGGCCACTGCTTGAGCTCCAGCGTTCGGCTCGCATCACCGACGGGAAGGTCAGACTCCCTCAGCTGACTGAGCAATCGTACCTCCACGGCGACGATGTAGATACATAATTTAAATGCGGAATTTAAATACTGGAAAGTAATGTTCTCGAAGTTAGCCACACAGTATAAGCCACCTAGTTATACCCGTAAGATCCCCTAGGGCTTTACGTTCTAGACTTGTCATTGGAGATCCTAAACATTTTCACAAACCTTAGTAGTTTTGAATTCAAGTTTTAAGATTTGTTGTTAGCCAACAAAGGCTGGCATTTCTGGTAGGCTATCTGCGAGCTCTGATGCCAGCTATGGCGGAATCACCCAAAAAAACTGGGCCCGGGTGCTCTGATCTTTGTTGCTAGGCAACTCTGACCCAAAAATGGCAATCACCAGTAGTTCCTCGAGTGAAGCCTCCATTAAAGCCACGCTTTCCAGGATCGCACAGACAACACTCACACGAAGGTGAGCCCAGAGATTCCAACACAGATCATCCCATATATATTAGGATTTGCAGTGGAAAATTAAATTTATTACAAACCATGTTCTGAAAGTAGCAAAGTACTACAGAGTCATATACTACACAAATTATTCAAGTCTCATTATGGCAGCGGAAGGAGTAAAACGACAACTAGCAAAACATGAGACGCCTCGATAAAGCCCATATGAGACATCACTCAATGGGAGGGTTGTCAGCGCCCGCTGAGGGACAATCCCACTCGACAGACTAGCCTGGAGGCAAAGTGCACGGCCAAGTCAGACTAGCAATCATATCTTCAAAGTCAGTATCTGAAAAATAGTGCCATAAGTAGGGCTGAGTATACTAATACTCAGCGAGGCTTACCCGTTATCAGATATACCTTAGTCCGTTAAATAGACATGCAAGGCTTTCTGGTTGGAGGGGTTTGTTTTGCCAAAAATGCCACTAAGAGTGGATTCTTATTTTCAAGTTTTAACTTTGCCATATTCTAGTTTGATTAACTATTCTAAGTATGCGTCTAGCTCTAAACAAGCATGGTAGGGAAAATATTAATCATACAACAATATTATCATCATCGTATTCCACTTGTTACTCTATGTGACATAAATTGTTAAGCAGTCTCATGCCATGGGAGGCGGACGATTTCGAATCGAATTTCAACCTGGCTAGGGGAACCTAACGCACACGCATGGGGATTGACGACGCTTTTGGCCGCGCGACTTTTCCCCTTTCTTTTTAGTCCGTGAATCCGGGGCACCCTCCCCGACTACAGAGTCCGACCACTCTGCACCCGTACATCGTGACAAAAATAAACCCTACTTCTACAAAGAGGGTGCAAGCTTGTTCCATTCGCTGGTCCAATAAGGTACTTAAGCTTACCGATTACCATATCTCTCGACATGTGGCTAGTACTTTCAAAAGCTTAACAAAATGTGCCACACACCACGACCTTAGCCAATTTCGACTACACCGACGGGGTATCACAACTACACAACTCCGCCTATTGTCTGTAAAGTCAGTCAACTCCTATAATCTCGCGAAAGGCAGGAAACCCATCGACTTCTACCGTACCTAGTTAGCGGGGCAACTAATCGAGAAAAAGATCCGGATAATAAACATAGGTACCTAGGGACATGCATCTATGGTTTCGAGCAACGTCTAGGAACGTAAATAAAATTATTACAACATATAACAAATAGTTAGATCTAAATAACGCGGAAAATAATGGGATTATGCACTAGGGCTTGCCTTCTTGGGCACTGCTAGCCTGAGGCTCTTCTGGGGCTTGGCCCAAGTCTTGATTCAAGTTAGCACAATTATGATTAATCCTCATCGCAGGAATAGAGTTCGAGGGAACCAGCTCATAGTCTCCGTCAGCAAGATTTACCGTTTCTATATGCAATGCAAAGATTTATGGGTTACAACATGATATGAATGTTCTTTCCTTCACTATAGAGTTGTAATCTAGCAAAAGTGTTAATTCAGTGATGGTCTTTTCAATTCACTCTCATGGGCAGTCATTTATGGAGTAGCACTTATATTTGTTTTACTTCATAAATGTGTTGTGTTGGGGTGTTTGATTTCTAGACTCGAAACATAAGGATATGTATGAAATTTAATAACAGAAAAGATGGACACGAACTGGTACTAAAAAATTTACATCTAGCATATCAGATACTCTAGAATCTACTGTGAGAAATTCAGCTTTTAACAGCAAGGCATCTAAGCATGAAAAATTCATCTATTCAGATTATGCTAGGAACTTCATGAATTTGTACAAATTGCTAGGCATGGATTCTGGAGCTAAAAATTTTACAGAAACAATTAGACATGACATGCTCAGCACTGTAATGTTTTCAGAATTAATCTATGCATAAAACAGGAGGTCTAAAATTGACAAATTTAACATGCTTTCACTAAACTTAATTTCTACAGAGAGTTCTGCAAAGCTTCAGTAAAATTATCAAGCATTAAAGCTAGCAATACATTTACTTATGAATTAAACTATGCATGAGCTTGAATAAATACTCGAAAAATAAGATGACCAGTATAGCAAGCCAAACTTTTTCTACAGAATGTAATCATACTGAATAAGCATGGAACCAAAAAACATGGTCACACATGAACTATTTCATCCAGAATGAAAATAACAAAACTAGTTATGGTAAAGCAAGCATGATTTGTATCTACAGTTCTACTAATTCACTGGAGTCCTAACTTTACAGGCAGGAACATATGACCAAAACAGAGTTTCACAAATAAATTCAGATTTTTCTGAGCATAGAAACTATATATCATGAAATAAGCCCATATAACAAACAATAAATACAATATATAGTAAACCAGATCCAAAATTTAACAAACTTGCGCAACAGTAAGGATTCAGTGACATGCATAGAAAAAGTTTCATAGCTATACCACTCTTATTTCTGCCAGCATTAATATATGAACAAAACTAGTAGATCTAGGAATCTTGGTTGTTTGAGCAAGTAAATGGTTTGCAAAGGATTTCAAACTTTTACCAGAGGCTACTAATAGTACTAAAAACCGTCTAGCCAAAAATCAAGCATAGCTATTCAACAAAACTCCTAGAACAAATATACCCTATTTGAACTAATCTTTTTCCTAGATCAAAATGTAGGCAAAAACTGAAGATTTGCAAGTAACAAAACTCTTTGATTTTGTTGCAAAGATTCTAGAACATTTGGATATGTATTTTTTTTATTTTCATACAAATTTCTACGCATTTTTAAAGTTCACTGGATTCAAGTTCTAGAGTTCATGTTCGTTTTTAAGTTTAGTCCCTAGAAAGATTCTAATCCCTTACAAATATGCCCCTGGACCGATGTACCCTCGCGGAATCCGATCGATTCCGCCGAGGTCCGTCGCCGGCGACGAGAGAGATGTGGGAGAAAAGGATCTCGGCTTACTGGCAATCCTTTGGGTGGTCGAAGCGCGGCTCGGGGTGGTCGGAGGAGGCGGCTCGACGGCGGTGCAGAGGTGGCGGAGTGGGTTGGCCAACTCCGGCGAGCTCTAGTGAGCTCGAGCCGGCGCGGCTGGGTCTGCTAGCTTCACTGGAGGTCGAGGAAGACGGGACGGAGCTCGGCCAGGGCACTGCGGGGGCGGAGGTGGTTCGTCAGCGGCGGAGTAGGGCTCGCCGGCAATGGCAGAGGGGTGGAGTGGCGGAGAAGGGCGGGTTCATGCGCGAGGGCCTGTCTTGGGGTCTTTATAGGCTCGAAACCATAGCAAGGAAGGCAATGCGGCTTGAGGGAGTGCAGAACCAGGGCTGGCGCGGCCGGCTGGCGAGGTGGCGGTGCTGGACACCTGGGCAGCGTGGCAGCTTGAGGAGGCGTCAGGGACGCGTGTAGGCGAGGGGAGAGGCTAGAGGGGCATGCTTGGTGGCACGCGCGGGTGCTTGCGGTCCACTTGGCCACGCGCGCTGTGGACGAGGTCCACCGGCGGCGTACGACGTCAGAAAGAGGAGGCGGCCGGAAAAACGGAGCATAGGGACCTTTTCACAATTTCTGAGTTTTTCTTAGACACATAAAGCGAGTAGCAAATATGTTGTCTATTGCAATTTCCCACTCAATGTACTCATCAGCACCGATGCCATCATAAGTTGGTCGATAGGAAGAACCTGTCATTGTTAGAAGATAGCAAAAGACAGCACAAAAGTATTATCCCTATCAATTAATAGCTATCGGGTGGTAGTGAAAGTGGAGTACAATATCTCAAGCATCTTACCACCGTCTTGCAAGTGTTCTTACCAAAGGCAACAGGCGGCACAATCAGTTGTCAAGCTTGGGTATAATAGTTGCCAGATGAACCTGTGCTGATAGAAGTATATGTGTAGCTTTGGGTAGGCACAATATAGTAGCAAGGAATACAAATTATTCAATTTAGAATTGCAAGACTGAAAAGTAGTCCCAAGGTTATCTATGTCGCCGGTCTAAACCTGTTCTGGACCAAGTTCAAGCAAACAACAATACAACTTACCACAAGACCACAAAAGGATGCAAGCACTTCTGAATTTTTTCTTCGTTGACTTCTCTTTCTTTCTTTTTTTTTCTTGTTGGTGCGGCTTTTTCTTTTTTGTTTTTAGCACCTCTTTGCCTTTTTCTTTATGTTTTTTTAGAATTGCGGCAAGACACAAAAATACATATATTGCATAGAACTCTCTCTTTCGTCTATAATGAACAAAATAAACCAAATACGAACGATTTAGACTATCCTTCTCCCCAATAAATGCTGCAATCAAATCTGGTGGTGGAGAATAAATTATTTTCTATCTCACTTGTAAGTTATGTTGTGTGTAACAAACACATGCACCACCAAACTGAAAAAGTTGACACTAAAGACCACGAACAAGATCTAGACACGACGAACACAACGACACAGTAGAGGACTAAAATTCAGCAAAGCAAACTGAACTGGAAAATTGTGGGGCACAAAAGGGTTATAGGATAGTGGAAATATTTTTGTAGAGATTTTTACTTGGATGGGTAATGGAAACAAGATGAATCTAAAGGGGAGACGTGACTTATACCTCATGGTAAACCTGAATCCTGATACCACTTCCGAGAGGTATGGAAAATTTGATTGGTGGAATATGTGACGTTGGCGATTTGGCTTCTAATCAGACACGATTCGAAGTCCTGCAACCGTTACACCACTGCTTCGTCGGTTATCAACCAAGGACAACATTATTGACCTTGCCAAAAAGGCTTTTTCTGCAAGCAAATCGAAGAACACAAGCAAGAAAGGGTAAACACACAATCTAAAATTGCATATGTGTATGAAGCAATGAATAAGATGGGGTTCAAGCTCTGATCACAAAAGGATTAATCACCACAGTGGTGAAGAACAAGAATGAGGGCCCTGGATCATTGCAAAGGACTAATCGACACAGTCACAATGAATGAGTTTCTCCATAAAAAACTAAACTCAAACAAAACCCTAACCCTAATGTGGTGGCGGCTACTAATTATATGAGTGTTGGGCCGTGCATAACCCCCTAGCCACATCCATCATGGACCCCAACACGATACAGGGGCCAAAAGCCCAAAAGATGGTGTCGCAGCATTGTGACAGATTCTGGGCGTCCCCTTGTTTCAACGATTCCTGTCGACTCCTAACGAATTTGGGCCTGAAACCAGTACCATTGGAAGCTCCTTGAAATTACCTTTCCATCCATATAAAGAACGTCCAAAATGGACTCCATATGTGGCCGTGGTGTTGTTTTTACTGAACGCTGCTCTTGGACTCCGAAGCAGACTCGAACTCGACTTGGATTGGGCCTCCAACTCGGCTTGGCTGCTGTTGCTGGTCCACCGCACCTTCAAACTCCTCCCCAACATCCTCCTCATCATATCCATGGTTCCTAACAATAATTAAATCATTAGGTAGTAATTTATTCTCAAATCTAGATGATAAATTTATTTGGAACGAGGTCATCATATAATCAATGGTCGTATCTGAAGGTGTCATGCCCTTATCAGGTACCATTAGATCGTCCTAAAGGAGTTAGATCAGGAGAAGGCATCCTTCATCAGCCCCTTCGGGGCTTGCTGCTACACAACCATGACGTTTGGCCTCAAGAATGCGGGTGCTACCTACCAGAAGGCCATTCAGACATGCCTCCAGGGGCAGATCAGGCACAACGCCGAGGCCTACGTCGATGACATCATCGTCAAGACGAAATGTAGTAACCGGTTCATTACGGATCTCTCTAAAATGTTTGAAAATCTCTGGAGATTCAAATGGAAGCTCAACCCGACCAACTGTGTGTTCGGTTTCCCTTCCGAAAAACTACTCGGCTTCATAGTCAATAGCTGGGGCATCGAAGCCAATCCCACCAAGGTCAATGCCATCAGGTACATGAAGCCTCCCAGGAGCAAAAAGGACCTAATGAAGCTAACCGGGTGCATGGCATCCTTGAGTAGGATCATAAGCCGACTCGGCGACAGGGGCCTACCCTTCTTCAAACTTCTCAAGAAGTCTGACAAGTTCGAGTGGAATGAGGATGCCTCAAGGGCATTCCAGGAATTCAAAGAATTCCTCACGACACCACCCGTCTTGTCCTCACCCGATGATGGGGAAGTTCGTCTCCTCTACATTGCCGCCACCACCCACGTGGTGAGCATAGTCCTGGTCATCGAATGAGACAAGCTGGGTCACGTCAACAAGGTACAACACCCGGTCTACTTCATACTCAGCGAGTCGAAAGTACACTACCCCCAAGTGCAAAAGCTGCTGTACGACATCCTCATCACATCAAGGAAGCTTTGGCACTACTTCCAGACTCATAAGATCAAGGTGGCCTCCTCATACCTACTCGGCAACATCCTTCACAACCGCGATGCCAACGGCCGGGTCTTCAAATGGTCAGTAGGACTCGGTGCCTTCACAATTGAGTTTACGCCACGCTCTACGATCAAGTCTCAGGTTTTGGTCGACTTGATCCAGGGGTGGGCTCAAGATTTAAGAGATGGGTATTCAAAATATTAAGTAGTGTTCATATTTCAAATCTACAAATTAAATTCATTAAAGTTGACTTACCATCACAAATTCACTAAAGATACAATACCTAATGTGCAGAAATAGAAAGATAAAATTGGAAATTGGAGAAATTTACGTTAGCAATCACGGCCACAAATTCACTAAAGCTGAAAACCAGCAGGCTTCAGCTAGGCTGAGCACCCGAGCCTGTGGCATCTCGAGCCGGTCACCGATCCTGTGGCATCTCGAGCCGGTCACCGATCCTGAGCACCCGCCCGTGACGCCGACGCCAGGCCGCACTGCCGCGCCTCTGCAGGCCGTCCAGTGCTGGCTGCAGCCCTGTGTCTGGCCTGCACTGCTTGCCGTGCCCCCGCGCCTGTACTGGCATCGCACGTGGCATGCCCGCACCACCGCAGGCCGCCCACCGCGGCTCGCCTTGCCTTGGCTCCAGTCCCACGGCCCCTGGTGGCCGCATGCTCTCCCTACACCATGCATGGCCAAATTTCTCGCTCCGCCTGCCTGGTGCCTCCCTGTTGCCCGCACCCCGCCCGCCGCAGACGCCCCCTGCCTGCCACTGCCGGGCGGTGGTTAGAGTTCCTTTGAGTCGAGCACAAGTGGTCTGGTCAAGTGAGTTGTGGGGTAGACGGACAGAGAGAGCCCGAGTGGGCGGTGGGGGGAGCGGGGATTGTTGAAATTTCTTAGCATCGCCACTAGGAGTGGTTAGTTCCTAGCAACGCAGCTAGAAATGCTAGTGTTGGTATGTCTTAACGTTTACAGAAAGATCCACAAGCGCACGGATATACCGTTGTAGCATTTCACCCAGAAGTATTCAGGGTATTGTTATTTATATTTTCCCATTTGATGGCTAGGTTGTGTAAAGTTTATTTACAAGTTCCATAACCATGACACGTATGAAGTAAGATGAAGACCACTGACTATACAGGGGTAAGTGATAAATGAATGATAGTCAGGGGTAATGTGACACACACAGAACAGCCAACTCTCATGAATAAAGAATAAACAAGAACACCTAAGGTTAGTGGGAGCATAGGCAAAGATTCCTAGTGTACTATTCATGTTAGCAGATAAGTTACGTTAGCCACATTGATTATAGCTGCAGGTGCTGGGAAATTAGGAACATCGGGGAGAATGACCCGCACTGGAGAACATCCAGTCCCGTTTCATCTTTGCATGAACTCCTAAACCGTACCCGAACATCGAGGAGTACGCTAACCGAGAAGCAGCTTCTCGACGGACCGACAGGGCTGTCACCACCTGCGGTCTACCCCTGTCACACCGTGGAGCACTATCATATCCGAAGGATCCCGCATACCCGGGCATGGCATATGAAGTCACTACCCTTCGGATGGACAGGTAAGATGCTAAGGCAAGCCCGAAAGCACAACGAACTGATATCTTTACCCAGATCATCTGGTCTAAGCAAGCAACTACTATAACTTGAGTAAGCACTGATCAAGGCTAAGCAAGCTATGAACATAGCAAGATAACCAAGAACGAACTCTGAATGAATAGCATAAAGAAAGTTGGAATACAAAGCCATACTGGATTCGCTAAGGAGATGAAGTACTAGCTTAGCTCCACTACCCTAAGGAGTACAAGTCACAAGAGAGTGTAGAGAGAGAGAGGCCTTCAGGAGGATAGGATCAAGCTTCCAGCCAAATCTCAGCCTGAATGGCTGACATGTGGGGTCGGCCGACCCCCTCTTGCCGCCATTGGCCACTGTCATTCTCTGGTACACTGCCTGGTGGGTCCTGATGTTAGATGGTCGGTGCCGGGGCTTGGTTGGTCAGTTTGGTCTGGTTTATGGGCCTCCTTTGGTCATGTTACACAGGACACGATCGTCTGTGACTTCTATCTACGTATTTGTCGTGTTTTCATCTTATTCCGGACTTGTGCTCCTGAAATCATGAATCTTCGAAAACAACTGTGGAGCTAGGTTAGCGATACAAATATGCAAGTAAGAGGTATAGTTTTTCTTCTTTTATGAGTATAGTTGACGGTCATATTTCGTACTTAACGACCGTCAACAACACCCCCAAGCTAGTCTTTTGCTCGTCCCTGAGCAAAACAAGGCGCTCGTTGTTGATCAGAAGTTGCTACAATGTTGAATTTCCAACTTATACTTAGGCACAACCGAATGCTTCTTACCTTGATTTTGAATAAGTTGTCTTTTGTTCTTACATCTTACCTTACTCCTGTGGAGCTTATAGCTTCACCTCATCTTTGGCGGTTGAGAGTTAGAATGGTATCATAGAGTGCTCAAATTTCTTTTCTTTTAGTTCAATCCTCAATCCGGAGGTTTTGTAAGATTTTTCAAAAGAAATTTATAAAGTTCCTCGGATGATCTCTCAGATCGCAAAATGTGTATGATTCCATAGCAAGGCTTTATTATGCCTTTCTTCCTCAACATATCTCTAATGGCTATTTTTGTGGAGCTGTAGGTATGGAGGATTTGAAGGCATACCTGCTTCTCATATTTTGCTAAATCAAAGACCGGATCCAAAGGAGAAACAAGTCATAAACCTTGATCAAGATGTGCAAGTGTGTGGATATTTTTGGTGGATGGTGTATGAACTCCTTTGTATGCACCATCTCTCTCTTTTCTTTCCTTCCTTTTTTGGATCAGGGGCTATCTCTTTTTTTGGACATGCCTAAGCATGTGGCATACCTTTTTTGGGTATGCATCTTTTATTTTCTTTTCTTTTTTTTGACATGCCGAAGCATGTGGCATACCTTCTTTGGGTATGCATCTTTTATTTTCTCATAGCCCCATATCCTTGACATATTTTTGAGAGAGAGGTGTCATACATGGACTTGGAGTTTTATTTTGTGGATGGATGAAATTTTGCTCACTTCTAGTGTAGAAGCATATGTGGTGGAAATGTGTACGTGATCTTGATCATGGGAGTATGAAATGAATCTCACTAAGAGTCACAAATATTTGACAAAGCTCAATGAGATAGCAAGTTGCATATGTGAAAGGTTTTGCAGTGAAAAACAACATATGGCTTTGGATAGGTATTTTATATCATCGAAGAACTTTATTATATTTTTGTGTTTCAAAATTAAATACTCCGAATGTCAAGTATCACATAAGAGAAGATCATAGCAACTCTACTTAACCATATCATAGCTCACAACAACATGGATTTGGATCATGCTTTTTGCTACCCACAAGTTTCAAGTTTAACGTTTAAACATTTTAAGCCACCAAACCCAAAACTAGGTAGATCATAAAGTTGTAACTAAGCATATGAAAAAAATTAACAGAGCAACTATTCATCATCTCAACAAGGAAAACTCACACCATGCTTACTACACATATTAAAAGAAATATTTTTGGTGTTTTCTAAATTTTGCAAATTTTTATTTGTTTTTAGTTATGCAAATTTTTATGGATTTTCTGATTTTGCAAATTTTTATGGGTTTCATGCAAGGTTATGAAAGCAGTAAAGAAAAATGATACAAGTTACCTCTCGTAGGGGTCCTCCCCGCTTCAGGCTTACTACGGCTGGTCGGGGTTGAAACCCGTCTAGCAGCAGTATGCCCTCCACTCCTCCTGTCGCTGCAACTGCAACTGCTCCATGTCGTGGATCCTTTCGCCAATGTGACGCTGCCATGCTTGGGTATTGTCGATGTGTTGGTTCAGCATCTCTTGTATGTTGTCACCCTACACACGCAGCTCTCCTAGCTACTGGGTGATAGCGCCGAAACATCGGGACGAAGACGTCTATCTGATGAGGTTTGGGGCTCCACCGGGCCGGAACTGGTGGACCGGCGGCCTGGTGCCTGCTGTGTCCTCTCCTCAGTGCTGGCACTGTGCCATGACAACTACCGGCCTCATGCTGATGTGAGTGATGTGGCTGTTGAGGTGGTGGCGTCGGTTCTGCCTCCCTTCTGGTCCTGCTTCTTATCATCCTGCCAGGTAAACCAGAAGATCTATGCCTACGTCCCCCTTCTCGTGGAACGAGAGGGATGGTTAGCGAATGGCAATTATACAAATGGAACTCCACATTGGGCAGCAGAATCTCATTTGTATAGCCCAAGTAAAAGAAAATCAAAGAGTCATTCGGGCCTTTCTTGAGTGTGTGACCTAGCATCAAATAGGCCTCGTTGATATACGCATGGTTGCCCTCAATGAAAGGAATAGAATTCCCATCTAAGGCACCGATACGTGTAGCGATGCGAGTAATCAAAGAAGTGCACTCAATAGGACCCGTCATCTTGAAATTCAAAAGCCATTGCCTAACCAAAGCTTGCGCGGGGGAGATTTTGATCTTGTTGACCATGGCATAAAGAATGAGCAACTCATCGTTGCGCATGGGTCGGACATCATCTCTTGGAAAGAGAGTGATGGTCAACCACTTGTGCATCAACTGAAGAGTTGGATTATGAATATCGCTGCACCGAGGTGCGAACTTGCCATGGATAACTTGACCTGAAATCTGGCCCCAAAATTCATGACGATTAAAACCGCGTCAAGCTTGGTCGAGAGAAATCGGCCAGCGTTTGTTGAAATCGAGGTGGCCGGCAAAAGTTTTCCAAGAAAGCGAATATTCTTTCCCGAAAAGTCGAAAGTAAACCCCGTTTTTCACCTCCCGAAGAGTGCAAAGAAATTGGATGGTGAGGAGTCGAGAACCATACTCCTCAACAGGAACAAAGTTATCCCATCCAATTTCATGCCAAACATTAGAGAAGTCTTCGTACATACCTATTTTGATGAGGAGGTCTGGATCGAATGCTCGGGTGTGGACGAAGCTTCTGTTCTTTGGGATGGCGTAGCCTTGTCGTTCACGATCATCTCGCAAGTCGAGGTATGGTGTATCTTCTGCGTCAATCTCTATGGCCTCGGTTTGCGGTTCGGCTTGCATCTCTTCATATTGTTCTTCTTCCTCATAGTCCATCGTGCGAACGGGGTGAACTTCCACCCGTCATTTTCTTGAATGCGCCGAAAACCTTCCGCCCTAAGCCTTTCATGATGGAACAAATACACGTGCAACTCGAAACGGGTTACGTTAGTGAAACTGAAATGAATGTTCTTACCCGTGAGTTGCTCCTTCTTTCTTGCAGCAAAGAAATGAGAGAGAGAGGTCTCTTGAATTCAAATCTTGAGCAAAAATCCAATGAAAACCCGAGAGCAAAGTTTGAGAGAGTTTGAGAGAGAGTGAGTGAATAGGAGTTGAGTGTGAGAGCTCAACACCCACCCATCGGCCTCTATTTAAAGAGAGAATGCTCGGGCACAACAGCTAGGAATTGAACACAATGATCACTAGCCGTTGGAAAAAGATGGCAGAGAGCCGTTGCCAGGTGGGGTCGGCCGACCCTAGGGTTCGGCCGGCCCCCCTGTGGGCCCACTGGCTGATAGCCAGGGCCCAGGGACTCTCTAATGGCTATAAGTTTTGAAATTTCGAGTGCCCGGCCAAACTTTGCTTCGAAAGATGTTCAAAATTTTTTTTCAAAGGATTTTCATGCTCGGAAATATTTTTGGATTTTTGTGAAAGAAATAAAAAGTGCTAGAAAAGTTTTTAGCATGCAAGAGTGTTTTGAAAATTCAAATATGCAATGGGAAAAATCGAAAAAGTCGAGAAAAGCAAAAATGGTGGAAAGCAAATATGAGATACGTACCGATTTACCTTCGACAAGGGCTCGTTGTTTTGAGTCTGACGAGCGGGACCTTTCTCCTGCTGTGATTACCACTGCTCGGCTCATCCTAGAGAATTAGACAAGGACAAGCTTGCGACCTTATGCCACACCTTCCTTGCACGTCTTCTTTTTGATTGTGTGGTCGTAGGTTCTTCTAACTGAGGTTCTGGTGCACCCCAGAGTGGACTTCCGTCGTGAGCCTGCTGGTCACAAATCTCTACTCCTTCCTGTGGAGGAATTTAAAGAATATATTGTCGACCTGATGCGGAACTGGACTTCTCCAGATCTGACATCGATCCTAGCTTTCACACTATTCAGAAAAGGTCATCCGAGGATAAAGTCCAGATAGGCTGCTCCAGCAGCAGCATCAAGGTGGGCTTTGGATGTTGTCGTTAGCCCATTGTAGAAGCTTTGGAGCACGAGCCACTCATCCATCCCATGATGAGGACAGACGAGTATGTATTCTTGCAGTCTCTCCCAAGCTTCTGGGATGGATTTCATCCCCGTCTGCTAGAAACTTGAAATTCTTCCATGTAGGGCATTTGTTATGCCCAACGGGAAGAATTTGGTGAGGAACACCGTGGAACATTTGTCCCACATGTTGATGGCTTCCTTATTCTGATAAAACCACTGTTTTTCCTTCCCCAGGAGGAAGAAAGGAAATAGACGAAGCCTGATGGCGTCAGCCGCAACGCCCCGTATAGTTAGGGTCTTGCATAACTCCAGAAAGTTCTGGAGATGGGCCTTAGCATCCTCATTCGGCTTGCCACAGAATGGGCTAGCCTGCACCATGTTTATGAGGCTGGACATCAACTCAAAGTTCACGTCCCCAACATCAACGTTGGGTCCAGTTGCCACATTGGTAGCTGAGGGGACGGAGAAGTCGCGGAGAGTCTTCTCAGCCATGAGTTCAGTGATTGTTGATGGTGCTTGGGAAGCTGGTTCGCTTGTCGACTGCGAGATCGGAGGAGGGACAACATGAGGTCGGACCCTTCTCATGAGCTTCTCGAGATTTTCAACAAAATTTGTCGGTGTTGGAGGCCAAAATTGGCAAACACTGAGGCCGACCGGTTTGACCGGTTGGGCTGACCGGTCAGACCGGTCTAGGCCTGTGCAGTCCGAGTAGAGTTAGGGTTTGTATTATGGAATCCGTTTTTAACTCAATTTGGAAGGGGTACGTCTTCCCCGACCTATAAATATAAAGGCCACGGCCGATTGACGTCCTTCTACCCAATCGAAACATTCAATCTACTATTTTCCTATTTTCCCCAAACCCTAGCTTTTCCAACCTCATACTATTCTTTGCTCGTCTCAACGGCGTTCAAGGGCATCTTGAGTGGTCTGCTGACCTCAAGACAACCCTAGATCTTCGAGCTCCGACGTGGTCCCTCCCGAGCTTGAGGTTCTAGGTTTCGCGGTGCTATCTGCATCTAACCGGTCTGACCGGTTGGCGCGACCGGTCTGACCGGTCGCCGGAGTTCATCGCTGGTGATTTGATCGTTGCGATCCGCGCATTCTAGCGCTTGTGTGTTGACCAATCTTGCATCAACATATTTTTTGGCGACTCCACTGGGGAAAGATCTGAGTTCATCGGGCGCAATGGCCGGTGATAAGGTTGACTCCAAGGTAGATGCGACTCCCGTCGACATCTAGTATGAAGACATACCTGAGGAGACGCGCAAGTAATTCGAGGCGGCATTCCAAAAGGAACAGGAGGACGCTAAGAATTAATTGCTTGCATGCTTCGGGAAGACTCGGCAAGGCGTATTGAAGAAGGAGGAATTCAAGATGCCTACATTCACACCACCGCCGCCGAACCCATCTACTACGGCTATAGTTGCTGCTTCATCTGCTTCCACTCCAAGCGAGGTAAGTTTTACCTTTGATTCCATCAAGCAGTTTGCCAATGCCTTTTTGAGTCGATTTGAGCAGTCACAAAAGTTTACACAAGATATGCTTATTGACTTAACTATGCAAAACAATGGGAAGAAACCTGTCAACGAATATTCTAATTTTACCCCTAACCCTAGTCTTTCGGCCTCACCATCAGATTATCAGTATGGTATGCCGCCGAATTACTTCGCGGGACAAACACCCCCACCGGGCACAGTTCGGCCGTCCAGGGTCGAACCGGTCAGATCGGTCGCACCGACCGGTCAGACCGGTGGCCCGGCGGGCAGACCGGTCAATCAAACTGGTCAGACCGGTGCCATGGTGCTCGGTTCTGCGTCACAGCCACATGTCATGCCTCCTCCCGCTTCATCTGATTATAGCCTAGAGCGAGAATTGGCGGATTTTGTGCCGCCGTATACAATGAAGTCATGCGCTAAACCACCTTTCCCTCCACCTTTGCCCAAGGATGTTTGGGATGATTGGCTTAGGGCCAATCCGCAGTACGCCGCCGCACAAACGATGTCCACTACTGATCCTGCGACACATCGTTTCGGCCAAATGTCCACGGGTAACTATGAGGCCGATCTTACTAGGATGAAAGAGGATCTGGACGATATGTTTAAGGAAAAACTGGGCTTTGATGGGTAGGAGTTGGCTATATCGTAGGCTGTATGTTGATGCTTTTGATTTGATTCCTTACCCCTCTAGTTGGCGTGATCCCGATTTTGTTAAGTTTAGCAGTGATGATAACCGATCCACTTGGGAGCACATTAGCCAATATATTGCTCAACTTGGAGAAGTCGGTTCTAGCAAGTCATTGCGCGTTCACATGTTTTCTTTATCTTTGACTGGAACCGCTTTTTCTTGGTTTTCTTCGTTAACTCCTAACTCGATTCGTTCTTGGAACGAATTAGAGCAAAAGTTTCATGATCACTTTTATAATGGGGATTACAAAAATTAAGTTGACAGATTTGACATCGGTTAGACAGGGTAGAGACGAGTCTATCCAAGAGTACTTTAAGAAATTTAAAAATATTAAGAACCGATGCTTTAATTTGTCACTGTCCGAAAAGGATTTGGTTGATTTGGCTCTTGCGGGTTTACGTTCTAATTATAGAGAGAAGCTTGATGGTTCGAATTTTTATTCTATTAATCAGCTTCAAGCTAAAGCTTTGAATCAAGAGACCAAATTTAAGAAAGAAAAGGATACCTACAAGTCCCATCGTTCAAACACTCATATTGTTGAATATGATTCCGATTCATTGGACGATGAGGATAAAGAGGTATACGCTGCTGAGTTTGTTTGGCCCGCCTCGGCCAAACCATCTACTTGTACATCTCTTAAGCCGACTCAAATGAATCGTCAAGAAGAGATGAAGTTTACTTTCGATGTGTCCAAGTGCGATCGCATTTTTGATGAGTTATTATGACTTGGGCATTTGAAAATTACTCATGTTATACCGCCGCTTGAGGAGCTAAAGCGGCGCGCTTATTGTAAATTTCATAATTCTTCATCTTATGCAACTAATGATTGTAATGTGTTTCGTCGACAGGTACAATCGGCCATAAATGAAGGACAATTGACCTTTTTGGAGATGAAGATAGACAAAGCTCTGTTCCCATAGCATACCATTGATCTCATCAATGCAAAGGTGCTGATTCGGCCGGATCAAGCCGAAGGAGCAAAAGGCAAGAACGTGATCATTGGTGATGATAGGCCGTTGACTGTTGATAACAAGATTCTGGCCAGAGAGGTGATTCAGGAGAAGACTCCTGATGGGAAGAATAATATGAGGATCATACTGAAACCTCGCACGCTCGGGGGGCAAGAGGGTTCTTCTTCAGGTGATCGGCCTGCTGCTCTGCCGAGACCGGTCAGACCGGTTTCTCCGACTGGTCAGACCGCCCTGATGGTCAGTCTCGGACATTCAATCCGAAGCGTCCAAAGTGGGTACATGGAAGACTAACCAACCAAAGGTGCAGGGCAAGATTGCAAATCAGAAGCCTACCTTTGGCCAACTGTTGAACAAGTACTCAAAGGCCGCTCAAAATGATCGGCCCCTAAAAAAGAGATCGTGGTCACCTCCGCGTCAAGGCGCACCATCATCTCCTAGGGGAGAATCAAGCAAGCGCAGGGGTGATGTGGTTACCTTGTTCCCTCCTCAGCAAACACAGACGATGTACGCTACAATGCCATGGGCTCCACCGGCGTCGGATTCTCAGTTTCCCGCATGGGAGAACAGAGGATTTTGGATGCAATGCTATCCGATGCCGTATCCACCACACTTCTAGGGAGAGGGAAGCTCTAGAGGACCTGTATTTGACAGTTTGAGGCAGCCGGTTCACGACCGATTGGGTTAGCACCAATCTAGTCAGGGGCAGAACCCTGGACTGGTCAGACCGGTCTACCCCGACCGGTCAAACCGGTCTCAGCAGAGGCCGGCCCAAGTTCGTCCAGTGCACCAAGAGTATCGCGTCAAGGAGAAGAAGGACGAACCAGTGCCAATGCAAGTTGATTCTGAGAAGGTTCCAGCTACAAAGGTTGTGCAAGTTGAAGACGGGAAAGGAAAAGCTCAAGATGCGCAAGAGGGACCGGTGATCATTGAGAAACTGGACAATATTTCTCAAAAGCATGTATTGGCCAATGGCCATGAGGCCAGCAGCAGCAACCTCAAGGACCAAGACAAGGAGAAGTACTTCCAACCTAGATGATGCCCACCAGGGTTGACTCACACTCAGAAGAGGAGGTTGCAGCATCTTCACTGCCAAGAACAGAAGGAAAAGGAGGCGAAGAAGTTGAGGGATGAGATATTTGATGAGTGCAGACCGAGATTCCCTCAAGGCAAGATGTGGCGGGTCAAGGCAGTTGATCAGCCCGCTGGACCGGTCGGACCGCTCCAACCGACCGGTCAAACGGGTGTCCCAGACCGGTCTGACCGATCAGAGCAACCGGTCAGACCAGTCGACCCTGAGCCTGAGCAGAAGGCCGAAGAGGTTGCCTCCGCTTCGGCTACTGGTTCATTAGAGGTTCAAAGGATGAGGAGTTGGTGGATTATGAGGCTTCTCCGGAACTTACAAACATGGATATCAATGTTGTGCGCTTTTCTGATGACTATTGGGCGATTCCAGAGGAGGAGACGGCACATTTGGACTTTGGGCCCTGCGAAGCTATATTTCAGAAGACCAAAGATTCGAATAACCACTTGAAGGCTCTCTACATGAGGGGGCACATCAACTGGAAGCCAGTTTCTCATATGCTTGTGGATAGTGGGGCAATTGTCAACTTGATGCCCTATTCACTATACAAGAAGCTCGGCGGGACGGACGAAGAACTCATCAAGACGAACATGACGGTCAGCGGTGTTGGAGGAGGTGATCCCATTGGTGCCAAGGGGGTTGCTTCGATGGAGTTGACCATTGGGAGCAAGACGGTTGCTACGGCGTTCTTCGTCTCCGAGGTGCAAGGTAACTTCAACCTCATACTTGGACGTGATTGGATTCACGCCAATCAATGTGTACCATCTTCCTTGCACCAGTTTCTTATTCAGTGGATCGGTGATGAAGTTGAGTTTGTGCATGGTGATGCCTCTTCCTTTATTGGTACCGACGATCCTGAATTCGTTGGTGCACATGATAACATCAAGTGTTTATCGGGCCTAGACTTGACCGATTATGACTTGATCAATTGCACCAAGGAGAGTTTTGTCTCTGCAGTCCTAAAGCCGATGGAGAATCGGCTACACTTACTTCTATGACACAGCAGGACAACGACACAGAGCCGACCGGCCAGACCGCTACCTCTGACCGGTCAGACCGTCCAGGATCGACCGGTCAGACCGGTGCGTCAGACCGGTCCAATGCAGAGTGGCTGTAGCAGCGCATTAAGCACTATCGGTACAAGGCGAACGATATGTGCGAGGCTATTGAAGACCTGGGTGACTTAGATAAGTTAGGCTAAGGTTTTACATCGGCTGATCCTTTGGAAAAGGTAGACATTGGAGATGGTTCTATTCCTAGGCCGACTTTTGTAAATGCAAACTTATCGGATGATTGTAAAGCCGATTCAATAAAGTTATTAAAAGAATATGTAGATTGTTTTGCATGGGAGTATTCAGAAATGCTTGGTCTGAGTCATGATTTGGTTGAGCATCGGCAGCTGATTGAGGCCGGTTTTAGACCTTATAAACAACCCTCTACGCATTTTAATCCTATTATGTATGACCGAATAAAAGAAGAGATTAATCGTTTATTAGATGCTGGATTTATTCGGTCTTGTCGTTATGCAGAGTGGATCTCTAATATTGTGCCCGTTGAAAAGAAAGATTCGGGCAAGATTAGAGTTTGCATTGATTTTAGAGATCTTAATAAAGCTACTCCTAAAGATGAATATCCTATGCCCATAGCCGATATGTTGATCAATGAAGCTTCTGGACATCGTGTTATCAGCTTTCTTGATGGTAATACGGGTTATAATCAAATATTCATGGCCAAAGAAGATACGTCTAAAACGGCCTTTAGATGTCCTGGTTTCGTTGGTTTATTTGAGTGGATTGTTATGACTTTTGGATTGAAGAATGCTGGTGCTACTTATCAAAGAGCTATGAATTTGATCTTCCATGACTTGATTGGTATTATATTGGAAGTTTATATTGATGATATTGTGATCAAATCGGCCGGCTTGAGTCATCATTTGGCTTATTTGAGGCTTGCTCTTGAGAGAATGCATCAGTATGGGTTGAAGATGAATCCGCTCAAGTGTGCTTTTGTTGTATCGACTGGGAAGTTCTTGGGCTTCATTATTCATGAGAAGGGCATAGAGATTGATCCAAAGAGAATTGAAGCCATGAAGAAAGTAGAGGCTCCTGCATGCAAGAAAGACTTCCAAAAGTTTCTGGGCAAGGTGAATTATTTGAGAAGGTTTATATCTAATTTGTCTGGAAAGATAGATGTTTTTACTCCTATTCTTCGGTTGAAGAACGTGGCTGAATTTACTTGGGGGCAGAATAGCAAGATGCTTTTGAGAAGATCAAGAAGTATTTGTCTTCACCACCGGTTCTCGAGGCACCTAAGAGAGGTATTCCTTTTGATCTTTATGTGGCTGTAGAAGACAAAGTTATTGGTGCTGTTTTGACTCAAGGAACCGAAGGAAAGGAGTATGTTATCACGTATGTTGGCCGACGACTTGTTGATGCGGAAATAAGGTATACGTTTACTGAAAAGTTATGCTTATCATTATATTATGCTTGTACCAAGTTGAGGCATTATCTTTTATCAAGTACTTGCATAGTTACTTGTCAAGCCGATGTTATTAAGCATATGCTTCAAAAGCCGATTTTGAGTAGTAGAATCGGAAAGTGGGCTTATGCGCTTGTTGAATTTGATTTGGCCTATGAGTCTTTAAGAGCTATTAAAGGCCAAATTGTAGCGGATTTCATTATTGAACATCAGATTAATGATGAGTATGATTTGGAAGTCAGCTATATACTTGCACACCTTGGAAGTTGATCTTTTATGGATCGGCTTGTGATGATGGACAAGGGATTGGTGCCGTTCTAATTTCTCCGAATGGTACTATTTTTGAGTTCTCAAATCGATTGGAAGAAGAGCGCACGAATAACCAAGTTGAGTATGAAGCACTTCTATTTGGCTTGGAATTCTTGGAATCAATGGGCGTTAAGCATGTGGAAGCTTATGGTGATTCACTTCTAGTGGTGCAGCAAGTATCTAAGGTATGCCAATGTTACAACGGTTCTTTAAATGCATATCTTGATAGATGCCTTGATATTATCTCTTGCTTTGATGAATTTGTAATCTGACATATTCCAAGAGATAGTAATCAGAAGGCGAATGCTCTGGCTCAGCAAGCATCTGGCTACAATGTTACTAAGAAATATTTTAACATGAGAAAGCCGATGCGAGCAACAGCCGAGTTACTGGTTCTGGACGAACCGGTCAGACCGGACGCTCCGACCGGTCTGACCGGTCTAGGGACTAGTCTGACCGGTCAGACTGCTGAAAACAACGTGTGGGCCGCCACTTCTAATTCCAAACAGAAGGCCGAGGTTGCTGATTGGATGATGCCTATTGTGACATATTTAAAGGACCCTGGTCATGGTTCAGAGAGGAATATTCGGCATTTGGCATTTAAATACATTTTGATCGACGATGAGCTTTATCGTCGGACAACCGAAGATCTTCTTCTCAAATGCTTAGATTCTGATCAGGCTCGTGTTGCTATGGGGGAAGTTCATGAAGGCATCTGTGGTACACATCAATCGGTTCCTAAAATGAAGTGGTTACTTAGGAGAGCCGGTTTTTATTGGCCAAACATGATGGCGGATTGTTTCAAATATTATAAAGGGTGTGAAGAATGTTAGCAATTTGGTAATGTTCAGTTAGTGCCTGCTGCGTTATTACATCCTATTATCAAGCCATGGCCGTTCAGAGGTTGGGGGTTGGATTTCATTAGTCAGATTAATCCCCCTTCTTCAAAGGGACATCGCTTCGTGTTGGTTGCTACGGATTACTTTACTAAGTGGACCGAAGCAGTTCCTTTGAAGAATATGACACATCGAGAGGTAATTGAGTTTATTACATAATATATTATCCATAGATTCGGTATTCCTTAAACTTTGACAACGGATCAAGGTTCATCTTTTATTTCAAAGGAGGTACGTGATTTTGTGAATTGTATAAGATTAAGATACTCAATTCAACTCTATATTATGCTCAGGCCAAATCTTGATAAAGCTTATCAAGAAGAAGATAGAGGAGAATCCCAGAAGGTGGCATGAGGTTCTATCTGAGGCATTGTGGGCTCGTCATATATCTAGACATGGTGCTACTAAAGTTACTCCTTTTGAGCTTGTTTATGGTCAAGAGGCTGTTTTGCCCGTTGAGGTGAATCTGGATGCTTATAGATTGGCTAAACAAAATGACCTTTCTGATGTTGATTACTATGACTTGACGATGGACAATATTGATGAAGTAAGCGACAAGCGGATGCAAGCTTTGAAGGAAATTGAGAAGGACAACCTTCGGGTGGCTAGAGCTTACAACAAAAAGGTAAAAGCAAAATCTTTTCAGGTTGGTGAGCTGGTTTGGAAGATAATATTTCCTCTTGGGACAAAGAGCAACAAGTTCGGCAAGTGGTCGCCAAGTTGGGAAGGACCGTACATGATTGTCAAGGTTATCTTCGGGAATTCTTATATGGTGGAGACGATGCAAGGAGAGCGTCTTCCACGGGCACTTAATGGAAGATACTTGAAGAAATATTACCCCAGCGTATGGCAAGACGCATGAAGACGAAGATGGCCGGTATAGAATATCGTCCTTAGCATTATTTTTAGCCTTGTACTTTCTTTGCAAATCTATGTAACTAGGTTAGTTTCTGGTCCTTGCTTTTTGGCTTGCAAAGCTCACCAAAAAGCAGGGGGGCATATGTTGGATGCCAAAATTGGCAAACACTGAGGCCGACCGGTCAGACCGGTTTGGGCCTGTGCAGTCCGAGTAGAGTTAGGGTTTGTATTATGGAATCCATTTGTAACTCAATTTGGAAGGGGTACGTCTTCCCCGGCCTATAAATATAAATGCCACGGCCGATTGAGGTCCTTCTACCCAATCGAATCAATCAATCTACTATTTTCCTATTTTTCTCCAAACCCTAGCTTTTCCAACCTCGTGCTATTCTTTGCTTGTCTCGACAGCGTTCAAGGGCGTCTTGAGTGGCCTGCCGACCTCAAGAAAACCCTAGATCTTTGAGCTCCGATGGGGTCCCTCCCGAGCTTGAGGTTCTAGGTTTCGCGGTGCTGTCTGCGTCGAACCGGTCTGACCGGTTGGAGCGACCGGTCTGACCGGTCGCCGGAGTTCATCGCTGGTGATTTGATCGTTGCGATCCGCACGTTCTAGCACTTGTGTGTTGACCAATCTTGTGTCAACAGTCGGCAAGGAGAAACTAGACATACACTACCCTGTTTTCATCCAATCTGGAGAAAACAAAAAGATAAACACATTAGCCTGTATAAGCAGTAGCTACCTCATACTTATATTGCCATGTTTATGTACTTTGTAAGTATACTTTACACCTAGTGCCATCCCCGGCAACGGCGCCAGAAAAGCTTGTTGACATTTCTTAGCGCCGCCACTAGGAGTGGTTAGTTCCTAGCAACGCCGCCAGAAAAACTGGTGTTGGTATGTCTTAACGTTTACAGAAAGATCCGCAAGCGCACGGATATACCATTGTAGCATTTCACCCGGAAGTATCTAGAGTATCGTTATTTATATTTTCCCAAGGGATGGCTAGGTTGTGTAAAGTTTATTTACAAGTTCCATAACCATGACACGTATAAAGTAAGATGAAGACCACTGGCTATATAGGGGTAAGTGATAAATGAATGAAAATCATGGATAATGTGACACACACAGAATAGCCAACTCTCATGAATAAAGAATAAACAAGCACACCTAAGGTTAGTGGGAGCATAGGCAAAAATTCCTAGCATACTATTCATGTTAGCAGATAAGTTACGTTAGCCACATTGCTTAGAGCTTCAGGTGCCAGGAAATTAGGGACATCGGGGAGAATGACCCACACTGGAGAACATCCAGTCCCGTTTCATCTTTGCATGAACTCCTACACCGTACCCGAACATCGGGGAGTACGCTAACCGAGATGCAGCTTCCTGGTGGGCCGATAGGGCTGTCACCACCTGCGGTCTACCCTAGTCACCGGAGCACCGTCATATCCAAATGATCCCACATACCCGGGCACCATGCCCGCATATGAAGTCACTACCCTAACACCCCCGGGTCCCACGCCCTTCGGATGGACAGGTAAGATGCTAAGGCAAGTCCAAAAGTACAACGAACCGATATCCTTACCCAGATCATCTGGTCTAAGCAAGCAACTACTATAACTTGAGTAAGCACTGATCAAGGCTAGGCAATCTACGAACATAGCAAGATAACCAAGAAAGAACTCTGAATGAATAGCATAAAGAAACTCGGAATACAAAGCCATACCAGAGGCTGTGGATTGCTCGCTGACCCCGAGGATGACTGGATTCGCTAAGGAGATGAAGTACTAGCCTAGCTCCACTACCCTAAGGAGTACAAGTCACAAGAGAGTGTAAAGAGAGAGGCCTTCAAGTGGTGTGTGTGGTGAGAGTGGTGGGAGGCCCCTTATATAGCTTTTTAGGTTGGTTCCCTCCATCTCTAAACATGGAAACATCATCAACCGCCTTTAGGAGGATAGGATCAAGCTTCCCGCAAAATCTAAGCCTGAATGGCTGACATGTGGGGTCGGCCGACCCCCTCTTGCCGCCATTGGCCACCGTCCTTCTCTGGTACACTGCCTGGTGGGTCCTGATGTTAGATGGTCGGTGTCAGGGCTTGGTTGGTCGGTTTGGTCTAGTTTATGAGCCTTCTTTGCTCATGTTACACAGGACACGATCGTCTGTGACTTCTGTCTGCGTATTCAACGTGTTTTTGTCTTATTCCGGACTTGTGCTCCTAAAATCATGAATCTTCGAAAACAACTATGGAGCTAGGTTAGCGATACAAATATGTGAGTAAGAGATATAGTTTTCCTTCTTTTATGAGTATAGTTGACGGTCATATTTCGTACTTAACGACCGTCAACAGGGATGTAACACCCCAGAAGAACACAGAATAATCCTCTGGAGAATTACCACACGACAACACAAACATAAAACAGAGTACGCGGAAGCAACTTAAATCGTTCAGATGGATTAACAAAAACTGATACATTTCAATTGAACCACGCAATAGAAACTGAAACAACAACAACAACAAAGTCTCCACATCCAAATATTTTATTATTCAAAATTTGTTCAACATATATAGTTAAGTGTGTGCACACGTGCTGCGGTCTTGCAGATGTCGGCGGTCTTGCAGATGTCGGCGGGTTGGAAGATGGTTTTTGGTTTAGGCGATTTCGACGTGACAAGGTGGCTGGAGAAGCCACCCGATCCATCAGTCGTACAGGCCTGAGAACAGAAAACAAGAGTTGTGCCCTCGGGCTCGTTGTTGGCGTCGCTTGATCCGGCCATCGAATTCGCCGATGAACTCACCGAATCCCCTACCTAGCACACCAGCTATCGGTGTTTACCGCCAAGCCTGCTCAGTGATACCCTTAGTAGTAAGGTTCGTAGGTAGGGATCGACTGTCTGGAACACGATGGTGCAAGGAACACAAAGATGTCAGGTTCGGGCCGCGAGTTGAGTAATACCCTCCAGTGGTTTGTATTGCCTTAGGTGTTGATGTTGGTGTTTTGAGGGGGGTCCCTACCCACCCTTATATATCCGGGGGTTAGGGTTACATGGAAAGTCCTAGCCGAGTACAGTTGGAGCCCTACTACAACACAATCGGGTAGTTTTCTTCATACTGCAGCTAGTTCGCCTATTCGGGTAGTTACAAGAGAGGCAAGGTACATCCATGAGCTATCCCTTACTATAGAATATTCTATGCCTACAAGCAGTCCCGCTGCCCCGGGCCTGACAAGCCCCCGAGCTCTTCGTAGCCGAGTCCTGCAGGCGTCGAGTACTTGGCTGGCGTCTTCGAGTACTTCAAGTAGCCAGAACATCCTTCTAGTTACTTATGGGCCTTCCTTCAGACACATCGAGTAGTCCTCCAAGTACTTCCGGTTGCTTCGAGGCTGTGAGGTGCTCAAGCCCCGAAATCTTGATCATATATGGTGCGCGAAGTACTCGCGCTCCATATGGAGTAGGCCTCGAGCCTTAGGTTGAATCGCAGAACTAGGCTGAGGGTCACTTCAGTCTTTTTCCTTCATTATTTTCGGAAAAATTTGAAAAATAAATCTCTGATGCACATATCCCTCAGCCCCCGAGCCTTAAATCATAATCTCTTATTCTGCGGGTAGCCCCCGAGCAAAGCTTTGGAATTAAGGATCTAAGTCGTGGCATCAGATTTTTTTCTTCAAAATATCTACAGGTTTAATCAAATCTGGTATCCGAAAAGACCCCTTTTTCAGGTAAAAAATCCCAAAAAAATGATTTGATTGGATACACCACACTGATTGCGCCCGAAATATCCTTAGAAATAAAACCCGGGATGTATATCTCTTTACTGTACGCTCACATGGGACTGTACTTTATGGAGAATCAGCATTATTGCATCCGTGAGGGCTGCCACTGTAGCATCACGGGTTGTCCTCCAGTAAGACCGTTGTGGCTATAAAAGGTGGGTAAGAGGCCTTTGCCAGAAGCACCAGTATTCTGAAACTATGGCTTGCATTTGGTGTTCTTGCTCTTGGCCTACTGAGATTTGTGTATTCCTTTCCAGCAAAAGATGCTAGAAGACAACTTGCGAGTGACAAGAGAAGCAGGGTTGCAGGTTTTGGCAACAGAGACTTAATCTTGCGATGTTGCCAAACCCTACAACCCTGCTTCTCTTGACGGATCCATGTTGGACATCATGTCCTTGCATATTCCAATGAGGCGGGTTCTCTGTTGATGGGTTGGGTCTTGTTGTCTCACAAGAACTGACATCTCTGGTAAGGAGACTTAATCTTGTCACAACGTATTCAGGGAGAAGAAGAAATTCCTTTGCAAGATGCTACAAGAGATCTTGCGAGGTGATTACTATAATCTGCCACCAAACTCTTGAAACTTTTCTCCCAGAATATGAATATCATTATTCCCTTAGTGGGAATAATAAGTTTGTACTTTGTCACAACCTCGGCCCAATCTAGCTGCAGCAGGCCTCGACTAGAAGCTCCAGGAGATCCAGGAGGTGTGCATGCAAGTCCGAGTCGTTGTAAAGTTTTTAGAAGAAAGTACTTGAGTTGTAATATCGAGTAGTTGTACTGTGTCGAGTACTTTTCCTTTATTTTGGAATGTAATCCCAAGGAAATGTGTCGAGTAGTTTTTAAGGGATATGAGTGTTTTTTTTCCAGAATGTAATCATAGAAAAAAAGAAATATCTCAGAAAATCTCATTTTTTCCGCAATTGGTAACTGACTATTAGCCTTATGGGTATTTTACCATGTTGCCACCGCCACTATAAAATAGAACGGTAACTAGGTTTTTACCCCACCGGCTGCCATTCCCCTTTTACTGTTGAGATCTGTTCCTACCCTCAGCCTCAAGCTTCCTGGTCTTAACTTCCCTGCTTTCTCCTTGCTCCCAACTCCCTTAGGATTTTAGCCATTGTATGCGCACGAAGCGCTCTGTGACTTTTCGGATGGCTCCTAAGAAATCAAGCAAGGGCAAAGGCGTAGCTGCGGAGCCAACCCGTGAGGAGGGATGGGTTTCAAGTAAGTGCTCTGAATATGACCTAGAAACCCTAGTTTCTGCTGGTCTTTTGACGGAGAAATCCTTCATCCAATGGCGTCCTGCCTTGGGTGAAGATCGTCCGTATGAAAATACGGGCGAAATCGTAGCTTTTGCTCCTTATTTTGAACGGGGATTGGGGCTCCCTTGTTCGAATTTCTTCTCTGGGCTCCTGCATTACTACAGGATCTAGCTTCACCACTTGACCCCCAATTCCTTTGTCCATATTTCCATCTTTGTGCATTTATGCGAAGCTTTTCTGGGCATCGAGCCCCATTTTGAGCTCTTTCGATTTCTATTCCACCATAAACCTCAGCCAGATTCCTATGTTTTAGATGTAGTAGGAGGTGTGAGTCTCCAGCTTAGACAGGGGAAGGACAAAGTGTATATCCCCTATAAGCTTAGTAACAAGGTAATCGACTGGAAACCCAAATGGTTCTATGTAGAGAACCAGTGGGAGAGCGTACCAGTGATTACTCCAGGCCCTCCAATTCAATGGCCTGAGTGGAATAAGAAACTAGTAGACAGCAGTCAATTCCCCAAGCTACTCGCACGGATTCCCGATCTTAGCCAAAAGAATTTAACTAGAGAAGCTGTTGTGTTCAACTGTATGAGAAGGAGAATTCAGCCGCTGCAGGCTCTGGAAATATTTGGTTTCCAGTATCAGGGAGCAACTGATTCATCAAGATACTCGAAGAAAGAGATTTCGGATGAAGAAGTGTTTAGTCGGGTCCAGCAACTACTAAGAAATGTGAAGAAAGTACCCGTTGTCCCTGATACCTTTTCTGTTACGAATCCTCCGAAGCAGGTACTGATAATAGTAGTCGATTTGTAATAATCGAGTACCTTACCTTAGTGTGATTTTGATAGAATTTTTGCTTTTTGTTGGAGGACGTGGAGCATTTTAAGAGTAGTCCTCCATTGCTAGGCACATAATCGTCCTTTTTCTTCCTCCACGCGCTCTTATACTGTCAACCAAGTCCTAGAGTATTCTCATGGAATCTTACATAAGCAGTACTAATATCTAGACTTGGTTGTGCATATGAAGAGGTGGCTGAGGAGAAGAGTGATGGGGAGCACAGCCCCACTCCGAGCGCAAATACCCAGGCGGGACATCCAAAGGGTACGTGGTTGACTGTGAGGAAGCGTAGCAGTTCCTCACAAGCTACCATCAACAGGTAAGTAGCTTTATTGGTCACAGTCGAGCACTTTGCCAAGCTCTGTCGATTTGCGTATTTAAAACCTTTTCTTCTTCTAGTCCGGCAGCTAAGGTGCCATGGACTACAGCATCTGGGGATGATGTTGTGGTGGGACAAATCGTCCCTTCCACCATAGTGGACCCGTCAAAGGGCACTGTTACTACTCGACCGGCGAGTAGTTCCAGTATAGGTGATGCCGGAAGTTCAGGTGGCAAGGCCATGATTGTTAGGCTGCCCCATAAATTCGGCGCAACGAAACTGGTTTTGACAAGGGCGCCTACGTAAGTTCCTCAAAACTTGTAATTGTAGAGTTGTCTTCGTATCGAGTACATTTTAGCTGACTTGTCGTTGCAGCAATGCACTCCTGGAGGCAAGGGGGAAACTAAAGACGACTCAGCCCCTAAGTCAGCGGTGGAGGAGCCCCTGAGTACTCCAAAGATGGATGCTCGTGAGGCGGAGGAGTTGGCAGATTCCATGATACGGAATTCACCACTCCCAGATCCTGAGAGGAGCAATAAAAGGCTCCCGGAAGGTGGTGGAAGCGACAAGCTTCTAGATGAAGGAGGCAATGAGAAGCTTCCTGAGAAGGGAGGCGGCGAAAAGCTGCCTGAGGAGGGAGGCAGCGAAAAGCTACCTGAGAAAACCCTTACAAGTAACCTTATAGTGCCTTGCACTAACAAAGTACTTCCCTTTTCTTAGTTTGGTTTTGTGAACCAAGTTTTTCTCTAGATTCCCAAAATCCAGGGAATTTTGTGGAAAGAGTTGAAGATGTGCCACAAAGGCAATCTCCGTGGTGCAGGCGACTACTTCCCAGGTCTCATCGTGAAGTGTCGTACCACAAGAGAAGCTAAAGCTTGCTTTCAAGCTGTTGGGGATAAGTAGTCGAGTATCTCGAGTACTTATGTATAGATCAAGTAGTGTATACTGATCCTCTTGTTTTTTACTTTTTGGCAGGAGGTGTTAGAGCAGGGGAGTAGCTAGCCCCCGGACAATTCAGAGCTCAATGCTCTGAGAGATCAGGTGAAGAAGCTCTCGTCCGAGAAGGCTGCTCTTCACGAGAAGATTAAGAAACTCTCCAAGGCCAAAAAAGGTTAGTCTATAGTATATATGATGCAATCGACTAGATTGTTCTACCTGGTGTTTATAAGCTTTTCTTTTAATCGGGTACACAGCTTGATCAAAATCATTAAAGATTGAGGAAAGCTTGGTACTGGATCTAAAGATTCTTATATACCGAAACACAGATGAAATCGAGAAGCTCAATAAGATCAAGGAGAATTCTAATCAAGAGATGGCAATGGTTCTACAACAGCTCAAAACCTAGTCAGAATCCCGGGACTTGATACAGCAGGAGCTCGAAGAACTTAGAGATGTGAAGGATGTTGCTCAAGATGTGGTAGGACTTGTGGAGATCCCAAAGGGGAATGAAGATGAACCGCTCACATTGGCGGGGAGGCTTCGTAAAAAGTACCCGAAAGCTTCGAAAGGTATGTCTCCACAACCACCCGACAGTATGTGGGACATGTACTCGGGTTGGTAAGGTCCTACTGGCCATGTACTCCACTTGATCCGTTTGGGCAGGGCGCGAAGGCTGATTTCACTAATGACCAATTCAATCAGAATCTACAGGAAACCTCGGCCGTTGCAGGCAAGATAGTGGAGACCTTGAACAAGTCCGGATCTCCTTGAACTGATCGTGCAATTGTTTGGTGTGTGAGCCACAAGTACTCTGTACAAATGTTTTAATTTGTGTAATGTTGAATACTTGTTTTATGAAAGGATTGCGCGATCCTTTGATTTGTCGAGTAATGATACCCGAAAGGCATGAGTTCTGGCGGCATCGCGCCTACTCAATCTTGATAGTGGATACAAGGAGTTGTATCCATAATGGCCTTAAAAGGCAGTGTATTCTCGAGTGGAGTCGAGTGATATGGTTCAGATTAGAACTCTAGTGCTGACCGGTTAGGATTGAATCCTGCGGGATTAACCAAGTGGGAAAAGCACTTAGCATGAGGATGTTTTAAGCCATAGGTTAATTCCGATTTCTTTTTGAAAAGAAATGCTTGGGTTAGAGGGGTGCTCTTATGGACTTGATTGTCCAATCAAACGGGGAGAACTCTTATTGAGTATTTGGAGAATTAGGAGCTTGGGTGGTGATCTTTGATACATAGGTAAACAGGAGACTCTCGACAACTACCAAGGGAAAACGGGACACTTTATAAACTTAGTGTCTCGAGTAAGCAGGTAAAACCCATCAAGTACTCGAGGCAACAAGCTTCGTTGTATCACCCCCTCGATGGTCCAAGCAAGCGGGAGACTCGTGTTGACTTCTTTAGAGTACCAAGATCTTGTTTTATGCTCCTTGGAATATTTTTCAAAGTTGACCGGTTAGGATAGACCTCATCTAGTCACCAAAGTGGGAAAAACTTTTTATGAAGATACCCCCAAGGACTGGATTGATTTCTAAAATAGACCTGTTAGGATGAACTCCATCGATTTACCCAAGACGAAAAATATTTTAGAAATATCCCCAAACTTACTCGAGCAAGGCGAGTAAGGTGTCCTACCTGAGGACTGGAGTAATTTCTAAGATGGATCTGTTAGGATGAACCCCATCGAGTTACCCAAGATGAAACCATCTTAAAATATCCAAAACCTACTCGAGCCAGCGAGTAGGGTGTCCTAACCAAGGACTGGAGTAATTCTTAGGACAGATCTGTTAGGATGAACCCCGTCGGGTTACCCAAGATGAAGCCATTGTAGGAATATCCAAAACCTACTCAAGCCAGTGAGTAGGTTGTCCTAACCAAGGACTGGAGTAATTCTTAGGACAGATCTGATAGGATGAACCCCGTTGGGTTACCCAAGACGAAACTGTTGTAGGAATATCCAAAACCTACTCGAGCCTGCGAGTAGGGTGTCCTAACCAAGGACTGGAGTAATTCTTAGGACAGGTCTATTAGGATGAACCCCATCGGGTTACCCAAGACGAAAATATCGAAAGAATATCCAAAACTTACTCGAGCCAGCGAGTAGGATATCCAAACCAAGGACTGGAGTAATCCTTAGGACAGATCTGTTAGGATGAACCCCGTCGGGTTACCCAAGACGAAACCGTCGTAAGGATATCCAAAACCTACTCGAGCCAGCGAGTAGGTTATCCTAAACAAGGACTGGAGTGATTCTTAGGACAGGTCGGTTAGGATGAACCCCGTCGGGTTACCCAAGACGAAAATGTCAAAAGAATACTCGAGATAAACCATAAAAACTACTCGATTGCTACTCCAAGTTGAGCAAAGCTTTCAGAATAGCATTAGTTATGGGGTGTAGATCAGATGAGCGAGAGCGAAGTAGTCGATTTATGAGGGAATCAACTTTTCATTATAGCAATTGTAAAATGACAGACTCTGACTCTTGAGACCTACCCCTTGCTCGTAGACATGAGCAATGGTTTACATAACTGAATAAAAATATTCGGGGGTAATAGTAGTCGGAATGGTAGTCGACTAGATTTTTGGTAAATTATCCTTTACCAGAGGTGCCCCAAGGGCCTTGCGGAGTGAGTTGCACTCGAAGATCGTGTGAGAGCTCTTTGGGTGCATGAAGCACTTGTGTAGGAGCATTTTGTTGATCTTTTCTCTGCCGAGGTATGTTTCTCCATGGTGTTGGGTGCGAGGCTTACCCTGGGGAGGGGTACTTGTCGGCTTGCGCTTCTTGAAGGATGCGGAAACATGTGATGGGATGTGGTAGTTGAAAGAAGGGTTGTATGCCTCTATTTCCTCGCGCTCCTTTCGCCTTGAGATGATGACGTTGCGTGCGTCGCGACCAATGTTGATCACATTGCAAAGGTCGTTGTTGGAGTAGTCGTAGTTGTCGCTTTGCTGCTCTTGCTGGCGGTTGGCGAGGCGCTGGCGCCTAAACGCCCTTTTCTAGTTAAGCAGGCGACAACGCTCGTAGAGGTCTTCTGTTGCGTGTTGCTCTTCCAGTTGGATAGTAACTGTTACTGCTGGAGGAGGTGCAGGCAGGTCTTGCTTGGTAGCAGTTTGGGCTTCTGTGACAGTGGGGGAAGTAGTTTCCATGTTGTCGGGAAGATACTCGTCAAAGTCATCAGAATTGTAGTCGTCGAGATTTAGACGCTCCGTTGAGTCATCCTCAGGTTCGTGGACTTCCGAGATGCGAACCATGAGGATTTCACGGCAAAGATCTTGAATTTCTTCATCTTGTTTGCTCGCTGACGGGTCTAGCGGGGTGCTCTGCTGGAAGGGAAGATATGTTGGTTGAGGGCTCGAATCCTTAGGATCTTGTATCTCCTTCAAGCACGCTATCCGTCCTTGCGGTGTTGCATATATGACCAGGTTTGGAAGGGAGTCCTAATCGGACTTGGAATTCTTAGTCGAGTTGGATTCGACTTCCTTGCTGTACTGAATTAGGTCGTCCAGTTCATCCTCCGGGTCAGAAGAGTACTCGGAGTCGGAATCGGGTAGGCCACCGATTTTGGAGTATGTGTGCTTTGGGTGAGCGAGAAGTGGGATGCCCATCTCTACATGGAGAGCATTCTCGTTCATCCAATGTAGCCATGATTGAGTAGGAGTTAATCCTTCAGGCTCTTTAATCCAGGGTTTGTCGAAGATCGACTTGGAGGATTGTTTAGGAGCTTTGGATTTTTCCTTCTTGAGCTTGACCAGTTCCTAGAGGGCATCAGTGTTCTGGGGTGGATGGTCCATAACATCCATGAACAAGTCGACGTTGTCTGACCAGTCTTCGAGGTCATCCAATGGTTCAAAGTTGTCGAGACTATTCATGAACTGATCGAAATCCTAATCGAATAAGGAATCAAAATTGTTTGCTGGTTTGGGAATCCAAATGTGAGTAGGTTTCGGTGAAGACTTCTGAGTTTTCTTGGAGGAAGATGGTCCCATCTGAATAAGCTGGGGTTTGTCTTTCCAGATCTCCCGCAGATTGCTCCTCCCGATTTCTGCTTCTTATTTTGCAGAGTGCTTTCAGCTATCTTGATGCAGTCGATGAGATTAGAATCTACTCGATCAATCCCTGAGAGTATATCGCCCGACCATTCCTGTGGTGGGTTCAATGCTTCTGGGTTCTGCCGTGTTTTAATGAGCCAAGAGCGGATTCCGCAAGCTTAATGCATCCCTCTATTGATTGTGAAACTCGATCTACTCCATCGAGTAGTTCTGAGTTGTTGATCTTGGGGTGTTTGACTGACTTGAGATAAGTCAGGTATTTTCCGAGGGTTTCAGAAAAGTGAAGTTTTTTGGAATCAAAATTTGTGTCGGACTCGACTGACTCATGAATTTGAGTTGGAGTTGACACGTTTTCTATAGTATCCGAACAAAGCTCGAGTAGAGCTCGTTTTTCGTCGAGATCTGCAGTCTTGCAGATGTCGGCGGGTTGGAAGATGGTTTTTGGTTTAGGCGATTTGGACGTGACAAGGTGGCTGGAGAAGCCGCTCGATCCGTCAGCCGTACAGGCCTAGGAACCGTAAACAAGAGTTGTGCACTCAGGCACGTTGTTGGCGTTGCTTGATCCGGCCATCGTATTCGCCAATGAACTTGCCGAATCCCCTACCTGGCGCACCAGCTGTCGGTGTTTACTGCCAAGCCTGCTCAGGGATACCCTTGGCAGTAAGGTTCGTAGGTAGGGATCGACTGCTCTGTAACTCGATAGTGCAAGGAACACAAAGATTTAGACAGGTTCGGGCCGCGAGTTGCATAATACCCTACATCCTGTGTGGTGGTTTGTATTGCCTTAGGTGTTGATGTTGGTGTTTTGAGGGGGTCCCTGCCGGTCCTTATATATCCGGGGGATAGGGTTATATGGAAAGTCCTAGCCGAGTATAGTTGGAGCCCTACTACAACACAATCGGGTAGTTTCCTTCATATTGCAGCTAGTTCTACGCCTATTCGGGTAGTTACAAGAGAGGTAAGGTACATCCATGAGCTATCCCTTACTTTAGAACATTCTAGGCCTACAAGCAGTCCCGCTGCCCTAGGTCTGACAGAAAAATCAGTGTGTGAGGTTTAGGGAAAAACCTCAGCAAGCAAACTACTTTAACCAAGCTATTTAAATCACAATTTGATTATACATCAGATCAATAATTAGATAAAAAGAAGCATCATACTGCGACAATGAATAACTTCAGGTAGAGAAAAATATATGAAAACTTCATATCAATACTTCAATGCACATGCAAATGGTGCCATGCATATGCGAATGATGCAATGCATGCATGACTTCACTTCAACCCACACATCCCAAAGAGAGGGAGTGAGAGCTGTAACCACATTGCTCATCAACGTGCGTTGCTGTACCAGTACTTGCCGCACCAATTCGGCTACGGTTTCTTCAAATGCATATCAACGGGAAGAGTGCAAATGCACATATTGCAATGTATGCACTTCATGTACTTCATAATTCAACAATAGTTCACAAGATATAACATCATATACTTAAAAGTAGAGCAACTAAAGCAAATGACTTCCAATTTCAGATTATATGGCTAGTGTGAGATTCTTAAAATTTAGTGGAGGCAATTCAAACAACAAAGCCAAAGCGTGTGGACCACAATGCCACGTTTACTTGCCTTCACCGAAGATTGAGAACGTGAGCTAAGCATTATCCAAAGGTGCATCACCTGTTCACAAATATATCTCAGCACCAAAGCAATCACACTTCAAATTAAATACATCGAGAAAAGCATTCATACTTCCAAACCCAACGTCCTCACACAAAACACTCTAATCTAGACATAACAGCAGCACTGCAGATTATTGTTTTTGTATCCTGATGGACAAAAATTTATTTTGCCACATGAAAGAAAATTTCAGAGCCTACAACTTTTTAGTTATCCAAAAGTAGAGGAAAAATCATAATCATTGGGTAAACTTGAGGTGAACCTTAATCTGACAATCTGACTGATCCTACATAACAGTCCTACTAAAACAGTCATAACTGAAGCACCAAAGTTCATATGAACATGAACTTTACCAATCTGGAAAGCTTGTAAAATTATACACAACTCTTTTAACTGCCATAATGTCCAATTCTTCAATTAAGGTTTCCTAAACTTCATGTTAACAGACGCTGCCTAGAATTACGAGACCGAAAAACAGTCATATTCCAACTTTGTTTTATCCCTCATTTTAAATCCAATTGAGGTGTTCTTTACAGACACAGAAAGATCACGAAGTCTTCTCCAAATCATATAAAGGTTTAATATTTTTTTTGAGATCAATAAGAGCACGAAAAACTGCCACAAACAGAAACTGCGCAGATTGACAGCGTGCTGAGAACAGCGACGAGGGTACACCCTTAACCCTAGTCCAAATGGCGACTAATACTGCTACTCCTATGAACTAAAAACCTCTAAAACTAGAGGGAAATCAAGTTCTATAGCAGGGGCATGTCTCACCTAGGGTTTCCCCTTGAAAAGATCAAAGGCGACGGCGATGACGATGACAACTACGGCGATTCCACTCCGTTCCCCCGTGTTCCTTGCATCCAATCTCACTGCCCTACACCACACAAGGCGGCACCACCATGAACAGCGAGGAGAAGCCATGGAGATGGGGAAAAATAGAAAGAGGAGAGGAAATCCTACCGGTTTTTGGAGGGGAACAACAACGATGGATGGTGGCGTGCCCTAATCTCCCTTCTCTTCTCTTCTCTTCCTCTCCCTCTTTGTTCTTGATCTGGTCATGCCAACAAGGAGGGCGGCACATGGAGGGGCGTGGCTTAGGGTTTGGAGGTGGGGTCGGACACTGTTCAGGTTCTGTAGCGCAACACTGTTCACAGTCCCGTATCGCGGGCCCGCCCGCCTAGTGACTTAAAAAATACTATAACCATTTGATCCGAACTCCAAACGCGTATGTTTATAGTCAAATCGAATGTACTCGATGAGCTCTACGCAACCACAGTGTCTGTTTTTCCATTCGAGCCATGGGTAAAAAAGTTAATTTTGGCTATCAACTTTATGCTTTCCCATGTAGAAAATGTATTTTGACCTTTGTTCACTTTGGGTGCTACATTCTCCCCTCCTTAAAGGAATTCGTCCCCGAATTCAGCGTCACTAATGCATGATTAGGTAAAGAACCACATATAAATATCCAATTACTTACCAGGCTCGAACAGCTCTGGGTATTTCTCACGCATCTGCGTCTCCAATTCCCATGTGGCTTCCCGCTCTGACTGATTAGTCCATAGAACCTTCACATACTTGATGGTCCTATTCCGCATAATATGATCAGAAAAATCCAATATGCACACTGGGTGACACTCCATAGTCAAATCCTTCTGAATAATCAATGGCTCAGCATCCATCTTCTGCTCTGGATCCTTTAGATACTTCCTCAGCATCGATACATGGAACACAGGGTGCACACCACTCATCGAGTCAGGCAACTACAAACGATAAGCCAAGGGTCCAACTCGAGCGGTAATCATGTAAGGTCCAATGTACCTCGTACTAAGCTTTCCTCTAGTGCCAAAACGAACAACACCTTTTGTTGGCGACACCTTGAGAAGAACCTCATCACCAACTGAGAACTCTAAGTCCCTCCGTCTGACATCTACATAGCTCTTCTGACGACTCTGAGCGGTCAACAAGTTCTGGCGGATCTCACGTACCTACCTGGCGCGCCAGCTGTCGGTGTTTAGCCGCCAAGCCTGCTCAGAGATATCCTTAATAGTAGGATTGTAGGCAAGGGATTGACTAGCTCTGGAACTCGATGGTGCAAGGAACACAAGGATTTAAACTGGTTCGGACCGCGAGGTGCGTAATACCCTACGTCCTGTGTGGTTACATGTATTGCCTTAGGAGTTGATATGTTTTGAGGGGGTCCCTGCCCACCCTTATATACTCTGGGGGGGACATGGTTACTTGGAATGTCCTAACCGAGTACTGTTAGAGTCCTACTACAACTAGGTCGGGTAGTTTCTGATGAGAACATCAACACCAACGATACATCCACACCGGCACCGCCGCCGCTTGGACCCATTACTCATTCTCGTGCCCGTCAACTCAATCCTCAAGTAAGTTCATTCTTAACCTCGTGTCCATTATATTTATACAATGGAAGCGCACGTACTCTTGTTTTGCTTAGGAATGATGGAGAGGATAAGAAGGGGAGCGGCTTTACGTGGACTGGTTTCGGACAGTAGGACAGCACCAACTTGTAACAGTGCCCACAACTTCATCCGTACTCCATTTGGGGCATTCAAGTATTTCACGGAAAGCTTATGAAATCTACTTTCAGATGGATCCAACCTCGTCATCAGATTCATCCGGAGCTAAGAATTATGGTCAAAATGATGTTTGGACGTCCATACTTGGGCTGAGTCTTTTATATCTCATCCAGCCCACTAGGGGCCCATTTTAAGTTAGGGTTTCGTGTTTAGCACCCTATTGGCTGCTCTCCCCCTATATAAACCAGTAGCAGCCACCAGAAAACACTTGGGTTTTGTTTTCATGAACTAGCACTTGCTACTTCTCCTGGAGCGCGCGTGATGATGCAGCCGCCCGTTTCCTTGTATTCGAAACCCCACTTTCGTTCAATCTAGGCTGAGTTCTTGATTATTTCCCTTGCGATTTCAGTCCTTGTTCACTTGTTCTTGCGAGTTCTTCGATTTGCTTGCACGTTCAAGGTTGTTCTTGGTGCAGCAAGAAGAAAACAAATCGGAGGTGGCGTAATTGTTGCTAAGACGCAGCGCAGTCCTTGTGGTGTTGTAGTCGGGCAGCACAACATCGATCCTCCTCAAATCGAGTTATCCCCCCCCCCACTCTCATCAAAAGATCGGGAACAAAACCCAGCGGGTTGTATCATGTGGTAATCAGAGCAAGGTTTTTCGGTGAGAGATTCTACCCATCCCTTTACCTACAGTCCAGAAAACTCCACAAAATAGGCTAGATCTAAAATCCTCAAAACAAGTTTGAGCCTTGCTGATCTGCTTAGTTCTTTGCTTGTTGAGTTTTTGATTGAATTGTTTGGGCTAGTTGCTGGTTCTTAGTGGTTTAATCTTGAGAGTTTTGAGTTTTGTTCACGCTTTAGTCACCACAAAAATCACCAAATCCTTTCATTTTTCCGCTGTCGTTTCTGCCACCACGAATCCATCTACCTAGATCTGAGCACTAGAAGAAAACAGTCCTATATCTTGTGTTGCATGTCCGATTCAAGTGTTTAAATACAATCCGGAAAGCTTACCTTGTGTTCTTTCCAACGGATCTAACCTTACTCGAAAATTCCTTCTGAGCGATTTGCAGTAGCGCTTGAGATTCGCGACCTGTTGTCTGAAACTCGAGACGTTGATCTGATTTCGAAGGAGCTGTGTGAAGTAATACCTTTCTTTGGGTTGTTGTGATACTGAAGAAAAAAAATAAGTTTTAGCCCCTGAAAAAAAGGAAAGAAAGAAAGAAAGAAAAAAGGAAAAAACAAAAAAAAAAGAGAAAACAAAAGAGAAGGGGGTAAAAGCTGTTGGTTCTTTGCATTTCATTGCTACTTTGGTGTGTGACAATGCTTGTGTTCAGGCTCACGTCTCTAGCTTGATTTACCCCTAGGACCAGCATAGGACCATCAATGAATGATTATCCAACTTACTTTGACTAACGTGGTTCTAGCAGACCTTGATTTGTTTTCTTTGTAGCCGCCTATAACTCCACAAATTATCTACAACATCACAAGGTTGTGCTTGTGTAACCATTTGTGTTATTCTTGCTGGCCGCCAACCCCTCCTGTTCAGCAAGTTGAGAATTGGTAAGAACTTGTATAATAGGTTGAGAGAGAGGGCCTCAAATTAAGCACCTCTAGCTGTAGGGAATTTGTTCTACTTCACTTGTTCCTGTTTGCTCTTGTGCTTTTACCATGGCAGGTTGGGGGAATGAAGACGAGGATGATGGAGGACCGCTTACACCTCATCCCAAGGGCATCACGCAGCATTTTCGACAACAAGTGAGGCAGTACACCAATGGGATTGATAATGATTTGCAGGTGATAAATGAGAAGATTGGGTAAATGGAGGCCGCACAGATTGCCAACAACACCAAGCTTGCACGCTTGGAGGCATCGGTTGGTCGCGTGGACAAGAGTCTCGCTGCTCTTCTGAGGCGCTTTGATGAGCTCCATGCGAAGATGAATAATCAGCATAGAGGACGCGACCAAGAGGATGAGAGCAGTGCAGAAAATTCAGGTGCTGATTATGCTGCTGACACCGAAGTTGAGGATCGAGGTCAGCGACGTCTACGCCAGAATCGTCGAGGTATGGATGGATAGCGTCCACATGCGGTACATAACAATGACAATGCTTTCAGTAAGATTAAATTTAAGATACCCTCTTTTGATGGTAAATATGACCCTGATGCTTATCTTACTTGGGAGATGGCTGTTGAACAAAAGTTTACTTGTCTTGATTTTCCTGAGAATGCATGTGTTAGGGCTGCAACTGGTGAGTTCACAGATTTTGCTTCTGTTTGGTGGATAGAACATGGCAAGAAAAATCCTAATAACATGCCACAAACTTAGGATGCTTTGAAACAGGTCATGAGGGCTAGATTTGTTCCATCTTACTATGCACGTGATCTATTAAACTAGCTGCAGCAATTAAAATAGGGTACTAAGAGTGTAGAAGAATACAATCAAGAGCTGCAAATGGGTATGCTACGCTGCAATTTAGAGGAGGATGTGGAACCCTCTATGGCTAGATTTTTGGGTGGGTTAAACCGGGAAATTCTGGACATACTTGCTTACAAAGAGTACACTAACATAACCCGTTTGTTCCACCTTGCTTGCAAAGCTGAAAGGGAAGTGCAAGGATGACGTGCTAGCCTCAAGACTAATGTTTCTGTAGGGAAGTGTTTTTCTGTGCAGCCCCGCTCGTCCGCTGCACCGACTGGACGTGTTGCTGCACCATATTCATCATCGAGCCGTTCAGCAACCCCCCTCCCTAGCGAGAAGCCTCGTGGCAGCCCCGCAAATTCAGCAAGGAAGACTACCCTGAAACCAGCTGCAACTACTTCATCGGTGTCATCAACGTGTAGAACAAGGGACGTTCAATGTCACCGGTGCAAGGGGTTTGGGCATGTCATACGTGACTGCCCAAGCAAACGTGTTTTGATTGTAAAAAATGATGGTGAGTACTCCTCTGCTAGTGAACTTGATGAATATACACTTGCACTTCTTGCAACTGACCATGCAGGTAGTGAGGAGTGTCCAGAAGAACATATTAATGCAGGTGCAGCCGACCACTATGAGAGCCTCATTGTGCAGCATGTGTTGAGCGCACAAATGGAGAAAGCGGAACAAAGTCAGCGCCACACCTTGTTCCAAACAAAGTGTGTCATTAAAGAGCGTTCATGGCGCATGATCATTGATGGCGGTAGCTGCAACAACTTGGCCAGCAGCGACATGGTGGAAAAGCTTTCGCTCTCCACCAAACCGCATCCACATCCTTATTCCATTCAATGGATTAATAACAGTGGTAAGGCAAAGGTAACTAAGCTTGTGCGAATCAATTTTTCCATTGGATCCTATAAAGATGTTGTTGAATGTGATGTAGTGCCTATGCAAGCTTGTAGTATCCTGCTAGGATGAATTTGATAGAGATTCTATGCATCATGGTAGATCAAATCAGTACTCTTTCTTATACCATGATAAAAAGATTGTGTTGCATCCTATGTCACCTGAAGCTGTTATGCAAGATGATGTCTCTAGAGCCAAGAAAATCAAATCTGAAGAACATGCTAAAGTGGAAAATAAGAACAATGCAAAATCTGTTTTTGATCCAAAAAGAGAGATAACTTCGAAGAGAAAATGCATGCTAGCTACTAAATTTGATATTCATGAATTGGCTGCCTCCAAAACAGTTGTCTATGCTTTGGTTTGCAAAGATGCTTTGATTTCCCTTCGCGATGTGCAACATTCTTTGCCTCCTGCTATTGCTAACATTTTGCAGGAATATGCTGATGTGTTCCCAAGTGATGTACCACCGGGGCTGCCCCCACTTCGAGGGATCGAGCACCAGATTGACCTCATTCCTGGTGCCTCATTGCCAAACCGTGCGCCATACAGGACCAACCCGGAAGAAACCAAAGAGATTCAACGTCAAGTGTAGGAATTGCTCGACAAAGGTTACATACGTGAGTCTCTTAGCCCTTGTGCTGTTCCGGTTCTTTTAGTGCCAAAGAAAGATGGATCATGGCGTATGTGTGTGGATTGTAGAGCAATTAATAAAATCACCATTCGCTATTGACATCCTATTCCTCGCTTGGATGATATGCTTGATGAATTGAGTGGTGCTGTTGTGTCTTCAAAAGTTGATTTGCGTAGTGGTTACCACCAAATTTGCATGAAATTGGGAGATGAATGGAAAACTGCTTTCAAAACTAAGTTTGGGCTGTATGAGTGGATAGTCATGCCATTTGGGTTAACTAATGCACCTAGCACTTTCATGAGATTAATGAACGAAGTTTTGCGTGCTTTCATTGGAAAATTTGTTGTTGTCTACTTTGATGATATATTGATCTACAGCAAATCAATGGATGAACATCTAGATCATTTGCGTGCTATTTTTGCTACTCTACGTGATGCACGTCTTTTTGGTAATCTTGAGAAGTGCACATTTTGCACGGATTGAGTCTCGTTTCTTGGCTTTGTTGTCACTCCACAGGGAATTGAAGTTGAGCAAGCCAAAGTGGAGGCCATTCAGGGGTGGCCTGTCCCCAAGACCGTTACCCAAGTGAGAAGCTTTTTGGGACTTGCTGGATTTTATCGCCGTTTCGTGTTGGATTTCAGCACCATTGCTGCACCGTTGTATGAATTAACAAAGAAGGGAGTTGCCTTTTCTTGGGGCGAAGCGCAAGAGAACTCCTTCAACATTCTAAAAGATAAGTTGACACATGCACCTCTTCTCCAACTTCATGATTTTAATAAGACTTTTGAGCTGGGATGTGATGCTAGTGGAATTGGATTGGGTGGTGTTTTGTTACAAGAAAGAAAACTGTAACACCCGGTTTATAAAAGGACATAAACCGAGCAATCATATACGTGCCAGGATCAAGTCACACGTATATACAACAGAATGAACAGTATATCATAGCACATATCACGAATAAGACATAATAAATCGAAATACGAATGCTATTTATTACAATAATGACAAAATGTCTGATACAGCGGAAGCGAAGTACAAAATACGGTAAAAGCTCTACAAAGCTGAGCAGGGCGCCACAGGGACGTCGACTGGGAGACGAACACCTAGAAGTCCTCGTAGTCCTGGTAGCGCTGGACGAACTCCCTCGTGTCGGCAGGAACTGAGCAGCAGTAGCGTAGCCAAGAGGAAAAAGTAGAGAAGAGGCAAGAGTGAGTACACAACTTGTACTCAACAAGTATAACACAAACTATGAGGCTCTAAGGTTGGCTGACTCAACTGCATTAGCTTTTAATCTTGGCAAAATTTTATTAAAACTATTTACTACAAGTTGATGAATTACCATTAACCCAGTTTCATAGTAATTAATCAAGATTAAACATGTTACTACTGAGAACCAAACTAAAACCAAGCCACCAAGGTAACCCCGAGAGGCACCTCCCTCGTCGGAAGGAGACAACCCCACTAATCAAAAGGAGGATCTGGGCCGCTCATAACCGTGAGCACGGCTAGTATACCAGTTTTACACTCTGCAGAGGTTGCACATCTTTACCCATAAGTCGTGAGCTACGCTAGAGGTTCATCACACTTCCTTAGGTGAGATGACTAGCGACTCACTACGAGGCCGTTACAAAGAATCTCGTTGGTAAGGCGTAACCGCGAGAGTTAGGTCAGCGATGATGGGGCCCACCTCCGGGGGTACAAGCACAGGAGCGCAATCCAAGCACAGACCAAGCCGGAGGAGCAGGGACCATTGAAGCTTACTACTCTTGCCCCGCAGGTAAGTTACTCCAAACCAAAAAGACCTAATTAGTAAGCCAAGTCTATCCCATTCTAGCCTTGTGGTAGCGCTGTTGTCCCAGGTTGTCGCTCTATGAACCGGTCCTTATGGAGAGTGGCCAACCAAGCACTAAGTACCGTGCTGGCCCCCTAAACCATGTTTCTACAAAAACCATCTTTTAACGAGACGTGAGCCACTCAAGCCACACAGAGTGCCACTCTCAGAATTAAGTTCAAGTAAACCATTAATCAAATTAATTAAAAAGGACCAGAGTGTGTTATGGCGCAGCAACCTAGCACAACTAACCCAAATGCAACCCAAAGGTATGTATAAAAGGATATAAAGTGGCTAGGAATGTCCTTATATGCATACAATATTAAAGTGCAGTATGTAATTGTGTTTAAAAGTGATGGGTTGTTCATGTTATACTTGCCTTCCTCGTACTGCTCTGGCTGCTGCTCAAACTACTCCGAAGACGACTGCTCCTGGTACTGGTACTGGGGCTCCTCAGATGGATCAGCGTCTACTCCCGAACACATGGCCAAAACAAAGCACAATAATAAGCATACAAGCAAATACTAACAAAAACTAAGAAACAATACATCAATACAATAAAACAGTACATTAAACTAGTCTAAAACTATTCTACACGTTACAACGATCGCGTGGATATAAAGAACGCCTAAAACGGAGCTAGAACGTGAAAACTACGCTTAAAACGAGTTCCAGGGGCTTATTTACGAGAAAAACTAAGTTTCAGGGGGTTTTCTGCAAAAACCGAGGGTCTAAACGTAATTAAACTGAAGCTTCAGGGTCTAACCCGCAAAAACATCAAGTGTGGACTGCGGGTTCTATTCTGGTAAAACTCAGGGGCTAAAACGTTAAAAACAGGACTTAACCGGAAATATTTTTGAACTGGACTGGAGCTCGGGTTGATTTCTAGAAAACTGGGGGGTTCTTTAGCAAAAAGACCACAGCGAACCGGTATGAACAGATCAGATCCGTTGGATCTAGATCTAAAGGCCTAGGACGAAGAGGTAGGTTGGATCTAATCGTGGCCGTCCATCCGAGATCGGGCGGCCAGGGTGGTTCGGGCTCGTGGGGGCGGCGGCGCGGCTCGCCGGAGCTCTGCTCCGCGGCGGCGGGCGGCCGGAGAAGGGGAACGGGGGCTGCCGGACTCGGTTTGGATCGCGGTTGGGTGCAAAAGAGCGAGCGCGGCACGTGTAGTCCACTGGGGTGGAAAGCAAGGTGCTGCGGGGGATGGAGCAGAGTGCACGGCGTGGAGCGGCGGCGCTAGGTCGCCGGCGTGCAGTGCCTGGGCTCCATCATGGGTCACGGGCTACGACGACTCGTGCAAAAGAAAGTGGAGGTCCGGGCGAGGCTCACCAGGCGTGGAATCGGACGGAGGCGCGACGCAGACGAGCCGGCGGCGAGCTCAGGCGGAGGTGCACGGACGGAGTTCGGGGAGAAGGCGCTGCGACGGAGCTCCGAGCGTCGGGTCCCCCGGGTTCGACTCCTGGACGTAGCAGGATCCTTCTACGGTGGCTCTGGTGGGCTGGAGGGTGGTGGAACGGCGGTTCTGCGCCGGCGCAGGGGCACGGCGTGGCGGAGCACGGTGGAGCGGGATGGAGGCGGCGCTAGGGTTTATGGCGGCGCGGGTGGATGGGAGGGGCGCAGGGGTGAGGATTCCTTTTATAGGGCGGCGAACCTAGATGTGTGTGCTAGGGACGCGGGCGCAGCGCGGGGATCACGGCGAGTCCGTTCCGCGCGGCCGTCGCGCCGGAGAGGGAGGAACTGACCCGTGGGGTCGTGCTGTCAGCGGCGTGAGGTGGGGCGCTGACGTGCGGGCCCAGAGTGGCAGCGGGTGAAGCGCGCGGCGTGGGGTGACGCGGGCTGAGCAGGGGGGGGGGGAAGTGGGCCGCGTTGGGTGACTGGGCCGCGTGGCGCGGGGCAGGCCGGGGAGGCTGGGCTCGGGAAAAAGGAAAGGGGATGATGGGCCGGACTGGGTTGTGTTGGGTTTTCCTGGGTTTGGGTTTGGTTTCTTCCTCTATTCATTTTCTCTTCTATTTCTAATTCAAACAAAGTTTGAATTCAAATACAAATTTGAATTCAAACCACACTCAAATAAAAATATGCACCAGCATGAATGCAACACAAAAATTAAACCTATGATAAATTTTAATTACTTAAGGAACAAAATTGAGTTAAATGCCATACTAAACACAATAAACCTTAGAAATTTAAATAAAGCCAATTAAATTTATTAATAAATGCTGGAATTTAAATTAGGGTGTTACAAAAACCCATTGCATATTTTAGTGAGAAATTGAGTGGTCCTGCTCTGAATTATTCAACTTATGAAAAGGAATTGTATGCTCTTGTGCGAACATTAGAAACATGACAGCATTATCTTTGGCCCAAGGAATTTGTCATACATTCTGATCATGAATCTTTGAAGCATATTCGTAGTCAAGGAAAGCTGAACCGTAGGCATTCTAAGTGGGTTGAATTCATTGAATATTTTCCCTATGTCATCAAACACAAGAAAGGGAAAGAGAATGTCATTGCTGATGCTTTGTCTAGAAGGCATACTTTGTTAACACAACTAGACTACAATATCTTTGGTCTGGAAACAATTAAGGAGCAATATGTGCATGAACATTGTCGGTGTCCCGACCCGGGGGTCCGGATCCCAACTAGTAAATGCTGCGTGTTTCCTCGTCCCAGATGTTGATGCAAGAGGCAACACCATAACGCACAGGTTTATCCTGGTTCCGGCCATGGGGCCATACGTCCAGCAAGAGGGTGTGCGAGGGCACTGTATTATCTTGCACTCGGAGTGCTTGTAGTAAGGGGTACAAGCGAGGCGAGAGAGGGAGGGAAGCTCCCAGGTCTCTGCTAGAAAAGGAGTTGGTTGAGGTGAGTGCGATGATCGCGAGTGTGGATGACCGTGGTTGCTGATGTCCAGAACATCCGAACCCCCCTTAAAGGAAGCCCGCCTCCTCCTTTTATAGTCACAAGGAGGGGCGGGGTACATGTGCAGGGGAACGCAGAAGTCGTCGTCTTCCCCCGAATCGCGGGGGTGCAGTGATCGAACACTGTAGGAAGTACACTGTGGGGCATGGCGTTGGGCGTGGCAGTCGTCCTTGGTCTTGCGAGGATCGCGCCGTGTAACACCCTAGTTTAAATTTCAGCGAGTTACAATAAATTCAATTGGCTTTATTTATTTTTTCTAAGGTTTATTGTGTTAGACTTGCATTTAATCTAAGATTTTGTTCCTTAAGTAATTAAAATCTTATCCTAGGTTTAAATTTTGGTGTTGCATTCATGCTAGTGCATTGTTTTAATTATTTGAGTGTGGTTTGAATTCAAATTTGTATTTGAATTCAAACTTTGTTTGAATTAGAAATAGAAAAGAATAGGAAATAGAAAGAAAAACCCAAAAGAAGAAAACTGCCCTTCAGCTCAAACCGGCCCAGCCCAAGCCCCTGCACGGCCCAGGCCGTCCCCCACTTCTTTCCTTCCCGCACGGCCCGGCGCGGCCCAGCCTTTTTCCCCTCCCCGCACGGGCCTGCTCTCCCAGCGCGGCACGCCCCGCTCCCCGGGTCCACCTACTAGAGACAGCGCGCCCACACGCGCTCCCTCTCCTCAGCCCGCACGCCCGTTGCCCCCTCTCACCGACGCCTAGACCCCACCCGTCAGCGGCTCCACCTTCCCTTTCCTTCCTCCCGCCGCGCAACGGCGCGCCCGATATCACCGGCGAGCTCGCCGGGATCCTTATCCCGCTGCACCCTGCGATCCCCGGCGCTCTCCCTTTAATTGGCCCTAGCGGACTCCCCTGCACCCTCACCTCCACGCCCTTGCCGCCTCAAACCCTAGCCGCCATTTTTGCCTTGCTCCGCCGCGTAGACTCCTCTGCGCCGCCGCAGGCCAGCCCCGCCACAGCCTTCCGGCCCTTACCAACCACCCCAGGAGCCTCGCCTGAACACCAGGACCCACCCCGGATCCTCCACGCTCGGCCTAGGTCCGCGCCGCGGCGGAATCGCGCCAGACCTCAACACAGGTGAGGATGCACCGCCGTCAAATTTCCTCGCCGCCGTTGAGCGATGGATTCCGCTGACCCCTCTGCCTACTTCGCAGCGACACCACGCGTCGATCCGCGCCGCCCAGACGCCCGGAGGCCCCCGGCTTCGACCACGCCGCCGAGTTTCGTCCCTGCGCCGCCGCGACCATCGCCGAACCACGACGTTAACACCCTGTGCCGCGACTCCTTCCAATCTAGAGCACGGTGAGCACCACTCGGGCCCCCTGATCCCTTTGCGCAGGTTATTTCCGCCCTTAGCGCGCCCTAGGTGCCCGTCCGCCGCACGCCAGCTCTTGCACCACCGCGCAGCCCCGACCCTCGCCGTGGCGAGCCCCGTCCAAGCCCGGCCTTGCCCCGCTTTTGCCTCTGGTGGCTCACTCATGCCGCGTAGACGCTTCCCGTAGCAAAACCCGACTCAAACCGAGGCCGGGATCGCGCGACCGTGCCACGCCGGCGAACCAGGGTCGCCTCTCGCCGTGGCGAGCCTCGCCGAAGCACAAAACCGCCACCCTGCGTGCTCCAATGATTTGCGCGTGTCACGCTCGTCCTGTTGCACCAGACCGCAACCCAAATGGCCCACTGGAGCGCCGGAACAGCCATCTCCGGCGAGCTCCCGCCGCCTCCGCTCGCCGCCGGTGAAGACCCGCAGCGTAGCGCCGCCATCCGCGCCTCAGTGCGCCCCTGGCCGTCCGATCTTGCGCGGACGGATCGGTTTAGAAAGGGCGTACCGGTTCGCTGGCCTTTTTGTAAAAGAGCCCTCAGTCTTCTGCTGAATTAACCCGCGGTCCATCGGTATAGAAAACTAATTACAGTTAGGACCAGGTTTTTACCAAAACCCCCCTGACCTTCCTAGTTTTAGCGCCCGCAGTCCAGGCCGCTGATTTTTGCACGCTGGCCCTTAGATTTAATGGTTAACTTCATTTAGGCCCTCGGTTTTTGCAGAAAACCCCCTGGAACCTTAGATTTCTTGCAGTTTAGTCCCTGAACCTTGTTTTTAGCCTAGAAAATGCGTTTTAGCTCCGTTTTAGGCGTTCTTTATGTCCACGCGATCATTGTAATGCGTAGAATAGTTTTAGACTAGTTTAATGTGCTGTTTTTATATATTGATGTACTGTTTCTTAGCTTTTGTTAGTGTTTGCTTGTATGCTTATTGTTGTGCCTTGTTTTTGGCCATGTGTTCGTGAGTAGACGTCGAGCTACCGGGGGAGCCCCAGTACCAGTACCCGGAGCAGCCGTCTTCTGAGCACTTTGAGCAGCAGCAGGAGCAATACGAGGAAGGCAAGTGTAACATGAACAACCTATCACTTTTAAATACATTTACATACTGCATTTTAATACTGTGTGCCTATAAGGACTGTCCTAGCCACTTTATATCCTTTATATAATCCTTTGGGTTGCATTTTGGTTAGTTGTGCTAGGTGCCACGCTATAACACACTCTGGTCCTTTTTAATTAATTTGATTAATGGTTTACTTGAACTTAATTCTGAGAGTGGCCCTCTGTGCTTCGTGCTTGGGTGGCTCACGTCTCGTTAAAATATGGTTTTTGTAGAAACATGGTTTAGGGGGCCAGCACGGTGCTTAGTGCTTGGTTGGCCACTCTCCATAAGGACCGGTTCATAGAGCGACAACCTAGGACAACAGCGCTACCACAAGACTGGAATGGGACGGTCTTGGCGTAATAATTAGGTCTTTTTGGTTTGGAGTAACTTACCTGCGGGGCAGGGGCGGTAAGCTTCTATGGCCCTCGTGCTGAGTGGCCTCGTCTGTGCTTCGTGTCTTGACGCCCACTAGACCTGCTCCATAGTCGCTGATCCACCCTCGCGGTTACTCCCTACCAACGAGATTCTTTGTAAAGGCCTCGTAGTGAGTTTGCTAGTCATCTCACCTAAGAAAGTGTGATGAACAACTGGCGTAGCTCACGACTTGTGGGTAAAGATGTGCAACCTCTGCAGAGTGTAAAACTGGTATACTAGCCGTGCTCACGGTCATGAGCGGCCCAGATCCTCCTTTTGATTAGTGGGGTTAGCTCCTTCCGACGAGGGGGTGCCTCTCGGGGTTTGGTATGTTTATGGTTTGGTTCTCAGTAGCAACATGATTAATTCTGATTAATTACTATGTAACTGGGTTAATGGTAATTCATCAACTCATAGTAAATAGCTTTAATAAAATTTTGCCAAGAATTAAACGCTAATGCAGTTGAGTCAGCCAACCTTAGAGCCTCATAGTTTGTGTTATACTTGTTGAGTACAAGTTGAGTACTCACCCTTGCCTCTTCTCTACTTTTTCCTCTTGGATACTCTACTGCTGCTCAGTTCCTGCCGACGCGAGGGAGTTCGCTCAGCGCTACCAGGACTACGAGGACTTCTAGGCATTCGTCTCCCAGTCGACGTCCCTGTGGCGCCCTGCTCAGCTTCGGAGAGCTTTTATCGTATTTGTACTTCGCTTCCGCTGTATCAGACATTTTTGTCATTAATGTAATAAATAACATTCGTATTTCGATTTATTATGTCTTATTCGTGATATGTGCTGTGATATACTATTCATTCTATTGTATATACGTGTGACTTGATCCTGGCACGTATATGATTGCTCGGTTTATGTCCTTTTATAAAATGGGTGTTACAGAGTGGTATCAGAGCCGTATCGACTATAGGACGAAGCCTAGATAGAACTGGTCGAGTTTTAGGACTTCTTCTCTCCAATCCTTGTCTGCTGAAACTATTTTACTATTATACCCCTTGAATTCTATGACTTTTACCCTTCTTGCCTTGATTTCTCTCTCTGAAAAATAGTCTTCGTAGATTTTTGCCTGAATCAGTCATCTGACCACCATGAGTATTAGCTAGGTTACCCTTTTATAATAATACGGTAGTACGTTCTGCGACGCGTTGTGTTAGTCGTGTCAGATGTTAAACTCGGCTAAGTTGTGAAAATTGTCTGCTTGTTATTATGCTACATGTTTGATTTGGATTTTTGAATGATTGCATAGCTTAGTAGTTTAAATTTGTTTAAAGAAAATCACTCTTATGTTAAGTTAACTAATTAATAAAATGAATTAGATCATTCGGGGTAAAACAGTCCACTCTATCCTATCTACTTTATCATGGCTGAGACTTTTTCCGCAAAGAGTTATCATATCCATCTGAATTTATTCCTGCAATATCCTTACTCGTGAAATCTTTTGTCCAAAATCAGATGGTGAACACCAGGCGTGGTTTTGACCAGCAAGGGTAGAACAACCAGGGTCAGAACACCCAGGGGACCGGGATCCTGATGCCTCCGCCTTTGACTCCGGAGCAGTACTTCCAGCTCCAGATGCAGATGATGGCCACCCTGAACAACACTGTTCAGGCACTTCAGCATGCTCACACTCAGCCTCCGCCTCCTCCACCGCCGCAGCCTCGCGACAAGCGTGCTGAGTTCCTGAGGGGGTCACCTGCCGATGTTTTCTCACACGTCCGACCCTCTTCAGGCTGACAACTGGCTCCGTGCAGTGGAGCGCCAGCTGGACATCGCCCAGTGCGATGATCGTGAGCGCGTCTTGTACGCAGCAGGACAGCTGCGAGGGGCAGCTTTGGACTGGTGGGAGTCCCACCCAGTTCAGGACTGCGAGGCTCTCACTTGGCTCCAGTTCCGGGAGCGGTTCCGCAGCCACAACGTCCCCGCGGGCGTTATGAAGATGAAGCAGAAGGAGTTCCTTGCACTGAAGCAGGTAATCTTAGATATAATCATTGTGCGGTTTCTTTTGAGCTAATGCCCCTTGTTCTATCCTTATGAATCTTGAGTTAATCTTTCGATATCTATCTGTCTTTGTAACTTCAGGGGACTATGTCGGTCATGGAGTATCGTGATCGCTTTTTGCAGCTTGCTCGCTACACCCCTGGCGACGTTGCGGATGACCGCAAGAAGCAGGAGCACTTCATGGAGGGCCTTGAGGACTACCTCCAGTACGCGCTGCTCAACCTCCGCTTCGACGACTTCAACCATCTGGTTGACAGCGCGCTCAACACTGAGCGCAAGCACCTGGAGATGGAGGACAAGAAGAGGAAGATTGTCCCCGTTGCTTCCGGCAGCAACACTCGTCCTCGCCTCCAGCCGCCCCAGCAGTACCAGCTGCCTCAGTATCGGCCTCCTCAGCAGTACCAGTAGAGGCCACCGCCGCAGTACCCGCCTCGACAGCAGCAGGCAGGCAGGTAAGGGCCCGAGGTTACCGGCACCTCCGGCTCGTGCTCCACCAGCTCCGCCAGCACCGCAGGCTCCACGTCCGGCAGCTCCTACCGAACAGCAGGCTTCGACACTTGCACGCGTATGCTATCACTGCGGCCAGCCGGGGCACTACGCCAACACTTGCCCCCGGAAGGCGCAAGCGAGATAGCAGGGGCGCCCAGCTCAGCCCAGGGCGCCAGCACAGGTTCGGGTGAACCACGTGATGGCCGAGTCAGCGGCCGAGGCTCCTAACGTGGTTATTGGTACGTTCATGGTCAACTCTCACCCCACTACTGTGCTTTTCGATACCAGTGCTACTCATTCTTTCATTTCCATGTCATTTGCCGAGCAGCATGGTATACCGGTTTCTTGTATGAGGACAGCTATGGTAGTTACCTCACCTGGGGGTCAGATTCGTACATGTTCTATATGCTCCAGAGTTAGTATTGTCATAAAGGGGGTAGAATTCCGCACTGGCTTGATAGTTATTGACTCTTCGGGGATAGATGTGATTTTGGGCATGGAGACCCTTACCAGATGGCGAGTCTGTATTGATTGTGCTCAGCGGACAGTTCACTTGTCAGCATCTGATGGCCAAGAGGTGGCAGTCAGTGCTTCAGAGCCGTCTGGATTTCTTCATCAGATGGAGGCTAGACCCACGGATGGTATTTGCGTGGTGTCTGAATTCCCGGATGTCTTTCCGGATGATCTGCCAGGTATGCCGCCTGAACGCGCCATTGAGTTTTGTATTGATCTCTTGCCTGGCACAGCTCCTATTGCAAAGCGGCCCTACCGTATGGCACCTATAGAGCATGAAGAAGTCAAGAAAACTATTGATGAGTTGCTAGTCAAGGGCTATATCCGTCGCAGCTTCTCTCCTTGGGCTTTTCCATTATTGCTGGTAGATAAGAAGGATGGCTCGAAGAGAATGTGTGTTGATTATCGGGAGCTGAATGCAGTTACCATCAAGAACAAGCATCCACTGCCCCATATTGAGGATCTCTTCGATCTGCTTCGAGGTGCTCGTATATTCTCGAAGATTGATCTTCGTTCGGGTTATTTTCAGCTGAGGATCCATCCTGGGGATATTCCGAAGACGGCATTCACCTGCAAGTACGGGCTATATGAGTATACGGTCATGTCCTTCGGCTTGACTAATGCCCCGGCTTTCTTCATGCATCTGATGAACATGGTTTTCATGGACTATCTGGATGTCTTCGTGGTGATCTTCATTGATGATATTCTGATCTTCTCCAAGACAGAAGAAGAGCATGAGGAGCATCTGAGACTCGTATTACAGAGATTGAGAGAGCATCAGCTGTATGCCAAGTTCAGCAAGTGCGAGTTCTGGATTGACGAGGTTCCATTCCTCGGTCATGTTATCTCTCAGGGAGGCATTACTGTTGATCCGAGCAAGGTGAAGGATGTGCTAGAGTGGGAGACACTGCATACAGTAAAGGAAGTCAGATCATTCTTGGGCTTAGCTGGATATTATCGGAGGTTCATTGAGAATTTCTCCAAGATCACGAAGCATTTGACTTCTTTGCTGGAGAAAAATGTGGCTTTCGTGTGGACTGATGAGCGTCAGAGGGCCTTTGATGAGCTGAAGAAAAGGTTGACTACGGCGCCAGTCCTGACTCTGCCAGACCAAACGAAGAGGTTCATGGTATATTGTGATGCTTCGAAGGATGGTCTTGGGTGTGTTCTGATGCAGGAGGGCAGAGTGATTGCTTATGCTTCACGGCAGTTACGTCGGCATGAGCTGAACTATCCCACTCATGATCTTGAGTTAGCCGCAGTTGTGCATGCTCTGAAGATTTGGAGGCATTACTTGTATGGACAGCGGTGTGATATCTACGCTGATCACAAGAGCCTCAAATATATTTTCATGCAGAATGAGCTGAACATGCGGCAGAGAAGATGGCTAGAGTTAGTCAAGGACTATGATCTGGAGATTCACTATCATCCGGGCAAGGCCAATGTTGTAGCAGATGCTCTGAGCAGAAGAAGTTATGTCAACATGGCCGTGGCTTTCCAGATGCCTCCAGAGTTATGCGAGGAGTTCGAGCAGTTGAGTCTGGGCTTCTTGCATCATACCTCCAGTGCAGCGATTGAGGCAGTACCGACTCTAGAGTCAGAGAGATCAGGCAGCATCAGAAAGATGATGAGAAGCTGCAGGAGATCCGTGAGTTGCTCAAGAAGGGCAAGGCCCCACATTTCAGAGAGGATGATCAGGGTACCTTGTGGTACAAGAACCAGATCTGTGTGCCAGATGTGAATGATCTCCGGAAGTTGATTCTGAGTGAGGCCCATGATACAGCTTATTCTATTCATCCGGGCAGCACGAAGATGTATTATGATCTGAAGGAACGTTTCTGGTGGTATGGTATGAAGCGTTCAGTGGCGGAGTACGTGGCTATTTGTGACACCTGTCAGCGTGTCAAGGCTGAGCATCAGAGGCCAGCAGGTCTGTTACAGCCTTTGAAGATTCCAGAGTGGAAATGGGAGGAGATCACAATGGATTTCATAGTTGGATTGCCTCGTACTCAGAAAGGGTACAACTCCATATGGGTAGTAGTGGATCGTCTGACGAAAGTTGCTCACTTCATTCCAGTGAACACTACTTACTCCGGTGCTAGACTTGCAGAGTTGTACATCTCTCAGATTGTCTGCTTACATGGGGTGCCCAAGAAGATCATATCTGACAGAGGGTCTCAGTTCAATTCTCGGTTCTGGGAGCAGCTTCATGATTCATTGGATACGAAGTTGCGTTTCAGTACGGCTTATCACCCTCAGACAGATGGGCAGACAGAGAGAAACAACCAAGTGTTGGAGGATATGCTGAGAGCTTGTGCCATTCAGTACGGTACTAGTTGGGATAAGTGCCTGTCATATGCCGAGTTCTCATATAACAATAGCTATCAGGCCAGTCTGAAGAAGTCCCCCTTCGAGGCATTGTATGACAGAAAGTGCAGGACTCCTCTCTATTGGGATCAGATTGGTGAGAAGCAGCTCTTTGGCCCTGAGATCATAGATGATACAGAGCAGATGGTTCAGGCTGTGCGAGAGAATCTGAGGATTGCACAGAGCAGACAAAAGAGCTATGTAGATGGCAAACGGAGAGACCTAACTTTCAGTGTTGGTGATTATGTGTACCTGAAGGTGTCTCCGATGAGAGGAATCCGCAGATTCAATGTCAAGGGGAAGTTAGCACCTCGGTATGTGGGGCCATTCAAGGTGCTAGAGCGGAAAGGCGAAGTTGCTTATCGCCTGGAGTTGCCCACCAGCCTATCAGGAGTTCATGATGTCTTCCATATATCTCAGCTGAAGAGGTGTCTGCGAGTACCCGAGGAGCAGGCACCACTGGATGGAGTAGATGTGCAGGAAGATCTGACTTATACCGAGCATCCGGTAAAGATTCTGGAGACATCAGAGAGGGTTACTCGGAACAAGCAGCATCAAGATGTGCAGAGTTCAGTGGAGTCACCACAGTGAAGCTGAGGCTACTTGGGAGCGAGAAGATGAGCTAAAAAGGACATATCCAGATCTCTTTGCTAGCCAGCCCAGCTAAATCTCGGGGACGAGATTTCTTTAAGGGGGTAGGGTCTGTAACACCCTAGTTTAAATTTCAGCGATTTACAATAAATTCAATTGGCTTTATTTATTTTTTCTAAGGTTTATTGTGTTAGACTTGCATTTAATCTAAGATTTTGTTCCTTAAGTAATTAAAATATTATCCTAGGTTTAAATTTTGGTGTTGCATTCATGCTGGTGCATAGTTTTAATTATTTGAGTGTGGTTTGAATTCAAATTTGTATTTGAATTCAAACTTTGTTTGAATTAGAAATAGAAAAGAATAGGAAATAGAAAGAAAAACCCAAAAGAAGAAAACAGCCCTTCAGCTCAAACCGGCCCAGCCCAAGCCCCCGCACGGCCCAGGCCGTCCCCCACTTCTTTCCTTCCCGCACGGCCCGGTGCGGCCCAGCCTTTTTCCCCTCCCTGCACGGGCCTGCTCTCCCAGTGCGGGCACCCCACGCCCCGCTCCCCGGGTCCACCTACTAGAGACAGCGCGCTCACACGCGCTCCCTCTCCTCAGCCCGCACGCCCGTTGCCCCCTCTCACCGATGCCTGGACCCCACCCGTCAGCGGCTCCACCTTCCCTTTCCTTCCTCCCCGCCGCGCAACGGCGCGCCCGATATCACTGGCGAGCTCGCCGGGATCCTTATCCCGCTGCACCCCGTGATCCCCGGTGCTCTCCCTTTAATTGGCCCTAGCGGACTCCCCTGCACCCTCACCTCCACGCCCTTGCCGCCTCAAACCCTAGCCGCCGTTTTCGCCTTGCTCCGCCGCGCAGACTCCTCTGCGCCGCCGCAGGCCAGCCTCGCCACAGCCTTCCGGCCCTTGCCAACCACCCTAGGAGCCTCGCCTGAACACCAGGACCCACCCCGGATCCTCCACGCTCGGCCTAGGTCCGCGCCGCGGCGGAATCGCGCCGGACCTCAACACAGGTGAGGATGCGCCGCCGTTAAATTTCCTCGCCGCCGTTGAGCGCTGGATTCCGCTGACCCCTCTGCCTACTTCGCAGCGACACCACGCGTCGATCCGCGCCGCCCAGACGCCCGGAGGCCCCCTGCTTCGACCACGCCACCGAGTTTCGTCCCTGCGCCGCCGCGACCATCGCCGGACCACGACGTTAACACCCTGCGCCGCGACTCCTTCCAATCTAGAGCACGGTGAGCACCACCCGGGCCCCCTGATCCCTTTGCGCAGGTTATTTCCGCCCTTAGCGCGCCCTAGGTGCCCGTCCGCCGCACGCCAGCTCATGCGCCACTGTGCAGCCCCGCCCCTCGCCGTGGTGAGCCCCGTCCAAGCCCGGCCTTTCCCCGCTTTTGCCTCCGGTGGCTCACTCATGCCGCGTAGACGCTTCCCGTAGCAAAACCCGACTCAAACCGAGGCCGGGATCGCGCGACCGTGCCACGCCGGCGAACCAGGGCCGCCTCTCGCCGTGGCGAGCCTCGCCGGAGCACAGAACTGCCACCCTGCGTGCTCCAATGATTTGCGTGTGTCACGCTCGTCCTGTTGCACCAGACCGCAACCCAAATGGCCCACTGGAGCGCCGAAACAGCCATCTCCGGCGAGCTCCCGCCGTCTCCGCTCGCCGCCGGCAAAGACCCGCAGCGTAGCGCCGCCATCCGCGCCTCAGTGCGCCCCTAGCCGTCCGATCTTGCGCGGACGAATCGGATTAGAAAGGGCGTACCGGCTCGCTGGCCTTTTTGTAAAAGAGCCCTCAGCCTTCTGCTGAATTAACCTGCGGTCCATCGGTATAGAAAACTAATTACAGTTAGGCCCCGATTTTTAACAAAACCCCCTGACCTTCCTAGTTTTAGCGCCCGCAGTCCAGGCCGCTGATTTTTGCACGCTGGCCCTTAGATTTAATGGTTAATTTCATTTAGGCCCTCGGTTTTTGCAGAAAACCCCCTGGAACCTTAGATTTCTTGCAGTTTAGTCCCTGAACCTTGTTTTTATCCTAGAAAATGCGTTTTAGCTCCGTTTTAGGCGTTCTTTATGTCCACACGATCGTTGTAATGCGTAGAATAGTTTTAGACTAGTTTAATATGCTGTTTTTATATATTGATGTACTGTTTCTTAGCTTTTGTTTGTGTTTGCTTGTATGCTTATTGTTGTGCCTTGTTTTTGGCCATGTGTTCGCGAGTAGACGTCGAGCTACCGGAGGAGCCCCAGTACCAGTACCCGGAGCAGCCGTCTTCTGAACACTTTGAGCAGCTGCAGGAGCAGTATGAGGAAGGCAATTGTAACATGAACAACCTATCACTTTTAAATACATTTACATACTGCATTTTAATACTGTATGCCTATAAGGACTGTCCTAGCCACTTTATATCCTTTATATATTCCTTTGGGTTGCATTTTGGTTAGTTGTGCTAGGTGCCGCACTATAACACACTCTGGTCCTTTTTAGTTAATTTGATTAATGGTTTACTTGAACTTAATTCTGAGAGTGGCCATCTGTGCTTCGTGCTTGGGTGGCTCACGTCTCGTTAAAATATGGTTTTTGTATAAACATGGATTAGGGGGCCAGCACGGTGCTTAGTGCTTGGTTGGCCACTCTCCATAAGGACCGGTTCATAGAGAGACAACCTAGGACAACAGCGCTACCACAAGACTGGAATGAGACGGTCTTGGCGTAATAATTAGGTCTTTTTGGTTTGGAGTAACTTACCTGCGAGGCAGGGGCGGTAAGCTTCTATGGCCCTCGTGCTGAGTGGCCTCGTCTGTGCTTCGTGTCTTGACGCCCACTAGACCTGCTCCATAGTCGCCGATCCACCCTCGCGGTTACTCCCTACCAACGAGATTCTTTGTAAAGGCCTCGTAGTGAGTTTGCTAGTCATCTCACCTAAGAAAGTGTGATGAACAACTGGCGTAGCTCACGACTTGTGGGTAAAGATGTGCAACCTCTGCAGAGTGTAAAACTGGTATACTAGCCATGCTCACGGTCATGAGCAGCACAGATCCTCCTTTTGATCAGTGGGGTTAGCTCCTTCCGACGAGGGGGTGCCTCTCGGGGTTTGGTATGGTTGTAGTTTGGTTCTCAGTAGCAACATGATTAATTCTGATTAATTACTATGTAACTAGGTTAATGGTAATTCATCAACTCGTAGTAAATAGCTTTAATAAAATTTTGCCAAGAATTAAACGCTAATGCAGTTGAGTCAGCCAACCTTAGAGCCTCATAGTTTGTGTTATACTTGTTGAGTACAAGTTGAGTACTCACCCTTGCCTCTTCTTGTGACACCTCTGGTGTCAGTTTAACCAAAGCCAGTCAATTAACATAACTTCACACACAAATGAGCTAAGAAAACTTAGATAAGAATCCTATGTCTAGTTCTTGCAAACTTGTGTGTAAATATATGTGTGCATGTGTTTGAGTGCAATGTGTTTGAAAAATAATAATTGGTACCCTTTTAAACTTGACTTGACATGTGTGGTAATAAGGCAATAAAATAAACCTTTCATAATGAGCTATAAACTTTTATTTCAAATCAACTTTAAACTGGAAAACCATCACATGGAATAATTAATGGAACCATTCTTTGATTTATGAAGAGCTACTAGTTTAAACAAAATAAAAACTCTAATGCATCTTTGTATAGGAGTATGTGTGGAAAGAAAACTTGTTCCTTTAATATTCTCAAAACTTTCATGCTCAACTTATCACAAAAATGTAGAACAAAGACACACTCATATTTTTTGTGACACATAGTTTAATTTAAAAGACTTTTGGCAAATTCAAGTTTTAAACAAATCAAATAAACAAGAGTCAATTTCTAGTTGTTAGGAAATTGAAATAACTTTCAAAACAATGCAAACATGCATATGAAAATAAATAGACATATTCACCATGTCATGTTAAACAAAAACTTAGTTGAAGCCTAGGAGTAAAAGTGCCAAAATTCACATGAAATGATAAGTACTTTAAATGACAGTTTTTGAAATAATTAAATAACTCTCAAACCATTGCTCGAATGAAAAAGTGCATAACACGAAAGTTGTAGATCTCGAAAAACTGAGCAAAAGTGGTATTCAACACTTTTTCATTTGAGGCCAAGAAGAAGGAGAAAAATTGAAATTTCAGAACTGGGTTTTGGAACTTTGGTTTAATTACGAAATTGCCACTGACCGTTTCTTCAACCTCTCACTTCCCTGAACCGTGCCTACGGCCGGAGCCGTACGCCGGCGCCGCCACCTGGCTGCCCCACGCGTCGCACCTCCGCCCAAAACCGCTCCTGCGCCCCTTGTTTCCCTGGAACCGCTCCTCCATGGCACCATTGCCGCACGCCACGCGCCCTGCTTGCTCCTGCGCTCGCCACGCGACTGCCATGGCCGGCCGAGCTGCCATGGCCGTGCGCGCCTCCCCCAGCACCTGTTCTCCCCAGCAAGCTCGCCCCCAGATTGTAACACCCGGTTTATAAAAGAACATAAACCGAGCAATCATATACGTGCCAGGATCAAGTCACACGTATATACAACAGAATGAACAGTATATCATAGCACATATCACGTAAAGATATAATAAAGCGAATACGAATGTTATTTATTACAATAATGACAAAATGTCTGATACAGCGGAAGCGAAGTACAAAAATACGATAAAAGCTCTCCGAAGCTGAAGCAGGGCGCCACAGGGACGTCGACTGGGAGACGAAGCACCTAGAAGTCCTCGTAGTCCTGGTAACGCTGGACGAACTCCCTCGTGTCGGCAGGAACTGAGCAGCAGTAGCGTAGCCAAGAGGAAAAAGTAGAGAAGAGGCAAGAGTGAGTACACAACTTGTACTCAATAAGTATAACACAAACTATGAGGCTCTAGGCTGGCTGACTCAACTGCATTAGCTTTTAAGTGTTGGCATAGTTTTATTAAAGCTATTTACTATGAGTTGGTGAATTACCATTAACCCGGTTACATAGTAATTAATCAGAATTAATTACACTACTACTGAGAACCATACCAAAAACCAAGCCACCAAGGTAACCCCGAGAAGCACCTCCCACGTCAGAAGGAGATAACTTCACTAATCAAAAGGAGGATCTGGGCCGCTCATAATCGTGAGCACGGCTAGTATACCAGTTTTACACTCTGCAGAGGTTGCACATCTTTACCCACAAGTCGTGAGCTACGCCAGGGGTTCATCACACTTCCTTAGGTGAGATGACTAGCGACTCACTACGAGGCCTTTAAAAAGAATCTCGTTGGTAAGGCGTAACCGCGAGAGTTAGGTCGGCGACGATGGGGCCCACCTCCGGGGGTACAAGCACAGGAGCGCAATCCAAGCACAGACCA